>NC_136979.1:21126969-21366969 GCF_032717465.1 Coenobita brevimanus | reverse complement strand
AGAATATGGATTCTCATTTTGACAAATTTAAGCAGATGATTTTGCTGGAGGACTTCAAAAGGTGTATTAGTAAAGATGTAAGCCTATATCTTGATGAGAAAAGAATAGATAATTTGTCTGATGCTGCAGTTTTAGCTGATGAATATGTTCTCACTCACAAGAGATATTCTAAAGAAAAAGGGAAAGCTGAGAGTAAGTACGTTCCCTCTACTCAGAGAACAGGTAACAGGAAAGAGAATAAAGATGATGTTTCTCAGGAAGTAAATACCAGCTCCACCTCTAGATTTCAGAAAAGTAAATGTACTTATTGTAGTAAGCTTGGTCATACTACGGAGAAATGTTTCAGGAGACAGCGTGATGTGAACAAAAAGGAGTCTTTAAATATTCAGTCAATTGGTTTAGTGTCCATTCTTGAGAGTTCCCAGAATTCTTTAACTGAGTTAACTGAACCTGCTTTGAGTGGTAACTTAAATTCTCATGATGGAGCTCCTCTTTTGAGCAGTAACGTGGGTGACACTCTCAAGAGTTCATGTGCTAATTTCCTGTCTGATGGTTTTGTCAGTCCTCTGGACAGTAATGACAGGAAATCAGTTAAAATATATCGTGATACAGGTGCTTGCCAATCCCTTATGCTGACCAGTGTTCTAGGCTCTAATGTTAATTCCTCTGATGAAACTGTAATCTTACAAGGTGTAGGGAATAATTACTTCTCTGTCCCTCTGTGCAGAGTGAATTTAGAGTCTGCTTTTGTTAATGGTTCCGTTATGGTTGGGTTGGTTGAGACACTCCCAGTGTCAGGTGTAACTTTCTTACTTGGAAATGATATTGGTGGCAGTCAAGTGTGTCCAGCTCCTCAGTTGTCTAGTGAGCCAGTGGCTGCAACCCGGGATTGTGATGTCCCTGATGTGTTCCCTGCATGTGTTCCCTGCATGTGCTGTCACTGGGGCTAAGTCTAAAGTTACTGGTGATTTAGAGGATGATGATGATGATGATGATGATGTTATCCTAGCTGACACTTTTCTTGCTAATTTGGACCACTCACCAGATGAGGCAGTGCCCCGTAGTGTTGATAATTTGTCTCGTCAAGAGTTGGTTGAGTTGCAGGTTGCTGACCCTGAGTTGAAAGGTCTAGCTAACTCTGCTTGCAGTGAGGAAGAGTCAGCTGGTGCTTCTACTTGTTATTATATAAAGTCAGGAGTACTTATGAGAAAGTGGAGACCCCCAACAGCATCAGCCGACTGTGAATGGGAGGTTGTACATCAAGTTGTCATCCCTCGTGTTTGTAGGCAGGATATCATTACAGTGGCTCATGATTCCAGTTTGGGAGGACACCTTGGAGTGAGGACTACTGTGGCACGCATTTTGAAACACTTCTACTGGCCAGGTATCTTCAGGGATGTTTCCTGGTATTGTAAGTCTTGTCACACCTGTCAAGTTGTGGGGAAGTGTAATCAGACCGAAAAGGTTGCACCTCTAGTTCCCATTCCTCCTTTTGAGGCGCCTTTCACCCGTGTGTTGGTGGATATTGTGGGCCCTCTTCCTAAGACTTCTTCAGGATTTTCTTGTGTTGACCCTGATTGATATGGCTACTCGTTATCCTGAAGCCATTCCACTTAGAAATATCTCAGCAAAGAACGTGGTTAAGGAAATGCTAGGGTTCTTCACAAAGTTTGGTCTGCTCAAGGAGGTACAGTCCGACCGGGGAAATAATTTCATGTCAAATGTTTTCAAGCAGTTTCTGAAAGAGTTGGGCATCACCCAGATCACGTCTTCAGCTTACCATCCCCAGACCCAAGGAGCGTTGGAGAGATATCATCAAACACTCAAATCGATGCTCAAGAAATACTGTTTGGAACATCAGAAAGACTGGGATAAAGGTCTTCCATTCGTTGTGTTTGCTGCAAGAGAATCTCCAAATGAATCACTGGGCTTCTCACCTTTTGAACTACTGTTTGGCCATGAAGTAAGAGGACCCCTTAAGCTACTCAAGGAATGCTGGCTGTCAGAGGAAGATGACGTCAACCTGCTGGAGTATGTGATGAAGTTCAAAGAACGGCTGTCCACTGCTTTACAGCTGGCGAGAGAGAATTTAGGAGCTGCTCAGGAGAAGATGAAGACTTGGTATGATAAGAAGTCCAGGTTACGCCATTTTCAGCCAGGAGATCAGGTTTTGATTCTGCTACCAGTTCATGGGCAACCTCTTCAAGCTAAGTTTAGTGGTCCTTATTTCGTGGAGAAGAAACTCAGTGATGTCAACTATGTCATCGCCACACCAGATCGTAGAAAGAACATGCAACTATGTCACATCAACATGCTAAAGTTATATCACAGGCGGGACGAAAATAACCCAGTCTGCACTGTAGCTGTTCCACCCGAGTCTGCAAGTGAAGTTCTCCCATGCAACATGAGCCTGAGTGATAGTTTGGGGAAGAATCCTGATGTCATGAATGATCTCCAGACTAAGTTTTCTCATCTACCTCCCGAGGAAAGGCAGGAGTTTTCGGCATTACTGCAGGAGGACCCGCAAGTGTTCCGTGCTACTCCAGGAAGAACCACTGTGTTGATGCATGATGTCGATGTTGGAGATGCAAAGCCAATTAAACTGCCTCCTTATCGTGTGAACCCAGTGAAAGTTCCTCTCATCCAGAAGGAGCTTGGCTACCTGTTGGACCACAAGATGATTGAGCCCTGTCAGAGCGAGTGGAGTTCTCCTGTCACTCTAGTCCCTAAGCCAGGTGGGTCACAGCGGCTTTGCATCGACTACAGACGTGTTAATCAGATAATCAGAACAGACACTTACCCTCCCCCTCGTGTGGAAGATTGCATAGACAAGATCGGAAAGGCTAGGTACATAAGTAAGTTTGATTTGTTAAAGGGATACTGGCAAGTACCTATGACTGAACGTGCTAGGGAGATCTCATGTTTTGTAACACTAGGAAAGACTTTTGCATGTTCTGTAATGCCATATGGTATGAAGAATGTACCAGCCACATATCAGAAGCTCATGAATGTTGTAACAGAGGGTTTGGCAGGGTGTGTTGTTTATATTGATGATGTATTAATCTTCAGTGACAACTGGAAAGATCACCTATGCCATGTCAGTAAATTTCTTGAGCGTTTAGTTCAGGCTAATCTTGTAGCTAATTTATCAAAGTGTGAGTTTGGTCAAGCTAAAGTTCAGTACCTTGGGTACGTAATTGGTGATGGACATATTGCACCACCAGGAGCTAAGGTTCAGGTTATAAGTGATCTTCCCAGACCTAAAAGTAGGAAAGAGCTAAAAGATTTCTGGGAATGGTAGGTTATTACCGGAGATTTGTTCTTAACTTTTCAATTCTTGTATCACCACTTACAGACCTACTGAAAAAGGGAGTTAAATTTGTCTGGACCGATAACTGTGAATCCTCTTTCAACAAACTTAAAGCTATCCTATTAAGTCAGCCAGTGCTCACTACTCCAAATTTTGCTAAGCCTTTTAAGATGGCTATTGACGCAAGTGATACAGGAGCTGGGGCTGTTTTGCTGCAAGAGGATGATCAGGGTATTGAACACCCTGTATCTTATTACAGTAAGAAGTTCACTCCACCTCAAAAGAACTACTCAACTATTGAGAATGAGCTTTTGGCCTTGATTTTGGGTTTACAGCATTTTTCATTTTATTTGTGTTCTGGTTTTGACCCCATAGTCATTTATACCGATCATAACCCACTGAAATTCCTTAGTAAGTTTAAAGATAAAAATCAGAGATTGACAAGATGGAGTCTACTTCTTCAGGAGTATTCATTAGACATACAACATGTCAAGGGGAAAGAAAATGTTATTGCAGATTGCTTATCTAGAGTTTAGACAGATTGTTTTAGAGTAATAAGAAATTTCCTTTGTAAATTTCTTTTTCTTTGTGGGGAGGTGTTACATAGCCTATGATTTAATCATCCTTTGTGTAATTCTAACGTACAGTGTGCTGCCTGTTTGATCACGAGCGTGTTCTACCTCACTCCCCCCCTTCTACCGTTATAGTAGAGTAAGTCGTTCTCTCTGTTGTTCAGAGCGGGATTGTCAACTCTTTGTCCCCATGGCTTCATTTGCGCGTCCTTCTTACAAGTTGTATCAAGCTCTGCCGGCCCCTATATAATGAGCTCAGTCTCTGCATCATTGCCACTTAGATCTACTCCTCATTTTGTTCACATCTCTGTCCTCCCCTGTACAGTTATTATTGTGAGTGCTCAGGAAGTCTCCAACCATCTAGCAGCTGTGTAATTTGAGTATAAGTGTTACTGCATTTTGTTCTTGCATAAGTTGTTAATTTGTAGGCCTAGTGAGGTTTTTGTAATTCATATAAGGTTCTTATTGTCAGCCATCATTAATAATATTTTGTATCTGTAATAATATATCTGGCATTCACTGAGTATTATCTGGTATTTCATTTTATCAGGGCTGACTTAGACAAATTTACTCTTGCTAATTTCGTGTTAATAGAGGCTATTGCAGTCAATCATATATTTAACCTGTTTTTTGCCATTACATTATCCTTATGAGTCCTGAATGTTTTGTTGTTACTTTGAGCATTAAACTTTAACTTGTAATTTTACCTAACTCTTTTGTTTTGAACCTGGAACTTTACGGGACAGAAGTGATTTTTAGTATTCTCACTTAAAGTGTACATTATCTTTCGCTGTTCCATAACAATATATATATATATATATATATATGTAGCCTATATACTGTATATACACTGTATATGGCTAGTGAGGGAGTGATCGCCCTCTATCTACACAGATCAAAAGCCCTCGGGAGCAGGGGGGTGGTTGCTTTCTCAGGCAGAGGAACTCCTTGAGAGTGAAATGGCTGGGAAGCATGCCGGCACGTGACTGGCTACAGCATAGCTGGGTCTTTCGGGTGTGGGCAATCAGGCAAGTTAGCTGCCTACTGCGACTGCAACACAATGGCGAGGTGTTCAGGAAGTTAGCCAAAGAAACCTTGATGGACTCTGACAGAACAATAATGGCCCCCAGTCCCGTGCAGCCCTTAAATGGGCAGGGGGTGCTAAGAATCTCACGGTTGCCTCAATTACAATCTAATTCCTTTGTCAATGCAAAAAATACAATTAAGATTGGTAACTGGAATGTGAGAACGCTAAATCATGACGGTAAAATCGATGAGTTAGTGAAGGTTTTTCAAAATTACGGACTTGATATTTGTGCTCTGACAGAAACTAGATTAACTGGAGTCGATAAGTTGGATTTGGAGGATGGTATACGTTTATTGATATCTGGTCGACAGGACGGAATGCATTATCAGGGAGTAGGATTGTTGCTGGGTTGTAAGGCAAATAAGGCTTTATGTGAGTGGGATCCTATAGATGAGCGATTGTTAAACGCACGGTTTAAATCAAATCATGGCAACATCAGTCTGTTTGTGTGTTATGCACCTACTAATGATGCACTCGATGAAAGGAAAGACACATTTTATGAAAAGTTGCAAGAAGGAGTAGGAAGGGTACCTAGACATGATGTTTTGATCTGCATTGGAGACTTCAATGCAGTAATGGGCTGTTCAAATGAGGGATTTGAGGCATGTATGGGTAAGATGGGAGTTGGTAGTAGGATGAGTGAAAACGGAGTGAGGTTTGGAAGCTTCTGTCTAGCAAATGACTTAGTCACTGGGGGCACACTCTTTCAGCATTGCAATATACACAAGACAACTTGGGTGTCGCCGTGTGGAAAGTATAAAAATCAGATTGATCACATCGCTATCAGTAGGAGGCATAGAAGTTCTCTGCTAGATGTTCATGTTAAACGGGGAGCGGATATTGGTAGTGACCA
Source organism: Coenobita brevimanus (assembly GCF_032717465.1). Lineage (NCBI taxonomy): Eukaryota > Metazoa > Arthropoda > Malacostraca > Decapoda > Coenobitidae > Coenobita > Coenobita brevimanus. Next base: position 21,361,147 of record NC_136979.1, on the reverse strand, counting down.
TCAACTCAGCATTGCAAAAATAAGGTTTAAACTTAAAAATCAGAAGAAGGAAAAATCTGGTGTTGGTAGATACGATATTGTTAAGCTTAGAAGGGAAGGAGAAGAAAAGGAGGAATTCAGATTAGAATGCAGAAATAGGTTTTTGATGTTGGAAACGTTGGAAGAGGGGGAGAGAAGTGTAGATGAGATGTGGGAGGATGTGAACAAAGTTTTGCATGAGACTGATGAATGTACGATTGGAAGGAGACATAGCTTCAGGAGAAAGAAATGGATATCAGAGGAAACGTGGGATATGATAAAAAAGAGAGGTGAGGCTAAATTGAGGAGTGAGATGCAATGCGTTGATGAACAAGAGATTGAATTAGCAAGAGCTGCGTATTGGAGTTTGAATTCAGAAGTAAGAAGGTTAGCTAGGAGAGATAAAAGAAGATGTGTGGATGAAAAGGTTGCAGAGACTGAAATCTTAATAAACAAAAATGATGGACAGAGTCAAAGAATAGCATATGAATCGATTAGAGAACTGAGTGGTAATGCAGGTAAACGCAAGGAAATACCAGTTAGAGACAGGGAAGGAAATTTATTGACCAAAGATGGAGATATTAAAAATAGATGGAAAGAGCATTTTGAGACAGTTCTTAATAGACCAATACCACCAGAAGAGGATATACCGTCTGCTCAGGAAGATTTAAATATAGAATCAGGAGAGTTGAGGCTTGCAGAAGTGGAGAAAGCAGTAAAACAGTTAAAGAATAATAAGGCACCAGGGGAGGATGGTTTATTTCCGGAAATGTTTAAAGTGGAGGGGGATAGATTAATAATGATCTTGACCAAGCTATTCAATAAGATATGGGTGACGGGGTTACTACCATCAGTTTGGAAGAATGGTGTAATTGTTAAAGTTCCGAAGAAGGGAGACCTGAGTGAATGTGGTAATTGGAGGGGAATCTCTTTGTCACCGATAGCTTTGAAAGTTTTCAGCAGAGTGTTGTTAAATAGGTTGGAGCCGGTGGTTGAGGGTATTCTGAGGGATGAACAGGCTGGTTTTAGAAAGGGACGTGGTTGCAATGATCAGATCTTTATAGTTAAGCATTTGATACTGTCATAAAGACTTTGTAGTTACTTGTAGAGAAGTATATTTTAGACTTGTGGTCGAGCAGCTTTTATATCTTGTAGTAGTTTCCCCACCAGATGTCATGTAGTGACGGGAGAGGTAAAGAATAGTATGGGACTATTTTTATTCGTCTTGGAAATATTAAACAGGTATAAGAGTGTAAGTCCTGGGTAGCTACCTCCCTGTCTCGCTATATCTCTCTCTCTCTCTGTTCTAAGGCTAATCTCCGTCTCGACCTCTCTCTAGGGTCGCTTGTCTCCTTCTAAACTCTCTTTCCTAAAATCTGGTGTAGTAAGGATGTGTCACGTTTGTTCCTCATGGCAACCAGACCTTTCTCACGAGAGGACTGCTGACAGCTAACTGCATCATCTCCTTACTGGCCGCTGTCGTCAGCTTTCCTCCGTGTAAGCATGTTTAGCGCTGCTCGCTTCTCGCAAACACAACACCTTCTCATCATTTGACTTCCTGCTTCTATCTGTCTCTCTATCTATCTATTTATCTATCTATCTATTATGTAGTCCTATATTTGCTCGGCCGCGCGAAAATGGCGTACCATCGACATTTAATAGTTATAATATATTAATACATACTACATACACATTATAATGAACTTATAAGCTAATTAAGTGAAATACATAATATTGTAAAGTAACATAATTGTATGAATATTGTATACATATATTATTCATAGTAAATAGTGATTATTCAGTAATATTACATTTTAAATAAGTTGAATACATATTGGAATAAATGCATTAAAGTAAATTATTTAACTGTAATACAGTATGTACTTGGGTTATTATAGTGAAATGCATACATGCAAGAATAAAAATAGTTTAAAATTAAGATTATTGTAAGAGTTATTAATATTTCATTCAAAGATAATGGTACTGGTTTGTCATATATGGGTCATTCTTCTTTGTGTTATTATTATTATTATTATAATTTTTTTTTTTTTTTTTTATATATAATTAATACTATATACAAAATATATACACTTCATTCAGGGTGGTTAACTGTGATGTTAACTCTCCCCCCACTAAACAATGACTCCAAATTAGCAATTCTTGCATGCATTCTGTGCATGGCCAACAGCAATACTGCAACTACAATGCAGATAATTATAAAGACAGAAGGTGCTTGGCTATACACATAATATGGGTTGAACATACTCAAACTCAAATCTTCCCAGGGCTTCATTGTTTCATTGATCAGCTGCATAGTTTCAAACTTAGGTGAAGTCAGCTTAATACTTGTGCTCATGTTTAAGTTCATATCAGGCAGTGGGTGGAAATGTTTGTGTGTATGGTTGATAATGGCGTAGTGATTGATGGTGGAAAAAGTAGACATGGATGGTGTAAATACCGCACAGTAGTCTGGTGCTATGTATAATCCTGAGGCTGATGTATGAGATGGTGGTATATCTGGACAGACTATGTAAACTGATGTGTTATGAGGGAAATAAAAAAACTGCGAGTGTCCAATGCGTTGATGGTGTACAAGTTTATCTGGAGCAAAAGTGAAGTTGCAATGATGATGAATATTGTTATTGCTGATGATAGCCATTTCACAAGGGACCGTATCAGTAGGCTGAAACGTGAAAATGTACGCAGGACAAAGATGAACAGCATGTAAGGATGTGCGGCACTTTCGCTCAATCGTTGACTCACTTGCGAAAGTGACAGTGTCTCGTCTCTTGGAGACCATGATGAGTTCGGTGTCTGTGTTGATGTTGATGATGACTAAAGTGTTGTTGTTTCTATAGGGGAAGGGGTGTATTTGGTATACCGTGAACAGGTCTTCCGTGATGAATGGTACATGAACTATCACTGATGTTGGTGTTAGTGTTGCTTCTAAGTATGGGTAATATTGCATAAATTCCCTACTGCGGAACAATGGCTTCAATTTATGTTTATGTATGCCTTGACTAACTATCTGACGTAGCTCATGAACTGGGAGTAAGTCATTCGTGATCTTGCCATCACCAGCATTCGAAATTCCTTGCATAAGTGCCCTGAAATGATCTCTAGTGTTCTCTAATTGTAGTAGAATCGTGTCAATATGTTCTGTGATGATGGAGAAGTGCTGGAAAAGAGTAACGTTGCCCTCTAAGTCATTTATTTTATCTATACTCTCGAGAGCTACGTTTTCTGCTTGTTTCAGATTTTTCACAAATGTTTTCATTGCCGAGTTCTGTCCTGTGATGAATTTATCTTGGTATGTTAGTACCTGAGCTATCTTATTAAATTTTTTGTTTATTTCTTTAAGGTCATCCTCTGTAGCCAATCCAAAGATATTCCCAAGAATTGCGCCGCCCAGATCGAACAAACCGCGCTTTTGGCGAGTACGTGTGATGTTGTTCCTGTCGCTCAGCACCTCTGTTCCATAAGATGGGAGATCTTGGATCATGACGAGCATAGTTGACTTCGCCTGTTCTAGTTTCCATTTCGCTAACTTCACCATTTCATCCACTTCCTTGGTGATATGTGATTGTGAAACATAATTCCCTATCTTGAAGTCCAGAGTTCGCATCGGCGTCGCAAGTCTTTCTATATAAGTAGGTAAGTCATACAAGTAATCTAGACTTATTTCAGTACTCATGACGTCCTTGACGATTGTAGTCGTGGCCGTTGGAGCTATGAGGCATCCTTGTCGTACTATATGCTTGGGGTCTAGGTGCGCATATACTCTTACTATGTATAGGAGAATCCATAGCATAAGTCCCTTCATCGTAACCTACCGAAAAAAAAAATCTATTAATTTCCTATAAAGCTGTGGTTGATGATAGTGATGATGTGCGTTACGGTTGGCTGTTATTTCATTTATAGAAGGAGTTTAAATCGATATTTAATTCTCGTAAATGATGTACTGTAGATTTCATTGGAATAGTTGCACCTATGTTCGATTGTTTGGTATATGACCTTAATTTCTTTTTGTAATCATTGTTGTGTTCTTGCTTGGTTTCTTGAGGTACGTTCACCTGTTCGGTTGTATCCGAGGCTGAATAATTATGTGATAATTCCCTTGAAACTCGTTTTAAATGGTTAATATGAACTTGTTTTTCCTCGCCACTTGAAAGTGACTTAATTAAAACTTTGTTTGCCTTTATGTTAATTACTCTGTATGGGCCCTCAAATTTAGGGGATAATTTATTGTCTCTCGTATGAATGACTCCGTAAACAATGTCTCCTAAGGTGATAGGTGAATCTTTTGCCTTCTTGTTAAATGCCTCCGTCATTTCTTCCTTGGACATCGTTAATTGTTTTTGCACTCTTTTGTGAATGTCCTGGAATTCACGTAAACGGAGTTTAGAGTAATCATCGTAATTGTATATAGGCATGCTGTCACCTTCTAGGAGCTCATATGGTAATTTTTTATCTGTGCCATATATAATGAAATGTGGTGTGTCACCAATGGATTTATTTATAGACCCATTAATGGAGGCCTCTACTCTGGGAATCCAATCATCCCAGCTTGCATAATTTTCACTGAGAATGTGTCGTAGCACATCTAATACCTTTTTATTTTGTCTCTCTACCAACCCATTCGATGCTGGGTGATAGGCCAAAACGTTAACCTTTTTAATGTTGTATTGTTTACATATTTCTTGTAAGATCTCAGAATTAAATTCTCCTCCATTATCACTTATTAATACCTTTGGGGTAGTAAAGCGACATATTACATTATCTGTTATTGCCTTTGCTACTGTCTCTGCTGTCTTATCTTTAATTGGAGCTAAAATGACATAACGGGAAAAATGATCCGTTGCTACGAATAAGTATAGGTTATTATTGTATGATAATGGCATCTTGAGTAAATCAACAGCGACAACGTCCCATGGTTGATGTGGTACTGGGTAATTACCCATCGGTGCAGGTGTGAGTGGGTATCCTTTGTGTTTCGCACATGATTCGCATCTGTCTATATGATTGTTTATATCTCTTCGTAATGAAGGCCAGTAATATAATAGCTGGGCTTGGTTGAATGTCTTATCCTTTCCAGGGTGTCCTGCATGTGGGCTGTCGTGTATCATTCGTAATACTTGGGGTATCATGTCATTAGGTACTACCAACTGGTTAGTATTTCTTTGGCGTTTTGGTTGTTTAGAGTTAATTTTGTATAATGTATTATTGACCATTGTGAATTGTTCAAGTGGGACATGCAGTTTGGGTAATTGTATGTCATCTCCACTTTCTAACTTGTATATTACTTTTGACCATACTGGGTCAAGTCTTTGTGCCTTTGCGATATCCTCGTGGTTTGGGATATTTCCTTTGAGATCTAACGCCGCGACCTGAATTGTGTTCGGGTTCCTAGATAATGCGTCAGCTACTATATTCATTTTACCTTGTATATAATGTATTTGTACACTGTAGTTTTCAACTGTACATTTCCATCTTGCTCTCCTCCCAGAAAGGAGTTTTTCTTTAAACATACCCACCAGTGGTTTATGGTCGGTGAATAAGTGGATTTCGTAACCATATACCAAATCTCGAAACTTTTGTAATGCAAAAATCACTGCAAGTGCCTCTAAGTCTGTAGTGCTATAATTTTTCTCTGCACCTCTTGTCTGTCTGCTGGCAAATGCAATTGGTTGATTCTTTCCTCTTTTATCTTCCTGCATCAGTACAGCCCCTAATCCTTTAACTGATGCGTCTGTACAAATAAGAAATGATTTCGTGTAATTCGGATATGCTAAACAAGGTGCATTTGTTAGTTTAATTTTTAGATTGTTAAATGCCCTTTTTTGTTCTTCTTCCCATTGGAATACAGCATCTTTTTTGAGTAGTTGGAATAGAGGGAAGGCTATATGAGAGAACTGTGGTACGAAGGACCTATAGTACCCAGCCAGACCTAAAAATTGTCTAACTTCGTCAGTCGTAGTGGGTTCAGGAAAATCTCTCACTGCCTGTATTTTGTCATCAGTGGTGTGAATACCATCAGAACTTAATTTGTGGCCTAAGAAATTTATTTCCTTAAAGCAAAATTTGCATTTAGAAAGTTTAATTTTTAATCCAGCATCACTAAGCTTTTGTAAGAGTAAATCTAATTTCCTGAGATGATCCTTAATATTCTTCGTTGCGATAATAATATCGTCAAGATAAACAAATATTCCTTGTCCTAAAATTCCGGACAATACGTAATTCATAAGACGCTGGAACGTACCGGGGGCTGTCCTCAGTCCCATTGGCATTCTTGTATATTGATAATGGCCTCTGTTTGTTGAAAAGGCAGTGTATTTACGTGACTCCTGAGATACCGGAATCTGATAGTATCCGTTTAGGAGATCGATGGTCGAGAATATATTATTCTCAGGACCAATATTCTGTAGAACATCACTTAGCAATGGCATGGGAAATCTGTCAGGGATTGTGTGATTATTTAGTTTACGGTAATCTACTACCGCACGCATTTCTCCATTTCTCTTGGGCACAAAGAAAAGGGGAGCGTTCCACGGAGAAACTGAAGGTTCAATAATTCCAAGCTTTAACATTTCATCGACATACTGATTTGCAAGTGTACGTTGGGAGTGTGGTATGCGATAAGCTGGTACGAAAATTGGTGGTGTTTCTGGGTGCACATTAATCATGTGATTAATCAAGTTAGTACACCCTAATTGTTCTCCGGGCAATGCTACGGTGTCCCTGTGTTTTTCCAGCAGGGTTAACAAATCATTTTCTTCGTCAAATTCACCTGAGTGAATTAAATTCTCTTTTATTCTTTCTCTATCCGTAGATTTGATCTCACTTGTTACTCCACCAATATTTATTTCCTTCACAGGGGCGAAACATTTTTCAATATTAACTATGCAAGTTCCCTTCTTCAACTGAACTTCCCCATTCATGTGATTAATAATGAATATCTGAGTTAGCCCTTCGTCGTTCGTATGACATAATGCGTTTTCTACTGACAATCCCTTTACTTTACATAATTCTTCTAAGACAAGAACAGTACTATTCCGTAATTTGCTCTTTATGGTAACCTTCATGTATGAATTAGGTGGTATAACCAAATCATTAGTGAGATGGGCTGGAAAAATTGATAAATCAGTACTGTTATCTGGGTCACTAATTCTGGAGGATGGTGTAAGTGGATCTATACACTCATCTGTTTGTGTATGTTTGTTAAAGCCTTTAATATTACCAATTCTTTTTGGCTCTCTTCTACCAATCGGTGAGGGCTCTGAAAGTATTTCCTCTATAAATTCATTATCAAAGTCTATTCCATTCATTTGTGGGAGTATAGTTATGTTCTCAGTTCTCATGGATCTTAAGCCCAGTAACATATGAGCTTTAATTGCTAAGTTTTCAACGATATAGAACAATGCAGAGAATGGTCTTGTAGTTTCTGTGAAACTGAGATTTAATCTTATCATATCTTTTACTGTAATCTCTTGACCATCTACTGTGTTTAATTCTAAATCAGCTTCATCCAGAAAAGTTACTTTCTTTTTATTTTTAAGAATTCTATTTAGTTCTTCATGTGTTATTAAGTTCACTGGAGAGCCTGTATCTAAAAATAAGGAAACGTTTTGATCCACACATACAGCTGGTATCAAGATACACTCATTTCCCAACATGCCTCCTATGTGAAGTTTAACCTTGTTCTTCTTTACGTTTGTTCGTTTTTTGTCATGACTTGGTCTTCCCCCGATTTGAACATAGACACAATTTTTTCTACTGTTTTGCAATCACTAGTCCAGTGCCCTTGGTATCTATGATGCCTACAGTAAGGACCAAATTCTTGTGTCTTTTGATTATCCTCTTTTGCCTTGATAAAGCATTCATACCTTGTGTGTCCTGGTTTTGCACAGTAATGACACAGAATGGACCTATCCCTTGACTGTGACCTACGAGGTGATTTCCCATAAAAAGTGTTGTTTATGGCGCGAGACCTGCTCGGGCTGCGCGAAAACTTATGAAACTGCCTGTAGGAAGGCGTGTGGGAACGAGGTCTAGGCGTCTTTGTTTGTTTGGGCTGCCTCATTTCAGGTCGCGATCGATTTTGTTCTCTGTTTGGGGTCGGTGTTGATGTTTTCACAGCTGATACTGTCTCAGGTACCCTGATTCTACCAGAATGTGCATGTGTGTCGACCACACCTGCTTTACTGCACTGCATCTCTACCTCGTTCATTAAGTCTAGTAAGCACATTCCAGGGATGTACGCGATTGTTTTGGCGATCTTAAGGGTTCTATCAGGTAATTTACACAAGGCAGCTACATAACCAATGATGTCCACGACGAGGTCTGGGGACATCTTTCCATCATCTGTTATCCACTTAGAATTCTCCAGAGTAGCTAATAGGGTTCTCTTGATTGTGGAGACATCAGCAGTTATTTCACTGAGCACATGGTTTGTAGTGTGCTCCCTTACAAGATCTACAATTTTATGTAATTCTGGAATTATACCTGGCAAGAAGTTCATACCTCCAGAAAATTTCTTCAGAAATTCAGTTTTAAATTCATCATATGTCCTAGCACGATGTAGCTTATCGGAGCGCAATAAATTGCTTGCTGGACATCTTTCCTGGCTTATGCAAGATGAAAAAATAGCAATTTTCTCTTGTTCATCTAGTATGTGGCGCTTGATGAACATTTGTTCGCACTGACTGATTAATGAAATGACATCAATGCGATCCTTGTCTGTGCCAGAGAATTTTGGGGCAGTCTTATCCTCGTGATACACAAAAACGTGAGGTGTGGTTTTTAGATCAGCAGTATTTGTTTCTTGATTCATATTTAATGATTGCTCTGTTAATTCAACTTGTGCGAGTTTATCGTTATGTGAGGGAATGGTAGAATATGTATGACCGGACCGGTGAACCCTGTTAAGTATATTGGCATACGTATTCAAGGCAGTTGCAAAGTCGATACTCTCAACGTCTGAAGGGGTTTCCCACTCATCATCCGAAACTCCCGTATTTGTTTCCTTATCTATAACGTGTGGTGTGGGTTGTACAATGGGTGGGCTGTCTCTTAATTGTGAGTCTGATGTTGTGGCAATTTGTGTGTCATCTGGTATTAACGTGGGTGGTGGCGAAAATATTCCTGTCATTAAGATATGATGTTATGAAATACGCCTCTTGTTTATTTATGTCCTAGCAAACTAGATGATTAAATAAGTTGAATATAGCTAATTTTAGCACTGAGAAGAAATGAGCAAGTATAATTTTACCCACTTGATACAGATCGTAGAGGTGTGTCGATACAAAAGTCGATCTCGGAAGAAAATACAGGTTTGATTGAAGATCTCTTGATAATTCTAGTGGTGTGTTGATGGACGATATTACTCAGGAAACTCCATGGCCTGGTATTTGTAGTGGTTAACGGCTGTCCCAGGCAAACCTCAACATAGAACGTCGAATTTCCAACTTAACTGTGAAAATAAGTGAATATGAGTAGGAGCTATGTGAATAATGAGTAATGAGTAGTGGGTGAGAAGTGCCTGGTGTCAGTCACACGTTGCTTGGCATGGCAGACTCGCGTTGTGATGTCATCTCAGCACATGGTGACGTCGGCTTCCCACACTGGTAGCTGTGGTGAGTGAATGAGTAGCGATGAGTAACTTGAGTGAAGATGAGTTGTGAGTCGTGTCTCACTCTTCGTTTGTTTGTTCCCTTTATTCTATGTGGAAGTTTTCTCGGTCCTTTCTCTAGTGATTTACTCGCTGTGGGATGAAGACTGCCGCTACTTGTAGGTGCGTGTAGAAGATTATACAGACGACGTAGAGTTGTTAATTGTAGTTGATTGTAGATGGCTGTAGTTGATTGTAGATGGCTGTAGACTTTGTAGAACTGAAGCTAATCTTGTAGTCTCGGTTGCTTTTGTAGAAATTTGCTTTTAATTCGGAGACGATGTCCGCAGATTTGCTGGTTTGTCGTTAAGCTACTTGCAAGGCGTCGAGTGATCTCTTGACCTCTGCATCAGCGTAATGATCTGGGAGACGGAGGGGGCAGGAGCTGATATTGTTGGTTCTTTTCAATCTTGATATTTTGTAAGAATTTAATGTTGATTCGTAGACGAGGTTCGTATACGTTCGCTGCTACCAAATGTCATAAAGACTTTGTAGTTACTTGTAGAGAAGTATATTTTAGACTTATGGTCGAGCGGCTTTTATATCTTGTAGTAGTTTCCCCACCAGATGTCATGTAGTGACGGGAGAGGTAAAGAATAGTATGGGACTATTTTTATTCGTCTTGGAAATATTAAACAGGTATAAGAGTGTAAGTCCTGGGTAGCTACCTCCCTGTCTCGCTATATCTCTCTCTCTCTCTGTTCTAAGGCTAATCTCCGTCTCGACCTCTCTCTAGGGTCGCTTGTCTCCTTCTAAACTCTCTTTCCTAAAATCTGGTGTAGTAAGGATGTGTCACGTATGTTCCTCATGGCAACCAGACCTTTCTCACGAGAGGACTGCTGACAGCTAACTGCATCATCTCCTTACTGGCCGCTGTCGTCAGCTTTCCTCCGTGTAAGCATGTTTAGCGCTGCTCGCTTCTCGCAAACACAACACCTTCTCATCATTTGACTTCCTGCTTCTATCTGTCTCTCTATCTATCTATTTATCTATCTATCTATTATGTAGTCCTATAATACAGCAAGTTAATGAAATGAGAGTACCGTTAAGTCTTTGTTTTGTTGATTTTGAAAAGGCTTTTGATAGTGTTTCGAGAGAGACTGTGGGGAAGATCATGAGACATTATGGAATACCAGAGGAGTTTGTGAGGGTCATTATGAACATGCATGAGGACACATTTTGTAAAGTGATGGTTGATGGTTGTCTGAGTGATTCGTTTGAAGTCAAGTCCGGAGTAATTCAAGGTGGTGTTCTATCGCCTTTACTATTTATATTGGTCATTGATTACATTATGAAACGCGTTGGAACAGAAACCGGTGCAGGTATACTTTGGGGAGAGAACAGGAAACTTTTGGATTTAGATTATGCAGATGATATAGTTTTGATTTGTGATGGGCCAGAAGAGATGCAGAGAGTGTTGGACTGTTTGGTGAGTGAAGGTCGCAAGGTGGGTTTGGTTATTAATTGTGGAAAAACTGAAATAATCAATATGAATATGGAAAATGCGCAGGAATGTGTAATTGGAGGTATGGTTGTAAAGCAAGTTGCTAGGTTTAAATATTTAGGTACTTATTTAGCCAAGGATGGTTCTTTGAACTTTGAATTCGAGGAAAGGTTAAAGAAGGCTAATCAGGCAATGGGAATGCTTAAAAATATTTGGAATAATAACAATTTCTCTGTGCATACAAAAATCAAACTTTATAAGGTAATGGTTAGGAGTATCTTAATTTATGGACACGAGTCTTGGTACAGCACAGTGACTATGGAAAATAAATTCTTGGTGTTTGAAAATAAAGCACTTAGAAGAATATTAGGAGTTAAGTGGTGGGAAAGGATACCAAATAGTAGAATTAGAGAAATAACGGGAGTGCAGCCGATCGATGAATATGTTAGATTCTCACGATGGAAGTGGCTAGGACATGTGTATAGGAGACAGGGAATAGTACGAGGTACACCAGGGTGGGTGGCACTTGGTAGGAGAGGTAAAGGAAGGCCAAAAGAGACGTGGGTGAGGACAATGAGACGGGAAGCTGGAGATGAGTGTTGGGGAGATCTTGAGGAGTTAGCACAAGATAGGATGTGGTGGTGTGAGTTCATCGAGGCCCTATGCATCCCCGAGGGTGCCACAGGAAATGATTGATTGATTGATTGATTGATTGATTGATATAGATATATATATATATATATATATATATATATATATATATATATATATATATATATATATATATATATATATATATATTTCTTTATGCGAGGAAGAAGGAACCAAAGGCCATGAGCCCGCAAACAGTTCCCTCCAAGAGAAAAACAAAATACAACAGAGAGCCAAATTCAAGATCCGATCATTTTGAGATGCCTGGACACACTGCGTATGAAAGACTGGAGATCATAAGCAGCAGGAAATACAGACAGGGGGAGACAGTTCCAGAGCTGACCTGTTGCATAAGTGAAAGACTGGGAGTAACGGTTAACTCTTGCATTAGAGAGTTGGACAGAAAAGGGATGAGAGTTTGCTGCCAGACGGGTGCTACGCGCCCGTCGTAAAGGTGGAGGAATGCAAGCAAACAGTTCAGAGGAGCAGTGACCATTAAAGTAGCGATAGAAAAGAGATAAAGATGCAACAGTGCGGCAAAGAGACAGGTTGAAGGGAGTCAGTAAGAGGAGGAGAGTTAATGAGACGAAAAGCCTTTGACTCCACCCTATCGAGAAGAGCTGTATGTGGGGAGCCTCCCCACACATGAGAGTTGTACTCCACACAGGGGCGGATAAAACCCCTGTGTAGCGTCAACAATTGTGCAGGGGTAAAGAAAGAGCGGAGTCGGCTTAGCACACCCAATCTCTTGGAAGCAGATTTTACAAGAGATGTAATACGATCTTTCCAAGATAAGTCCCGAGTAAATGAAACCCCAAGCATGTTCAAGGATGATGCAGGATTAAGCTGAATATTATTAAACATTAGTGGGTATACCTGTGGAAGATTTTGTCGGGTTGATAGGTGTAAGAACCGAGACTTAGATGCATTAAAAACAACCATATTATTTTTATTCCAGTCAGAGATACGAGCCAAGTCAGACATTAGGTGTGCCATAGCCTCATCCTTTGTTTGTTGAAGTAACTGTTGAGATGGGCGTTGCGGGAATCGAATGGAAAGGTGAAGGGTGGAGTCATCAGCGTATGAGTGGATAGGGTTAGATGTACAGCTTAGAAGATCATTGATGAATAAAAGGAAGAGAGTTGGTGATAGGACAGAGCCCTGAGGAACCCCACTGTTGATGGATCTAGAAGAACAATGGCCGTCTACAACAGCGGCTATAGAACGACCAGAAAGGAAACTAGTGATGAAGGCACAGATAGAAGGATAGAAACCGTAGGAGGGCAGTTTGGATATTAAAGATTTATGCCAGACTCGATCGAAAGCCTTTGAGATGTCAAGTGCAATGGCAAAGCTTTCGCCAAAGTCCCGAAAGGAGGATGACCAGGAGTCTGAAAGGTAGGTGAGAAGATCGCCAGTGGAGCGTCCCTGACGGAATCCGAACTGACGATCGGAAAGAAGGTTGTGATAGGAAAGATGCCTTAAAATTTTTCTATTGAGAATTGACTCGAAAACTTTTGAAATACAGGACGTTAAAGCAATTGGACGATAGTTGGAGGGTTGGGAGTGGTCACCCTTCTTTGGGACTGGCTGAATGAGAGCAAACTTCCAGCAAGAAGGAAAGGTACAAGTTGACAGACAAAGGCGAAAGAGTTTGCCTAGGCAGGGTGTAAGCACAGAAGCACAGTTCTTGAGAACAACAGGAGGGACCCCATCAGGCCCATATGCCTTGTTAGTACTGAGGCCAGTGATGGCAGAAAATACATCAACTGAAGAAATTTTAATGTCAGCCATGAGGAAGTCAGAGGGGGGAAGTGATGGAGGAACAGCACCGGAATCGTCTAAGGTGGAACTGGAGGAGAAAGTCTGTGTGAAGAGATCTATTTTATCAGTAGAAGAAATAGCTACAGAACCATCAGAGTAGAAAAGAGGAGGGAAGGATGATGAGGTAAAGTTGTTAGAAAGATTTTTGGCAAGGTGCCAGAAGGAGCGGGAAGAATTCGAGTTGAAGAGTTGAGAGCATTTAGTATGGATGAAATTATTTTTAGTAGAGCGAAGAACAGACTTAGCACGATTCTGGGCAGAAACGTAAAGATGATGTGAATCAGGGGTGGGTTGGCTCCAGTACCTTTTGTAGGCCCTCTCCTTGTTGCGGACAGCATTAGAACAAGCGTGACTAAACCAAGGCTTTCTTGCGTTAGTCAAAGGATATGAGAAAGGAATGTATGCTTCCATGCCCGAGAGAATAACCTCCGTAATGCGCAAGGCACACTCAGATGGCTCCCGGCCATGGAAGCAATAATCATTCCAGGGAAAATCAAAGAAGTACTCCCTGAGGGCCTCCCAGGCCGCGGCTCCAAAATGCCACAGACGACGTTTCCCTGGAGGGTCCACAGGCCATACCGGAGTGATAGGACAGGATAAGGTAATAAGGTTGTGATCGGAGGAGCCCAATGGAGAGAAAAGATTAACAGAGTAAGCAGAAGGATTAGTTGTGAGGAAGAGGTCAAGTTTGTTGGAGCTCTCTCCAAGGCTGTCAGGGATACGGGTAGGGTGCTGTACAAGCTGCTCTAGGTCATTAAGGATAGAAAAGATGTAGGCTTGTTCACCAGGTGGATCCGTGAAAGGAGAGGAGAGCCAAAAGTGGTGGTGAACATTGAAATCTCCTAGAATGGAGATTTCAGAGAAAGGAGTAATGGATAGAATGTGTTCCATCATAGAAGTAAGATAGTCAAAGAATTTCTGATAATCAGTAGAATTAGGGGATAAGCAAACAGCACAGATATATTTAGTCAGAGAATGACAGGAAAGCCGAAGCCAGAGTGTAGAGAATTCAGAAGAATCGAGTTCAGGAACACGAGAGCAAGATAAGTCGTTGCGTATATATACACAACGGCCACCTTTGGCTTTGAAATGAGTATAGAGAAAGTAGGAAGATACAGAAAAATGTTTGCTGTCAGTTGCCTCAGACAGCTGAGTCTCCATTAGAAAAAAGGTGAGGTTTAGAGGAGGAGAGGTAGTTCTCAAAAGAGCGAAAGTTAGAGGAAAGGCCGCAAGTGTTGCAGAAATGAAGAAGAAGAAGAGAGTCAGACAGTGGTTCCAGGCACCTCGAGTCGTCACCGGGAGAGGGGCGGATGGTGGGGGCATTTATGGTCCCCCCCCCCCTGGGGACTCCGAGGCTTCGTGAATAGACGCCATTTTTGTTGAATTATGAATAGGAAGTGTAGTATGTACTGTGCTTGTAGTTTGGTGTAGATAGTTAGAGAAATTTGTACTGGAGTGCATGCTGGCCTACTCTCTGTGTAACTGAGACACTGAAAATGTTCAGCAAAGAGGGATGGTCAGGAACTAGTCCTGAGGGCTGATGAAACGGGAGCTCTAGCACTCCCTGTCATCAGCTTTCCATCCTCCTAGGGAGTACTACCCTGCTCGACTGGTGCTACAGTCTATCTATCTATCTAAATATATATATATATATATATATATATATATATATATATATATATACAGAGAGAGGGAGGGGGGGGGATCACAAACGTGTAAAAACAGTGGCGTGAAATTACCACAAGATGGGCGCTGAACCACCAGAAGCCCAAATATTCATTCCATTGTTGGTACTGTTCTATCTGACTTCGATCGCGGTTACAGTACGGGAATATTTCGATTGAAATGTACCCTGCAGCCTGATTGTTCTGTTACTGTATTCATATGGGCTAAAAATACATCAAATACGTTACTTGTAAGAAACAAACGCCTGAAAATGTCATGCACTTGTCTGAAAATGTTGCCTCCCTGGCAATGTAATATTCTGTATTAGTATATACAAGTACACCTTTCAAACAAATTTACTTTAAAAAACAAAGCTTTATAGTTTGCTACAGAAGAACTGAAGGAACTAGAATTCTGGAGCAGTGCATAGAAAGCGGACCTAACAACTACCCTGTCATATGTGCTTCTCAACAAACCCCTAAGCTACTGTGTCTCCTCCCTCCTTCGACGACCGCCACTCTCATTTTGTCCATTTTATATGAGCTGTAATTCTTTGCGGCGATACTGACAGCGATGCATGACTACAGAGCTTTCCTCTTGCCACAGACTTTCGTCGTTTTGTAGCTTACTTCTCATCGATCAGTTGTAAGAAAAAAAAAAAAAGACAGTACTACGGTTCTACATACTTTTCATAGCATTACTTCGTGACATACATGATATTTAAGCATTAATCTGTTATTGCAACTTAGTAGTCAAGATGAAACGATAATTTTAGGTCAGATTAGAAGAAGAGTAAATTTTCCACGGTATCAGTATCTCTTTCACCACATGTTGCATAATGACGTGGAAAGTGTAATATTATTGTCTATTTCATCTATCTGTCTACAGCCAGATGCCGTAATCTAGTGAGGGGTGGCACTTTGTCTTTGAGTTAGTGGTTTTACAGGGAGGGGCGCTAACTCTGTCAACCCACTTGTTGACATACCGTAGGAAGCGCGTGTGGGTTGGTTTTATTGTTACCACTCAGCGTTGCAAATGGTTTCCTGGCTTGCCACTCAATGTAAAACCACCTGAAAAGGAAAGAAGAGTAATAAGAAGTGACATGAAAGATAATAGGAATAGGAAGAGAGAAGGGCAGACACAGATAATGAATGATAAAGATGAAGGAAGAAGTAGGAAGCACTACATCAAGTGAGTAGGTGATGGTCGCCACCAACTGTCACCTACCACAATTCTCATTATTGAAATGGAGAGCCTGCAGAATGCGGCTTGGTACTCACTAGGAGGCCGCATCATCGCGCACTTACATTTTCTCACAAGTAAACTGAGGGGAGTTGAGACTCTTATTCTTCCTGCACTTTGATCCACTACTACAGGTACCCATAGCAACCACTTCTCACAGCAATCACACACTTATTCAGATTTACCGCGTCACATCACTTACATCAGCCACAATATAATACAACTACTCACATGCTATACCAACAAGTACTTCAATCACAAACACCCACACCAACCAGCCACACTTAAAACCACAGTTACTCACATCGACCACAATGCCAGGCGTGTCATAAACACTCTGTGGTGTGTTGCTATTGGGTATGAACTTGTAGAAGGTGTGGTCGTCCTTCCACCACGTGAGGGAGTACAAGTTGTCATCGCGTCGTAGTAGGAAGGAGCAGGAGAGGCGAACCGTGGATCCGCTTAGTACAGTTGTGGGCACCTCGATGTTGGTGATTTTAAGGCCTGTACTCGCACCGCCTAAGAGAGAGAGAGAGAGAGACGGAGAGAAAGTTAGAAAGGAACTATGGAGAGACAGATGTATAAGAGGAGATTATCAGAGGGAAGAAAAGTGGGCGAGACAATGGAAGAACGGAGAAAGCCGAAACGTGGACCCACTTTGAACAGTTTTTGGCACCTCGATGTTGGTCATGTTGGTACCTGTGCAAATTCTGCCCAGTGGAGAGACGGGAAGAACATAAGGGAGGACTAATGAAGAGATAGAAAGGCAATGATGGATATAAAGTGGAGGAAGTAGGAAAGGAAAATAAAAAGGAAAAGCAAATTGTTGACTCGCTGAAGAGCTGCAGGCTCCTCGATGTTGATGAATTTGAAGCCTGTTCCCGCCCCGTGTGAGGACAAAACGAAGAGAAAATGTGAGAGGAAATGTTTAGTGATAGGGTTATGGATGGAGAGAAGGGAGGGGTGGATAAAGAGAAAAAAAAATGGTGGAGAAAAATGAAGAAATTAGAGCCGAGGTATGGACGAACGTAAAACGGTTGTGGGACACCTCGATGTTGATTGTGAGGCCTGTCTCTGCTCCACATGAGGGACAGAAGGAGAGAAAATGATGGATGAACGATGCAGGTATGGGTGATTAACTTTATGATGTAAACTGGTTAGTATTCATTTTTCCATTTAAGTTAAGAATTAATTTAGAATACAATAGGAGAACATATTTCCCATTAAGTTCAGTTAGCTTCTGTTTGGCCATTCTAATTTAGGGGATTTTTGAGCAGATTTTAAATAGCACATTTTCTCTAAAGCATTTCAGGTAGTTTTAATATCTTCCTCTCGCTCAGTGTATGCTGATCCTCAAGTAATTCTACACTGTGCCACAAGCCAAACGTTTTCATGCAAAAAAAGAAACACTTGAAAAAGCAGGGTAATAATTATATAACCAGTCTCGCGTGCCTCATACGTGTCGTGAAAACGCTGAAGAGCTTTGTAGTGGGTTAGTGACCCGTCAAGTAAAAAGCCCTACTAAAATGAGTTGATTCGCCTTTGACTCGGATAGACCAGCAGTTGACCGAGGAACGGACAGAGTATACTTTAGGGCTGTAAGGAGTGCGAATAGAAAAAAAAAAAAAAAAAAAAAAAAAAAAGCAAATGCAAGCAGACGCGATTGTGGATATGCTGTATTTGAAATGACAGACCAGTTGGAAAGAGTAACTGAGAATATGGACTGGGTGTGTGTGTGTGCTAGACGGTGTTTTTTTGCTGTGTAAATGAGATGAAAGGCGAGTGTAAGGATGTATGGATCACTTGGATCAAGGAGAGTATGGGTAGTGATGCAAGTGGGAATAAAATCTTGAACGCCTGGTTGCATATATGCTCCAACATCGGACCGAAAGGCTAGAGTAAAACCAGAGTTCGGGAGAATGTAGGCACATGCATGGAGAAGTTAAAGAGGGAATGTCTCTGATTAGAGATGTGGATGGTAAATCAGGCAGTGCTAGAATGGGGTGGCTGGCCAGTGGGTTATACCTACTAAAGCGAATGGGACTGCTAGCGCCCTGACGACGTTTGTGCAGGTAATGGCTTGGTAATAGTTCAAGTATACTGCAGTGAGTGAGAAGAATGGGAGGTGAGTTGGATGAATGAAAATATTGAATAATGAGAAGATAGGTACAGTATACTAGCCTGTAAAGATGACTGGGAAGTGTTTATCTAATTACTATACAGTGCCATTGAAAATCAAGGTGCAAAAGCGATGGATGTACAGAGGTAGAGGAAGACAGGAGGAAGCAGTTGATCCAGACAGATTAGAAAGAGTGCATACGAGAAGGAAAATCGAATAGTTTTCAAGAGCGACGTAAAGAAGCTATGGCGTAGATATAGTTCTGAGCAGATGGAGAGGGTGGCAAGTGTGAGTACGGTGTTCAAAGAAGAAATTCCTTTAGCATGCAAGGTTGTCTGTGGGTCAGGAATTGATTTAAACGGATATAAGGAAACGCATGGTGGAACGAGGAAGTGAAACGATCTGTGGAAGAGATGAAGAATCCATATAGTGGCTGGACGGGAAGCAGAGGGTAGAGAAATCTGTATGTTGAAAAGAGGAGAGAGGTTAAGAAGTTTGTGTGTGTGTGTGTGTGTGTGTGTGTGTGTGTGTGTGTGTGTGTGTGTGTGTGTGTGTGTGTGTGAGAGAGAGAGAGAGAGAGAGAGAGAGAGAGGAATGAAGAAGTTTACATGAAACCTGTGTATGAAATGAAGGAACGTAAGAAACTACTTTGTAGGGACGCACACAAAAAAGTCGCTGTTATAAAAGAGGCAACAGAAGTGAAAGATAAACATGGTAGACTGCCGAGGTGGAGAGAAGAAAATAACATGTTGGATCTAATGAATAAAGTAGACGAAAATAATGCTATTATTAGTGGATGAAGAAAGGGTGAGAGGAAAAAATGAAGGAGGGGATCGGTAGGATGGCCTCAAGGACACAAGAAAAAAAAAAAAAAGGATTATAACGGAGGATACAGACAAGGAATGCGGAAATTGTTGATTATGAAGTAGACGAGACTAAGACTATGTATGACAGTTCAGTGTGACAGCTCTTTGATTTAATTGTTGGGCTGAAACAGGGATGCATCATGTTCTGTGGCTGTTCGTTCTCTCTCTCTCTCTCTCTCTCTCTCTCTCTCTCTCACACACACACACACACACACACACACACACACACACCGCTCGCTGGTGCAGTGGTAACGTTCTCGCTTGCCAACTGGTGGACGGGAGTTCGCGCCTCGCTCAGGTTGCGAAAAGTTTCACTGACGAAGTGGGTGGTTACTGTCCCCCTTGAGCAAGGGGACGGGCGTGTGCGTGTGTGAAGGTCACAGCCTTGCCCTTAGATCGGACTATATGAGCTCTCAGCTCCCTTCCGGGAGGGTAAAAGCTGACGATCACGACCATCAAGTGATCCTGACCGACCCGGTGAATTACACATACATACATTCATATATATATATATATATATATATATATATATATATATATATATATATATATATATAACTGAAGACCAGGACAAGGAGACGATGGAGTGGGGCCATTTTCACGATGTATTTCAGTGACGTTTCGAGGTAATCCAACCTCATCATCAGACAAAACTAAAATACATAAAATTAATTAGAAAATGAAGTTGCTACAAATAGCCTCATTCACAAATTAATAAAACCAATAAAATATATGCAAAGTAAATAAAAAAAATGAAGTAGCAAAGAAAAAGTCATTCAAAATTACTAAAGATCTTCCCTACACACGTCTACACCGTGGCAACTACACAAAGCAACTGATCAGTAAACAAAAGTCTATGGAAAAATAAACTTGGTTGAGCTGTATGAGACGGCTGAATCGAATCACAATGAGTCAGTGGGTTAATAATGGAAGAATCATAGGTATTCAGTGAAGGCTTAAAGTCAAGTATAAACAATGATTCCGCTATTCTGACTAGTTTTATCATTATTTGTCATTAAAATCTCAAAATCATACAGATCAAAAGTATGACCCGAAACAAATTAATGTTTCCTAATTTCCGAGCAGGGAGGGTTTGAGAGTGGTAAAGTGGTGGTTTCGGGTCATACTTTTGATCTGGATGATTATGAGATTTTAATGACAATAATGATAAAACTAGTCTTAGCGGAATCGTTGTTTATACATTACTTAAAGCCTTCACTGAATACATATGATTATTCCATTAAATTATTTACCCACTGACTCATTGTCATTCGATTTAGCCATCTCATACAGCTCAACCAAGTCTACTCTACATATCAGTTGCTTTGTGTAGTTGCCACGGTGTAGCCGTGTGTAGGTTAGATCTTTAGTAATTTTGTGAATGATTTTTTTTTTTTTGCTACTTCTTTTAAATTTACTTTGTATATATTTTATTGGTTTTATTAATTTGTGAATGAGGTTATTTATTGCAACTTCATTTTCTAATTAATTTTATGTATTTTAGTTTTGTCTGATGATGAGGTTGGATTACCTCGAAAAGTCAATGAAATAAATCGTGAACATGGCCCCAGTCCATCGTCTCCTTGTCCTGGTCTTCAATTTTATATGGTATATGCCATCAGGTTCCCTACTGGATCATCAATTGTTAATATTCTCTCTCTCCCTCTCTCTCTCTCTCTATGTACAAATGATTCATGTATATGTGCATATGTATGTGTGTATATATGTATATACAGTACGTGTATACACACACACACACACACACACACACACACACACATATATATATATATATATATATATATATATATATATATATATATATATATATATATATATATATATATATATAATATCAGGGGCAGGATCCAACTGCTACCTGGCGCATCCCCGGGGTGGTGATTAGGGAAAGACCTTACAGATATACGAGGTACCGTCTTAGACGGCGCAGACCATAGGCCCCTCTACAGATACATAAGGTTCCACTGAATAAGGCGGTTAAAAAAACAAAAAAAATACGTCTCACCCGAAACTATGTGGCAGGGAGGCGAGATGATTTGCCACAGTCCCCCCCAACCAAACATAAATTCTACTGCTAATGGTTTCGAGCGCATTCCTGTTGGATCATCGTCTAATAAAGGTCCAACCTCGCTGCCTCCTGTGCTTACAGGCAGTGTGCCATGAAAAGTCAGTAGGCACTGTCCAAGCAAATCAGAGACCGGGACATAAAAAAAAAAAAAAAAAAAATGCCATCTATGAAGATCCACGCATCCAATGTAAGAAACTTCGGAGAAGATTACAAACTTGATAATATAACGACTGAATCAGAAAACATTAGTTGGGATACTGTAGATCTGAGTAAGGTTCGCAGAAGAGAAATATTAATTCAGCTTCAAGACGGGAACCACCTATTTTACTACAGAGGAAGGAAATATGAAAGAGTTAGTGGTGCAGGATTTCTAATTAACAGAGATCGTGCAGAGAACATTGTTAAATTCAGCAGTGTATCTGACAGAGTGGCATGGCTTGTAAGTAGACGGGGCAAAAGATTCACTCCTAAAATAATCCAAGTATTTGCAATGACTTCTTAAAGCTCAGATGAAGTAGAAACATTTTATGACGCCATCTGCCAGATTATGTAAGAAGAAAACACTAGATATACTACACTCATGGGAGACTTCAATGAAAAATGTAGCAAATCGAAAAATGGAGAAGCATGTATGGGAAAATTCGGAGTGAAAGGAAGGACTGACAAAGGTGAAATGGTGGTAAATTTTGTTGAGATGTATAACATGAGAATAATTAATACATTATATCACAATAGAACAGAAGTAAAATGGACCTGGAGTAATTCAGATGGAGAAACAAAGAATGAAATCGATTTCATTACAGCAGATAAGAATAACACAATCATAAATGTCAGAGTCGTCAGCAAAGTAAATCTAGGAAGCGACCATAGAATGGTAGGTTGCACAGCAAGACTCAGTTTCATTAGTACAAGATGGAAGCTGATTAAAAATTAAAAGATATGCCCAATAAAAAAAAAAAATGAAACCAAAGCAGCCTTTCATTTAGAAATAACGAACCGATTTCAGGTTCTAAACTATGTGTGACAGTGAGAAGCTGAACGTTAGACTAACAAAAGTGCTAAGAGAATCAGCGGAGAAAGTATGAAAAGCTAATACAAACAAAGCCAACAAGTATTCAAAATGACCCTCGAGTTCATGAAAAGAAAAAACGAGATAAAAAAAAAAAAAAGATGAAACAGAAGGAGCGGAATTAAATTAACATATCAATAGAAGGACAGAAGAAAAAAGAAAAAGAAACATGGATTAGATAAAAGACAACATTAACAAAGGAAAAAGTCTGAAACAGGTCCGAAGTAAAATGGCTCTAGGAAAGCAACGAATTACTGTATATCACTGAAAGAAAAAAAACGGTGAAGTCATTAACCCTCAGCCGTCGGTGGTTTCCGGTCGTCGCCCACTCATTCTTACGGGGGAGAAGGTCAAGAGAATTATAAGGTCTGCCCACGAAGATACCAGGTTTCACGCCTTGTGCGCATGACGTCACAGGAAGTGACAGATGAACCCCTGAATGAGATAAGTTCACCAGTCTGCACTGAGCCAAACACCAAGAAGGATCTCCGTTTTCTGTGAATTCGCGAAAGATCACATACTGTAAAGGGAGTCTTTCTCTCTCTCTCTCTCTCTCTCTCTCTCTCTCTCTCTCTCTCTCTCTCTCCGTCTTTTGTAAAATACCTACTTTTTGGGCAGTGAATGGGTTTAGAACTTCTCGGCTTCAAGGCATTAATATAAGCTTCCACAGATTTCCTAGGGGTGAGGAAATCAGAAATAAATGGGTCAAGGTCTACAGAAAAACAGATCCTTGTTTTAATCCTGCCAATTCATATATATGTAGTAAGCACTTTGAAATAACTGCATATGAAAGAAACCTGAGGTATGCATTGCTTGGGGTACAGTTGCTGAAAGGAGTTTCTACACCCCCGCTACTACCTCCCTACCCTACCTCCTGACCAAATGTGGCAGCGTGGCAGTAGTAGTGTAAGTTTCTATGAATAAATGGGCCTCGTCCTGTTACGTGGGACGGGAGTGGTGATTGAGTTTTGCTATTGCTGATGCCGTTAATAGTTTGCAGTATGGACTTAAAACAATTATGTGACTCCATGAATCATTACCATAATCAATAAATGCAAAGTGAATGGTAATACAAAAGGCTTAAAGTAATATAACTGTATGCTGCGCAGACAGCAGCCATCATACATCAGCCAACCTTATCACACCAACGTAGAGTCTGGTGAATTCGAGCTGCTTCTTTGTGCAAGCGATTCGAAACGTCCATGGACGACACGTCTGAAGATTGATTATAAGGTTAATGCAAAATATATGCCAAATTACTGGTTCCAGTCCATCTTCATCAATACAGATCAGACAATGATTATGCGGGTGACCGATAGGAGAGACCCGTGGTAGCGTAAGGAAATTTTGACAATATGATCAAATTATGATATGCAGTTTAAACCGATATGACACGCCTAGCAAATGCAAAGGAGACACATACACATCTTGACAAGGAGTAAAATAAGCCCATTTGCAACGTTATTTCCAGTATAATGGACATCATTTTCTTAGGGTTAGACACATATACTTACCCGCCATCGAACGTTGACATACCTGATATCTTGCGTCTACTCGTCCTGTATACAGCCTGTATTTATCATCATCATCATCATCATTAACCATTTAGAGTCCACTACTGAACAAAGGCCTCCCTTTTCCTTTGCATGAATTCCTTATTAGGGCCAGTTTGTGCCAGGTTTTGCCTACAATCTTCTCTATTAACTCCATCTCTTATATGGTCGTTTTCTACTACGCTGCCCATCTCGTGGAATCCAGTCAGTCAATCTTTTACTCAACCGGGTTTCCTATACTGCTATGTGATCTGTGCATATATATATATATATATATATATATATATATATATATATATATATATATATATATATATATAGATATATATATATATATATATCAATTATACTTATCATTATATATCCAAGTGCATCCCCCCAATGAAACAAAAACATAGGTATGCCATGATTAGTATTTTCACCTCCTCTTGTCTTGCGAAACTTATTTACGTGAATCTTAATTCACGACTGAAATTATGGTTATTTATAGGCTACTAATACAGTATTGTCTTAATAAGTATATGCAGTGCAGTCCCAAGCAACATATTTATCGATAAACTTAACGCGGGTTACTATTGGTCAATCATTACCCCCTCCCCAAACCTAGGAAACAACTCCGCTGCTACCTCAGTCTTCACTCGAAACAGTTGTTTAACCCATCACCGCTTTAAATTCTTAAGCAGATAATATATACGGAAAGCATTAGTCAAATGTTAATTACGTCAGCATTAGCACACCCGTATGTATAAATTAATATCCTTTATCCATATCATGTTTCATGTATATATGACTGATTACATGTAGCACAATATGCTCAGGAGGTCAAAATAATGTAATACATTAACCCATTATAATTTTATTAGATAGTTATATAATAAAATTATAATGGGTGGATGGAAAGCTGATGACAGGGAGTGCTAGAGCTCCCGTTTCATCAGCCCTCAGGACTAGTTCCTGACCATCCCCCTTTGCTGAACTTTTTCAGTGTCTCAGTTACACAGAGAGTAGGCCAGCATGCTCTCCAGTACAAATTTCTCTAACTATCTACACCAAACTACATGCACAGTACACACTACACTTCCTATTCAAAATTCAACAAAAATGGCGTCTCTTCATCAAGCCTCGGAGTCCCCCGGGGGGGGGCCCATAAATGCCCCCACCATTCGCCCCTCTCCCGATGACGACTCGAGGTGCCTGGAACCACTGTCTGACTCTCTTCTTCTTCATTTCTGCAACATTTGCGGCCTTTCCTCTAACTTTCACTCTGTTGAGCACCACCTCTCCTCCTCTAAACCTCCCCTTCTTTTTCTAACGGAGACTCGGCTGTCTGAGGCAGCTGACAGCAAACACTTTTCTGTATCCTCCTACTTTCTCTATACTCATTTCAAAGCCAAAGGTGGCTGTTGTGTATGTATACGTAACGACTTATCTTGCTCTCGTGTTCCTGAACTCGATTCTTCTGAATTCTCTACACTCTGGCTTTGGCTTTCCTGTCATTCTCTGACTAAATATATCTGTGCTGTTTACTTATCCCCTAATTCTACTGACTATCAAAAATTATTCGACTATCTTACTTCTATGATGGAACACATTATATCCATTTCTCCTTTCTCTGAAATCTCCATTCTAGAAGATTTTAATGTTCACCACCACCTTTGGCTCTCCTCTCCTTTCACGGATCCACCTGGTGAACAAGCCTACATCTTTTCTATCCTTAATGACCTAGAGCAGCTTGTACAGCACCCTACCCGTATCCCTGACCGCCTTGGAGAGAGCTCCAACATACTTGACCTCTTCCTCACAACTAATCCTTCTGCTTACCCTGTTAATCTTTTCTCTCTGTTGGGCTCCTCCGATCACATCCTTATTACCTTAACCTGTACTATCACTCCGGTACGGCCTGTGGACCCGCCAGGGAAACATCGTCTGTGGCATTTTGGAGCCGTGGACTGGGAGGCCCTCAGGCAGTACTTCTTTGATTTTCCCTGGAATGATTATTGCTTCCATGGCCGGGAGCCATCTGAGTGTGCCTTGCGCATTACGGAGGTTATTCTCTCGGGCATGGAAGCATACATTCCTTTCTCATATCCTTTGACTAATGCAAGAAAGCCTTGGTTTAGTCACGCTTGTTCTAATGCTGTCTACAACAAGGAGAGGGCCTACAAAATGTACCGGAGCCAACCCACCCCTGAATCACATCATCTTTACGTTTCTGCCCGGAATCGTGCTAAGTCTGTTCTTCACTCTACTAAACATAATTTCATCCATACTAAATGCTCTTAACTCTGCAACTCGAATTCTTCCCGCTCCTTCTGGCACCTTGCCAAAACAACTTTACCTCATCATCCTTCCCTCCTCTTTTCTACTCTGATGGTTCTGTAGCTATTTCTTCTACTGATAAAGCAGATCTCTTTGCACACATTTTCTCCTCCAGTTCCACCTTAGACGATTCCGGTGCTGTTCCTCCAACACTTCCCCCCTCTGACTTCCTCATGGCTGACATTAAAATTTCTTCAGTTGATGTATTTTCTGCCATTACTGGCCTCAGTACTAACAAGGCATATGGGCCTGATGGGGTCCCTCCTGTTGTTCTCAAGAACTGTGCTTCTGTGCTTACACCCTGCCTAGGCAAACTCTTTCGCCTTTGTCTGTCAACTTGTACCTTTCCTTCTTGCTGGAAGTTTGCTCTCATTCAGCCAGTCCCAAAGAAGGGTGACCACTCCCAACCCTCCAACTATCGTCCAATTGCTTTAACGTCCTGTATTTCAAAAGTTTTCGAGTCAATTCTCAATAGAAAAATTTTAAGGCATCTTTCCTATCACAACCTTCTTTCTGATCTTCGGTATGGGTTCCGTCAGGGACGCTCCACTGGCGATCTTCTCACCTACCTTTCAGACTCCTGGTCATCCTCTTTTCGGGACTTTGGCGAAAGCTTTGCCATTGCACTTGACATCTCAAAGGCTTTCGATCAAGTCTGGCATAAATCTTTAATTTCCAAACTGCCTTCCTACGGTTTCTATCCTTCTATCTGTGCCTTCATCGCTAGCTTCCTTTCTGGTCGTTCTATAGCCGCTGTTGTAGACGGCCATCGTTCTTCTCCTGGATCTATCAACAGTGGTGTTCCTCAGGGCTCTGTCCTATCACCAACTCTCTTCCTTTTATTCATCAATGATCTTCTAAGCTGTACATCTCACCCTATCCACTCATACGCTGATGACTCCATCCTTCACCTTTCCATTTGGTTCCCGCAACACCCATCTCAACAGTTACTTCAACAAACAAGGGATGAGGCTATGGCACACCTAATGTCTGACTTGGCTCGTATCTCTGACTGGGGTAAAAATAATATGGTTGTTTTTAATGCATCTAAGACTCAGTTCTTACACCTATCAACCCAACAATATCTTCCACAGGTATGCCCACTAATGTTTAATAATATTCAACTTAATCCTGCATTATCCTTGAACATGCTTGGGGTTTCATTTACTCGGGACTTATCTTGGAAAAATCATATTACATCTCTTGTAAATATCTGCTTCCAAGAGATTGGGTGTGCTAAGCCGACTCCGCTCTTTCTTTACCCCTGCACAATTGTTGACTCTATACAGGGGTTTTATCCGCCCCTGTGTGGAGTACAACTCTCATGTGTGGGAAGGCTCCCCACATACAGCTCTTCTCAATAGGGTGGAGTCAAAGGCTTTTCGTCTCATTAACTCTCCTCCTCTTACTGACTCCCTTCAACCCCTGTCTCTTCGCCGCACTGTTGCATCTTTATCTCTTTTCTATCACTACTTTAATGGTCACTGCTCCTCTGAACTGTCTGCTTGCATTCCTCCACCTTTACGACGGGCGCGTAGCACCCGTCTGGCAGCAAACTCTCATCCCTTTTCTGTCCAACTCTCTAATGCAAGAGTTAACCATTACTCCCTGTCTTTCATTTATGCAACAGGTCAGCTCTGGAACTGTCTCCCTCTGTCTGTATTTCCTGCTGCCTATGATCTCCAGTCTTTCAAACGCAGTGTGTCCAGGCATCTCAAAATGATCGGATCTTGAATTTGGCTCTCTATGGTTTTTTGTTTTTCTCTTGGAGGGAACTGTTACTGCGGGCTCATGGCCTTTGGTTCCTTCTTCCTCGCATAAAAAAAAAAAAATGGCATACTATTTTTTTTCCTGCACACCTTTCTAAATACGCTATACAATATTTAATAAACAACTATCCTAACTGGCCAGTGTTACCACAATATAACTCTGTTATCTATCTATCTAGTGCCAGACACCTCAATCCCGTTCGAGGTAGCCACAAACAAATCGCCTCCACATCGCCCTGTCCCTCTCCATTTCACTGCCCTGCTCCCAACTCACACCCCCCTCTCTCATATATCTCTTCACTGCATTCCTTCATTTCATCCTCGGCCCTGTTATCAAAAGTAATAATATTTACATTGCTGATGCCCACGGCACCACATGACATTCATTCCCCCACATCCGACACCCCATTCACCACACCCACACCACCTGATCACACCATCCGCCACACCCATAGAACCTCACATCCCATCCCCCACACCACCACCACTTCATACCCCATCCCCCACACACACACTACCAGCACCTCACACCCACACCACCCGAAACACACGAACACACACCACAACCATCTCACATCCACATCACCATCACTTCATACGCCATCCCCCACACACACACAACCAGCACCTCACACCCACACCACCTGATCACCACATCCGCCACACCCGACCACCTCACATCCCATCCCCCACACAACCACCTCATACCCACACCACCACAACTTCATACCCTATCTCTCACATACACACTACCAACACCTCACACCCACACCACCTCACACACACACACACACACACACACACACACACACACACACACACACACACACACACACACACACACACACACACACACACACACACACACACACACAGACACACACCACAACTACCTCAATAACAGATCACCGTCACATCACATTCCATCCCCCCACACACACACTACCAGCACCTCACACCCACACTATCACCACTTCATATCCCATCCCACCACCCAAACACACTACCAGCACCTCACACCCCATCCCCCCCAACACATACCTCCACCACTAATTTTTTACTTAACACATAGTATATACTTCTTGTATATAGGTATTTGTGTATGTAAGCAGATTACATTTATTGGCAATGAACTTATAGGCCTACTCCTAACAAATCAACACTTTGTCCATCCATCACCATTTTCTATTACAGACTGTAACCTGCTGGGCAGGGACTAGACGTGCTTGTAAATAAGATGCCTATTACGACGGAACAGTTCCCACTTCTCCATGGTGTGCTGGAGGAGACGTTGGCGAGTTCGTTCCCTGACCTCCTCCCACGAGTTGACAATATTCCCCCAAACATTCCTAATAGGGTTGAGGTCGCATCCTTTGCTCGGCCACTGCAGCAATTCAATATCGCGTTGCTCAGCAAACCATGGCTGAACAATGCACGCAGTGTGTATGGAATAATAATCCTGTGGCAATTTTGCATGAGATTAGGTAAACTGTGATTGCAGGTAAACAGACTATTATTATTAGAGTAGGAAGTTGCGTCCTATCGTGAAATATTTATATGTGCTTTCATTACATAATATTCTGGGCTAATCCTGACCGGTGATCAGTATATCGAGATCATGGAGGAGGTGTTGGTGCTTTCTGTTCGCGCATATGCACTTCCGTATCCTGAACTTATTATATTCATGACGATGTGTTACTTATGGTATGCATATAGGTATTTTAGTATTACAGTGTTCTCCATTTTATTATATGTGGTAGGTGATGGCACCCATCATCCACTCACTCGATGTAGTGCTACCTTCAGGTGTTCTATAGTGAACGACAGGCAAAATGGTTATCCATAATCCAGAAAATAAGTTGGATGGTGGCCATATAGCTAACAGTTAGACGCTTGGTGATCTAGTGAATTTCTTAAATCCAAGGAAGGTTGATGTTAATTGCACTCACATAGTGCCAGTCAGGGGATGGCAAGTGGCCATTCGCACCCTAAATGTCTGGACTGCATAGCGTAGCCACGGGCCCCTACGTTCCTGATGGGGAACTGAAGCTGTAATGCATCAGGGGACTTTAATCTTGTAGCTCTGGCAGTTATTAAATATTTAAGTTTAATACTGTAGCTTTATATCAGTGTAAATCATTGCATAAATCGTTTCAACATCACGATACTTTGTAATACCTGTCGTTGACACTAAATTCATTTATTAATAAAGATTAAGCTCAGTCACGAGAACACGTTAAATTAAACGGATTATCTTCGGTTATTATATAACTGAAATAGGATTAGCCCAGAATATTATGTATTGAAAGCACTTATAAATATTTCACGATAGGACGCAACTTCCTACTCTGACAATAATAGTCTGTTTACCTGCAATCACAGTTTACCTAAACTCATGCAAAATTTCCACAGGATAATTATTCCATACACACTGCGCGCATTGTTCAGCCATGGTTTGCTGAGCAACGCGATATTGAATTGCTGCAGTGGCCGAGCAAAGGATGCGACCTCAACCCTATTAGGAATGTTTGGGGGAATATTGTCAACTCGTGGGAGGAGGTCAGGGAACGAACTCGCCAACGTCTCCTCCAGCACACCATGGAGAAGTGGGAACTGTTCCGTCGTAATAGGCATCTTATTTACAAGCACGTCTAGTCCCTGCCCAGCAGGTTACAGTCTGTAATAGAAAATGGTGATGGATGGACAAAGTGTTGATTTGTTAGGAGTAGGCCTATAAGTTCATTGCCAATAAATGTAATCTGCTTACATACACAAATACCTATATACAAGAAGTATATACTATGTGTTAAGTAAAAAATTAGTGGTGGTGGTATGTGTTGGGGGGGATGGGGTGTGAGGTGCTGGTAGTGTGTTTGGGTGGTGGGATGGGATATGAAGTGGTGATAGTGTGGGTGTGAGGTGCTGGTAGTGTGTGTGTGGGGGGATGGAATGTGATGTGACGGTGATCTGTTATTGAGGTAGTTGTGGTGTGTGTGTGTGTGTGTGTGTGTGTGTGTGTGTGTGTGTGTGTGTGTGTGTGTGTGTGTGTGTGTGTGTGTGTGAGAGAGGTGGTGTGGGTGTGAGGTGTTGGTAGTGTGTATGTGAGAGATGGGGTATGAAGTTGTGGTGGTGTGGGTGTGAGGTGGTTGTGTGGGGGATGGGATGTGAGGTGGTCGGGTGTGGCGGATGGGGTGATTAGGTGGTGTGGGTGAGAGGTGCTGGTAGTGTGTGTCGGGGGGATGCCGTATGAAGTGATGGTGATGTGGATGTGAGATGGTTGTGGTGTGTGTGTGTTTTTTTTGTAATGCAAGGAAGAAGGAACCAAAGGCCATGAGCCCGCAGTAACAATTCCCTCCAAGAGAAAAACAAAATACAATAGAGAGCCAAATTCAAGATCTGATCATTTTGAGATGCCTGGACACACTGCGTTCGAAAGACTGGAGATCATAGGCAGCAGGAAATACAGACAGAGGGAGACAGTTCCAGAGCTGACCTGTTGCATAAATGAAAGACTGGGAGTAACGGTTAACTCTTGCATTAGAGAGTTGGACAGAAAAGGGATGAGAGTTTGCCGCCAGACGGGTGCTACGCGCCCGTCGTAGAGGTGGAGGAATGCAAGCAGACAGTTCAGAGGAGCAATGACCATTAAAGTAGCGATAGAAAAAGATAAAGATGCAACAGTGCGGTGGAGAGACAGGTTGAAGGGAGTCAGTAAGAGGAGGAGAGTTAATGAGACGAAAAGTTTTTGACTCCACCCTATTGAGAAGAGCTGTATGTGGGGAGCCTCCCCACACATGAGAGTTGTACTCCACACAGGGGCGGATAAAACCCCTGTATAGAGTCAACAATTGTGCAGGGGTAAAGAAAGAGCGGAGTCGGCTTAGCATACCCAATCTCTTGGAAGCAGATTTTACAAGAGATGTAATATGATCTTTTCAAGATAAGTCCCGAGTAAATGAAACCCCAAGCATGTTCAAGGATGATGAAGGATTAAGTTGAATATTATTAAACATTAGTGGGTATACATGTGGAAGATTTTGTCGGGTTGATAGGTGTAAGAACTGAGTCTTAGATGCATTAAAGACAACCATATTATTTTTACCCCAGTCAGAGATACGAGCCAAGTCAGACATTAGGTGTGCCATAGCCTCATCCCTTGTTTGTTGAAGTAACTGTTGAGATGGGCGTTGCGGGAACCAAATAGAAAGGTGAAGGGTGGAGTCATCAGCGTATGAGTGGATAGGGTTAGATGTACAGCTTAGAAGATCATTGATGAATAAAAGGAAGAGAGTTGGTGATAGGACAGAGCCCTGAGGAACACCACTGTTGATAGATCCAGGAGAAGAACGATGGCCGTCTACAACAGCGGCTATAGAACGACCAGAAAGGAAGCTAGCGATGAAGGCACAGATAGAAGGATAGAAACCATAGGAGGGCAGTTTGGAAATTAAAGATTTATGCCAGACTTGATCGAAAGCCATTGAGATGTCAAGTGCAATGGCAAAGCTTTCGCCAAAGTCCCGAAAGGAGGATGACCAGGAGTCTAAAAGGTAGATGAAAAGATCGCCAGTGGAGCGTCCCTGACGGAACCCTTACTGACGATCGGAAAGAAGGTTGTGATAGGAAAGATGCTTTAAAATTTTTCTATTGAGAATTGACTCGAAAACTTTTGAAATACACGACGTTAAAGCAATTGGACGATAGTTGGAGGGTTGGGAGTGGTCACCCTTCTTTAGGAGAGCTGAATGAGAGCAAACTTCCAGCAAGAAGGAAAGGTACAAGTTGACAGACAAAGGCGAAAGAGTTTGCCTAGGCAGGGTGTAAGCACAGAAGCACAGTTCTTGAGAACAACAGGAGGGACCCCATCAGGCCCATATGCCTTGTTAGTACTGAGGCCAGTGATGGTAGAAAATACATCAACTGAAGAAATTTTAATGTCAGCCACGAGGAAGTCAGAGGGGGGAAGTGTTGGAGGAACAGCACCGGAATCGTCTAAGGTGGAATTGGAGGAGAAAGTGTGTGCGAAGAGATCTGCTTTATCAGTAGAAGAAATAGCTACAGAACCATCAGAGTAGAAAAGAGGAGGGATGGATGATGAGGTACAGTTGTTAGAAAGATTTTTGGCAAGGTGCCAGAAGGAGTGGGAAGAATTCGAGTTGGAGAGTTGACAGCATTTAGTATGGATGAAATTATTTTTAGTAGAGAGAAGAACAGACTTAGCACGATTCTGGGCAGAAACGTAAAGATGATGTGATTCAGGGGTGGGTTGGCTCCAGTACCTTTTATAGGCCCTCTCCTTGTTGCGGACAGCATTAGAACAAGCGTGATTAAACCAAGGCTTTCTTGCGATAGTCAAAGGATATGAGAAAGGAATGTATGCTTCCATGCCCGAGAGAATAACCTCCGTAATGCGCAAGACACACTCAGATGGCTCCCGGCCATGGAAGCAATAATCATTCCAGGGAAAATCAAAGAAGTACTGCCTGAGGGCCTCCCAGGCCGCGGCTCCAAAATGCCACAGACAACGTTTCCCTGGAGGGTCCACAGGCCATACCGGAGTGATAGGACTGGTTAAGGTAATAAGGTTGTGATCGGAGGAGCCCAACGGAAGGAAAAGATTAACAGAGTAAGCAGTAGGATTAGTTGTGAGGAAGAGGTCAAGTATGTTGGAGCTCTCTCCAAGGCGGTCAGGGATACGGGTAGGGTGCTGTACAAGCTGCTCTAGGTCATTAAGGATAGAAAAGATGTAGGCTTGTTCACCAGGTGGACCCGTGAAAGGAGAGGAGAGCCAAAGGTGGTAGTGAACATTGAAATCTCCTAGAATGGAGATTTCAGAGAAAGGAGAAATGGATAGAATGTGTTCCATCGTAGAAGTAAGATAGTCGAAGAATTTTTGATAGTCAGTAGAATTAGGGGATAAGTAAACAGCACAGATATATTTAGTCAGAGAATGACAGGAAAGCCGAAGCCAGAGTGTAGAGAATTCAGAAGAATCGAGTTCAGGAACACGAGAGCAAGATAAGTCGTTGCGTATTTATACACAACAGCCACCTTTGGTTTTGAAATGAGTATAGAGAAAGTAGGAGGATACAGAAAAGAGTTTGCTGTCAGTTGCCTCAGACAGCTGAGTCTCTGTTAGAAAAAGAAGGTGAAGTTTAGAGGAGGAGAGGTAGTTCTCAAAAGAGCGAAAGTTAGAGGAAAGGCCGCGAATGTTGTAGAAATGAAGAAAAAGAGAGTCAGACAGTGGTTCCAGGCACCTCGAGTCGTCACCGGAAGAGGGGCGGATGGTGGGGGCATTTATGGTCCCCCCCCCCCTGGAGACTCCGAGGCTTGGTGAAGAGACGCCATTTTAATTAAATTTTGAATAGGAAGTGTAGTGTGTACTGTGCATGCAGTTTGGTGTAGATAGTTAGAGAAATTTGTACTGGAGAGCATGCTGGCCTACTCTCTGAGTAACTGAGACACTGAAAAAGTTCAGCAAAGGGGGATGGTCAGGAACTAGTCCTGAGGGCTGATGAAACGGGAGCTCCAGCACTCCTTGTCATCAGCTTTCCATCCACCTCGGGAATACTGCCCTGCTCGACTGGTGCTACAGTTGTGTGTTTCAGGTGGTGTGGGTGTGAGTGCTGGTAGTGTGTGTGTGGGGGATGGGGTATGAAGTGGTGGTGGTGTGGGGGATGGGATGTGAAGTTCTATGGGTGTGGCGGATGGTGTGATCAGGTGGTGTGGGTGTGAGGTGTTGGTAGTGTGTATGTGAGAGATGGGGTATGAAGTTGTGGTGGTGTGGGTGTGAGGTGGTTGTGTGGGGGATGGGATGTGAGGTGGTCGGGTGTGGCGGATGTGGTGATCAGGTGGTGTGGGTGTGAGGTGCTGGTAGTGTGTGTGTGGGGGATGGCGTATGAAGTGATGGTGATGTGGATGTGAGATGGTTGTGGTGTGTGTTCGTGTGTTTCGGGTGGTGTGGGTGTGAGGTGCTGGTAGTGTGTGTGTGGGGGATGGGGTATGAAGTGGTGGTGGTGTGGGGGATGGGATGTGAGGTTCTATGGGTGTGGCGGATGGTGTGATCAGGTGGTGTGGGTGTGGTGAATGGGGTGTCGGATGTGGGGGAATGAATGTCATGTGGTGCCGTGGGCATCAGCAATGTAAATATTATTACTTTTGATAACAGGGCCGAGGATGAAATGAAGGGATGCGGTGAAGAGATATATGAGAGAGGGGTGTGTGAGTTGGGAGCAGGGCAGTGAAATGGAGAGGGACAGGGCGATGTGGAGGCGATTTGTTTGTGGCCACCCCGAACGGGATTGAGGTGTCTGGCAATAGATAGATAGATAGATAACAGAGTTATATTGTAGTAACAATGACCAGTTAGGATAGTTGTTTATTAACTATTGTATAGTGTATTTTGAAAGGTGTGCAGGAAAAAAAATAGTATGCCATATGGCAATAAATCTTTGCGATTTCCGCTGGAAAACATTATATAATTTTAATTAACACATTAACCCATTATAGTTTTCTTAGATAATTATCAAATAAAATTCTAATGGGTTAATTTGTTACATTGTTTTGACCTCCTAAGCATATTGTGCTACATGTAATCAGTCATATATACATGAAACATGATATGGATAGATAAAGGATATTTATACATACGGGTGTGCTAATGCTGACGTTATGAACATTTGACTAATGCTTTCCGTATATATTATCTGCTTACGAGTTTAAAGCGGTGATGCGTTAAACAACTGTTTCGAGTGAAGAATGAGGTAGCAGCGGAGTTGTTTCCTAGGTTTGGGGAGGGGGGAATGATTGACCAATAGCAACCCGCGTTAAGTTTATCGATAAATATGTTGCCAGGGACTGCACTGCATATACTTATTAAGACAATACTGTATTAGTAGCCTATAAATAACCATAATTTCAGTCGTGAATTAAGATTCACGTAAATAAGTTTCGCAAGACAAGAGGAGGTGAAAATACTAATCATGGCATACCTATGTTTTTGTTTCATTCGGGGGATGCACTTGGATATATAATGATAAGTATAATTGATATATATATATATATATATATATATATATATATATATATATATATATGCACAAATCACATAGCAGTATAGGAAACCCGATTGAGTAAAAGATTGACTGACTGGATTCCACGAGATGGGCAGCGTAGTAGAAAACGACCATATAAGAGATGGAGTTAATAGAGAAGATTGTAGGCAAAACCTGGCACAGACTGGCCCTAATAAGGAATTCATGCAAAGGTAAAGGGAGGCCTTTGTTCAGTAGTGGACTCTAAATGGTTAATGATGATGATGATGATAAATACAGGCTGTATACAGGACGAGTAGACGCAAGATATCAGGTATGTCAACGTTCGATGGCGGGTAAGTATATGTGACTAACCCTAAGAAAATGATGTCCATTATACTGGAAATAACGTTGAAATGGGCTTATTTTACTCCTTGTCAAGATGTGTATGTGTCTCCTTTGCATTTGCTAGGCGTGTCATATCGGTTTAAACTGCATATCATAATTTGATCATATTGTCAAAATTTCCTTACGCTACCACGGGTCTCTCCTATCGGTCACCCGCATAATCATTGTCTGATCTGTATTGATGAAGATGGACTGCAACCAGTAATTTGGCATATATTTTGCATTAACCTTATAATCAATCTTCATACGTGTCGTCCATTGACGTTTCGAATCGCTTGCACAAAGAAGCAGCTCGAATTCACCAGACTCTACGTTGGTGTGATAAGGTTGGCTGATGTATGATGGCTGCTGTCTGCGCAGCATACAATTATATTACTTTAAGCCTTTTGTATTAGCATTCACTTTGCATTTATTGATTATGGTAATGATTCATGGAGTCACATATTTGTTTTAAGGCCATACTGCAAACTATTAACGGCATCAGCAATAGCAAAACTCAATCACCACTCCCGTCCCACGTAACAGGACGAAGCCCATTCATTCATGGAAACTTACACTACTACTGCCACGCTGCCACATTTGGTCAGGAGGTAGGGTAGGGAGGTAGTAGCGGGGGTGTAGAAACTCCTTTCCGCAACTGTACCAGAACCTCCTTGTGTGAAAAGGTTCGTACCTGGAGCAGTACCAACTCTTCAGGCACCTACATTAGGTAAGGCGTATTACCGGTATGATTTATGACAATTCTCTTCAGTTAAGGGAAAATTCTGATACCTATGGGCAATCTGCAAACCCTATTAGCCCTCACAGTAACTTACTCGACTGTAGTATGTAACTGTGATTCATGCCAAATAATTTTATTAATTAGATGTGGTAGAACTGGTGTGAGAATTTTGGTATGTGTATTTTTTTTATACAAGGAGGTATTTCTGAGATTATTTTAAAATGAGATTTTGTCCTGTAAGGATTTTGTGATCTATATATGTATCTTATTCAATGTTTCACGGAAATAGGTGAACTCAAGCTAAAAAAAAAAAAAAATCAAATATTGCAGACCTCCCAGAGGTAGCGCCAAGCAGCAATGGAGGTGGCCAAAGAAAACTGGAGGGGGCCAATGTTACTGGAGACAGAATGGATCCTTTTGACGAGAGAGGTAAGAATTATGTATAGTAATAGCAACATTATAAAATGAAATTCTAGCAATCAAGGAGGCCCCCTAGAACTCTTTCATGTAGGTGGTAGGCGGAGAAGTTTAGTAATTAAGCAAATCCACCTACCCTATCGTCTCAAGAGAGTGTTGCCACAAAAATATTGTACCATTCACTCATCATCCAACCCTATATTGTTCCCTGAGGAGCGTAGGAGCCCGGGGCTAGGCAAGTTGGTCCTGACATAAACATTTAAGTTGACAGTAATCAGCCATCCTCATCCCTGAGTGGCATTACGTGAGCAATAAACCCCAACCATCCATTGGATATAAACTTTCACCGGCTCTGTCCAATTGGAGCGCTGTCATTACTCACTACACCACCAGGCGCCGAAATTTGGTTATATGGTTACCACCCAGCATAGAAAATGGTTTCCTGGTGTACAGGAAACCATTTGGCTTGTCACTCAAAGTAGAGTCACCCACATGCAGAAGGATGAGGAAAGAATGAAGGAAAAGAAAGACAAGAGGGATTGTAAGGTCACCCGTAGGCAGAAGGACGAGGAAAAAATGAAGGAAAGAAAGACAGAAGAGGATGAAAGAAAAGAAGGATGGAGGAGAGGCAAGGGAAGACACCCGAGAGCAGCACTACATCGAGTGAGTGGATGGTGAGCGCCCTCGCATACCACAACACTGTAAATTTAGATTAAGTATTTTGCCTGTTTATCCTAGTTTTGCATTCTTAGGCTTATAGGTTCGGCCAATGAGAACTTCATATTTCCTATTGCATTCATTTTCATATAATTTCCTTTCATCCCCCAAAATTGTAAGGTTGGATAAAAATTCATTATTAATAATTATGTGGTCAGTTTGTGGTGTTTATCTCAGTTCTCTCTCTCTCTCTCTCTCTCTCTCTCTCTCTCTCTCTCTCTCTCTCTCTCTCATCTTATTCAGTGTTTCTCGGAAATAGGTGATCTCAAGGCTGATTTGAGTTAGAGTGAGAGATTAGGTAAACACTTTTTTTTTTTTTTTTTTTTTTTTTTTTTTGTACCACAGGCCAATCGACGGCTACACTTAGCGACCAAAAAAGAGGAACAAGAAGATGTCACGAAGAAATTGATGTTGCGGTGACAACAAACCACTCCAAACAGATGCTGAACATGTTGGTGTTTTACACTCCATAATAAGAAATTTACAATGTCAACTGGATAAGGAAAAACAGAAGAAAGAAAGAATTCTTGTGGAGAAGAAAAAATGTGAAGAACTTATAGCTAACTTGAAAAAAACTACTGAACATTACTTATCTAAATTTTGTGCTGACATTAGAAAAATCTGAGTTCAAATTATTCACATCCACAGACTGAAGCGATGATCACGCGTAAGCATGTAACAATATGGCATGAGAAAGACAAGTCGAGCAGTTACTCTAAGAAGCTTAAACACAAAGACATATCCATACCTTAGGAAACACGCTTTTTTATCCCTTGCCCTCTCTATTTATTAACCGTTGGGTATCAAAACTTCATGTGGAACCAGGGGTTTTATATTCGGTCATTCATTTTCTGCAACAAAAAGCTCAAACAACGTCAGAATTTGATCGTCTTTGTGTTTTGTCGTTTGATGAAACAAGTATATGCACATGAATGGTCGTATGACAAAGCAAATGACACCATTTATGCACCTAAGAGCAAAGTTCAATTCGCAATGATCAGGGGCTTAACTAGGACATGGGAAAAGCTTGTTTTCTACAATTTTGATACAAATGTGACAAAGGACATATCTGATACCATTGTAAAATTAGAGGCAGCTGGATTTCTGATAGTTGCAATGGTGAATGATTTATGTCCTACTAATGTAAAGCTATTGGATTCTCTGGGTGCTGATATTCATAATTCTTCTTTCATGAATTCAGCTGCTTCTGATCGCAAAAACCATGCATTGCCAATGCCCCACATCTGCTAAAGCTTATTAGAAACAACTTCCTAGATCCTGGTTTTGCATTAAACGGTGAATTACTAAATTATAACTAGTGGCAGTGTTCGGGAGCTGATTATGATATGTGTTAGTGACTAAGACAACACATCGTTTGTCGCAGAAACATATTAATGATGAAAGAACCAAAAGAATGAATGTCAGACTCGCTGCACAACTTTATGTCTGAAACAACAGCAAAGTCACTAACACATTTTGGAAACCAAGGTCTCCTTAGGCGTAAAGACTGGGATGATACGAGAAAGTTTGTATCATTAATTGATTCTTGGTCTGATGTGTTTAATTCAAGAACACCTAACGATGTAGAAGTCCTAAGATTTGCGTATGGCATTCACTTACAAAAACAGCAAAAAGCGATTAATGATATGCTAAACACTGCCACAACAATGAGAGTTGGTGGAAAAGAAAGCCTCTATCACTTCCAAAAAGGACTCATTGTTTCATCCCAGTCATTGCTCAGATTATATGAATTTTTGAATGAAAAATATAATGTCAAGTACATTATAATATACAGGCTTAATCAAGATGTCCTTGAACATTTCTTTGGTTGTCTGAGACAAATGGGAGGTTGCTACCAACACCCATCTCCTATCCAAGTAAAATACAGGACCAAATCGTATCTTCTTGGTAAAGATTGTGGTTTTGGTAGGAAGCAATAATAACATACAAAGAGAAAGCCATGACACATCTCTTAAAGATGCATCTTTTTCTGAGAACGACCTATGTCCAACTCCCAATACCAGTGTAGAAGAAAAACTCAATTCTGAGTTAAAGATGTCTGCCATGTTGTTTTCTTCTTTGGACATTGAGGATACAGAGGGTGAGAGTGTTTCAACAGATGTGGGAGCTGTCGAGATTTTAGCAGTGTATCAGAACAAAGCCTAGAGGACTCTATGGAAACAAAAGGGGGATACATTGCTCAAACGTTTCCTCAATACTCATTTCTTGGAAGCAATGTGGAGAAAGGAGACAAAACCTGGAGAGGAGCAATATGCAGAAAAGATCAAGCTCTCATGACACCAATGAATGATTTTTCAAAAGATTTAAAATTAATGGAGAAACTATTACTTTATTACCATGGAAAAGACACTTTCAAACCAGAAAAACACTCCATGAAAAGGTTGTCAGAGGAGATGACTAAATACGTTTGTTTACCTGCTGAAATAATACACTTTTTTGTTAGGTGAGGGGTATTTTTTAGATTAAGAATATTAAATGGAAAGATAATATATTCATCATCCAAAATATGAGAAAAAAATTGTCAAACAAAACTAAGATTCTCACCTGTTTCTTATTGAAAAAAATCCGCTTACCTAATAATGCTTTGCCTGGTGTATTAGCATAATATATGCAGATGTGTTGCGTCAAAATTAAGAATGATATTAAGTAGCCTGCAAACATTATTAGTGATAACTGAAATGATTATAATAATTACTAGTGGCAATAAAGACTTAAACGGGCCTAATAGTAATGCTGATAATGATGAGTGATACTGATCAATAGCAGTGATAGTGACTGAAGTGAGAGATACTGGATTGTGATGGTTATGAATGTGGTCTCTTAAAAATAGTCCACCAGATCCGTTTTCTCTATAGCCTATGATCTTCTCATTTCCGTTTTCTTCTCTCTCTCTCTCTTCACTTCTGCTGATGTCACGGATAAGCTGCACGAGGGGAGACCTTACATATATTCCCTTGACCTTGGCGAGGGATTTCCGAGATTTTGGCAAAAATACCCTTACTTCAAACCCAAATATCTGCCAAACTATAATAGCTAGAGAAGAAAATAAGACAACAACTCTTCCTCTTTCAAGTGAAGGTATCCCGAGGTCTCTAGGTGGTCCTGTCGATGAGTAAGGATGAGTTGAAAATGAGTGGTTTTTCACATTTGGTGGAGTGGATCCGAGCACGCGCCGCTGGCTGTGACCTTGGCCTCACTGGCTAGCACTGGTAGCACTGACCAGAGTGGTGATTGTAACACTGCCTGGGCGTCCTTGGATGAAACGTGGAAACATCCACTCGATCCTAGAGTTTTTCTTACTCACCATCGTAAGGATGCGTCATCACCCTGTCCACGTGACTCCCCATAGGGTTTTCTGTCCGTTTCATAGTGCTACTATGCCTGGTAGGTGCGTGGGAAAGGATATATCTCTTCGTTTTTCTGTACTCATTTCTTCCGCCAATTATAATTTCCTTTTACAAGGGCACTTATAACTGCACATTACATCACGATTATGGGTAATTGCACTTTGACAAGTAAATGCTGTGGCTGTTTCACACAGTATCGCTGAGTATGAGGTAATTATTTGTGCTACAATTCAGACTGATTTGTACTAATCAGGGGCATCGTGAAAATCTTATGTTATACACAACTTACATTATTTGTACTTCATATCACAAATATACTGATGCTCATTTTCAGCACAATTTTCTGAGAATCGAGTGAAATAATTTTGTCACCCAACCAGGTAATTTTCTTTCTG
This sequence comes from Coenobita brevimanus, assembly GCF_032717465.1. Classification (NCBI taxonomy): domain Eukaryota; kingdom Metazoa; phylum Arthropoda; class Malacostraca; order Decapoda; family Coenobitidae; genus Coenobita; species Coenobita brevimanus. The sequence goes on along the minus strand of NC_136979.1, from coordinate 21,318,793 downwards.
GCCTGCACACAAGTGGTTTTCTTTCAGGTAACAAATAGGCTAACTCAAGATATATCCAATAATTTACTCCACCAATATCCAATAAACAGTAACATTTATTGCACTGCACTTGTAGAGCTTATTATAAAACACTTATATCAGAGCACTTACTATAAATCACTTAAAATATCCAACATTTCACTTATTTAAAAAAAAAAACACACACTTGTGCATTCCTGTATACTATTTACACTTTCCCATACACCTGCTCAGTAATCACGCTGTGAGTAATACTCGGAAAAACATTCAGTGCATAGGGGGACCTTGCACTCTGCACATTGGTATGAAATCTCTTTTCTTGCTGTGGGACGGCGTTTGGTCGTGTTACAGACGTGGCACTGCCTGTAGGCCTGAAGACCTGCTGTGGTACAGCCATTCTCTACCAGCCTGTGCCGCCGGAAATACTCGGTACAGCTTAGCCTGTCCCCTGCCTAGTACCTGGCACCTGTGCGGTTGAATATTTTTCAAGGAGTTCGCGTGCAAGCTCTCTCTCAAAATATCGTAGAGAGGTTTCCTGACGAGCTCCTTGAACAGTATGAAACTGTTGAGGATGGTGATACCAAGAAGGTGTAAAAATGCGTTCTTGTACCACCTACAAGACTTATGTAGACAATCAACCTCACCAATCTGTATGTCCGATTTATCAACAAGCTGCATATTGATATTCTAATCGTTGACAGCATCTGGTTTACCACGAGTTCCCTGGTCCTGTAGTCTGCCTTTCCGGTTTCCACAAACACACCCTTATGTACTGTAGACAGCATGTTAACTCATCTCCTGTCATGCCAGAGAAGGGCTAACATTATGCCACATTTCTTGATCAGAAGGGCTCCTTTCTCAGTATCTGCTGAAAATACAGGGAAATTCTTTCTGTTTGCCCTAAAAGTTCCACAGGACCCAGTACTGTGTTCAAGCAAATACTTGGTCAATGCTGGGGCAGTGTAATAATTATTGGTATACAGAATTTGGTGCCTGTTGAAATACCTTTCCATGTGCACTTTCACGACTGATGCCAAGAAACCCTGAGGATTGTCACTAGGTATATCAACATCTGTTGCCGAATAAACTATCACATCTAGCATATATCTAGTTTTGCAGTCGCAAAGGACAAAGAATTTGAGTCCAAAGCTGTGATGCTTGGACGGCACATACTGAATAAGTGCCAGCCTGCCCCTGAATAAGACCAGCGACTCATTAATTACCACATTCTGAAACGGACAAAAAACCCTGGCAAATGACTCCATGAGCATTGTCAGGATTGGTATAATTTTCCACAACCTATCGTTTGGTGCAGGCCAATACTTTCTACTGAAATGAAGGAACCTTAGAATGGCCAGGTACCTGTCGTGGGCCATGTACCGACTGAAGACAGGTGTGCCCATGAGTTCATCAACTGACCAAAAGTCATGGAGCACACGTTTTCTTATGTGCGCCATCAACATGGTAAGGGTTACCAACACAAATATCTCCTCCACCTCAATAGGTATCCAGTCACACATGTGCATGCTCTCGCTGGCAGCCACGTCCAGCCACTGCACACATATGGCCTGGTGGAAATTTATTTCCTCCACCAGTTATTGCATGATAGCAGTAGCGAAAATAGCCCTGAATATACTGCTAATAGTCCAGGGCCTGGGGGGAAGCTCATCTTCCTGCACACCTGCTCTCTTCTCGTCAAACAATGGCACAGATGGCTCAAAGCCGGCTCCATCTTCCCAAGCAAAAGTATCGACTCAACCCTCACGTGGTAGAGCTGGCCGTCTGCCATGTGCAGGACGTTTTTTCTGCGCTCGTGCACGCCCACGTGCACGCCCATGGGCAGGGGGTTAGGGGGAAGGAGAGGGAGAGGTGTGGGAGGTGGGGAAGTAATCGAGTGATGACTCACATGATGTGGGACTTGTCTGGGGAGATGCTCAGTGCTGAGAATCTCCATGTGGGGCCTTTGGGGGAAATACTACTCCCAAAAGGCCCAGTTGTGGCGATTCCGCCCTTGAGGTGATAGGCTGAGGTGTAGGTGAACGTTGTAGGGCGAGACGTCGACAAGCAGGTGGCAAACATGTAGGAGAGACAGCTCTTCGGAGTTTATTTCGCTGATGACAACCAGCTCCATGCTCAGCTGCCCGGTGTACTGGGTCATCTATCTCCTCCTCAGTGAACTCATCACTGTCGAAGGCCCTTCTGTCCTCCTGCAGCAGTCTGAGAACCTTCTCTGGTGTCTGAGAACAGTTAGGGATCGGAGGACGAGAAAGGTCGCTCTCCACATTGTAGATCTTCCTCTCCTCCAAAGACATGCTCTTACTAAGTGTCCATAAGGACACTGTGTTGTCCAAGGCACGACGAATGGCACTGTCACTTAGCCCTGTCCCTGGCCCTAAGGGCAGAACTTCATGGGGATCATTTGTGCAGTGTTGTGGAATCAATGACAAAGATGACATGGCTCCTCACACTACCAGTGCCGGGTACAGACTGAACCATGCATTTGCGAGGTACCTGGGGGTCTTACCTACCCGATGGGTATCATAGAAAATGGTCGCGTGTTCAATGGGTGGCGGGAAGGTGAGTGACGTGTGTGCTGTCGGCCAGCAGCGCTCCACGCCTTGAATTATGTCAGCTATACACGTCAGCCGGCGGTTAGCGGTTAAATGCTGAGATAGGATGGTGATGAGAGTTAAAGAATTTTACAATGAACTGTATGCATCTACGACAAGAGTACCAGTAGCTAACTTTTCAGTTGATACAAGTGAAATACCGGAGGTAACACCAGACAAAGTAAATATTTCTCTCTTAAATGTATGAAAAGAGGGAAGGCCCTAGGAGAAGATGGAATAGTAGCAGATTTATTGACTGATGCAGGAGTAGAAGTACAAAACAGGCTCTCCCGCATATTTACTCATTGTATAAACAAGAAAATATCCAAAACATGGTGTAATCCAATAGTTATTTTGTTTTACAAGAAAGCCAACTCAAAAAGATCTTAGTAACTATCGACCTGTTAGTTTCTATCCATCTATCTATTTATTGCCAGACGCCTTAACTCTGTAAGGGGTGGCCACAAGCAAGTCACTTCCTCATCGCCCTGTCCTCCGTCATGTTGCTGCTTTTCCTCCACTCACACCCCTCTTTCTCATATACCTCTCCACTCCATCCCTTCATCTCATCCTCGGCCTCCCCCTCCAGCTCCCCTCCCCACCTCACTCATATACACTCTCCTCGTTAGTCTCTCACTCTTCATCCTCACCACATGGTCAAACCACCTCAGTGTATTTCTCCTACGCTTTCTATGTGCACCACAACGCTCCTTCACATCCTTATTTGTCATTCTGTCTCTCCATGTAACTTCACATGCTCCTCTTGAGTAACTCATTTCCGCTGCATTCACTCTTGACTTGTGTCATTCCAACATGGTCCAAGCTTCACTTCCATTCGTTAGAGTTGGTGTCACAACACTGTCGTCCAGCAGTTTATTTACGTCCATGCTCACTATCCTATTTCTAATAACTGCTTTCAAAGAACAAGCAACCTTTCTTCCTTGTTGTACTCTTTCAAGCACTTCATCCTTCAAACTTCCATCCTTACTCATGACATTGCCCAAGTACTTAAATGCACCCACAGTTTCCATTTCCTCACCATCCAACCTCATTGTACACTGGCGGTTAAAAGTTCTGTCCACACTCCACTCCTGATCCCAGGCACAACATGAATCTCCGCCAGCTGAGGTTCGAACAACGGTGCTTCGGGAGGATGGGGGTGTTAGGTGACGGGGCGGCAGGAGACGGGGTAGGAGGGAAGCATTCAGTGTCCAGATCCATGGGATGATAAGCAACCAATATTGCCATGATCTCAATATAATTCACTGATAAGGTTATATTAAAATAAGTATGAACATAATGATATACATGTAACTACTGTATATACTCCGCGAGACATAATTTTTTATAAAGTGAATCAGAGAATCATGGTTAGTACTCTGATGTTTCTCAGTCCTCGCAGCTTAGAAGCAATCAGTTTGTATTTTAATTTTCAAGTCATCGTTTGGGTTTCTTTGTAGCGAGGGCAGTCGTCTGTTATCATTGGATATTAAATTTTTCAGTGTATATTATGGTCGTACTTTTCTGTCTTTAATAAGGTTATAATTCATACCACATTTACCAGTATACCACCGTGATATTGAGTCTCTTTAGCTAAGGAAGGATTTATGGCAAAAGCCTCGTCATTTCAGTCAGTTTTGGGAGAAGGTGCTCGGAATGAAGTTAGAAATTATATCAGCAAATTTTAATTTAGAGAAAACTGAAACACAAGAGTTAAACAAATGCTTTTATATCCAACACTATTAATGACACACAATAAAGTAGTTAATGTATTTATGATACAGAATTGGAATATTACTACTTACAGTACATATACAAGTAGCTCACCTTGACTGTATTAAGAAAAACGCATTCATATACGAGTATAATTACACTAATTTATGGTAACCTAGGAAACATAAGGGTGATGTTGACAAAGATAATGCCATCCATTTGATAAATCATTGCTTACAGTATATACATACAGAATACATATGGTATTACTTTTCATTATGAAAGCTACCTCACGCGGAATCAAAGAAAATTACAAACTCAAACATTGGGGGAGGCGGTGGCTCAATCGGTAGAGTGGTGGCCTGCAGTCCTACAGGACCCAGGTTCAAATCCCCGCTGGGGCAGGGAACACTTTAAGGATCTGAATTTCGTAAAATCAGACTTTACTGATCTACCAGAAGACCCACCGACATGTCATTAAAATACCCCCACTAATACCAATACACCAGTTCTGTATGAGATAGCCCTAGCATGTATTCACTACGAACGGTGGGTGTTAGCGCCGAAGTGGTGACATGAAGAGGTGTATGGTATGTAGGAGGAATACTGGGCCTTGGGAGCAGGCTGAGAAGCCTATGCCCAGAGTCGGACACACACACAAAAAAATAAATAAATAAAAAATAAAATGATGCAAACACATCAATTCAAGGTCCAACCACCTTGAGCTTGAACAACTTCATCAACCCATCTGGGTAGGGATGCCATTATATTACGAAAACTATTTGGGCGGTTCCTCACAGACTACCAAACCTCAAGGGCTTTACGTTCTACAGCTTGAACACTTTTTTCTTCACCCACGTCGCAGTCCTTGCACATAATGATCCATAAATTCTCGATTGGGTTAAGATCACAACCCTTCAAGGGCCAATCGAGGACTTCCACTTCTGAGTGCTGATTTAACCAATCCTTTAACCAGCCCTGTCCCAGAGACGTGAATTCACGTCCTCACATGATGTGCACTCATATCCCGGAAACGTAAATTAATGCGGCAACATTGCAAGGTCCCTAATTTGCGCAATTTTCAATTTTCGTGAGTGATTTTTGGCATGTATACACGGGACACCTTCCTCTACAAGATGCCAGGCAGGGACAATGCCTTATCCAACATGACCTCCTCCCCCCCCCTGCATGACCTTTTCTCAGCAATTCACCTGTTATCAGTGACCTGGCCAGTAAAGCCATGTCATGCTACGATACGAAATTCAGGGCCAGAGTCATTCCCCAATCGATAAGAATGTGAAGGACAAACATTAGAGGAAGAAACAGTCAGAAATGATGATCAGGTATTGTGGCAAAAAAAGGTCAGGAATGGTGATGATTTAGTGAGTGAAACAATGCTTATAATGCCTATATTACCGTTTGAAAACCAATATACTTTCGTACTACATATAAATTCGTACCAAATAAATAAATAAATACTGTTTATGAGTGGTGTAGAATAGTTATCCTCCCATTGAACTCGTTTTCTTTGCAGCCAGCCTGATAGAAAACCTGTAAGGTAAGGAGGTACTCCTACCTGGATCGAGTATTTTAAACCTCAGGTGAGCGATTTCTCTATGAATTTTCGATGTTTCTCACCAAAAGTGGATGTTTGAGCAAAAAAAAAAAAAAAAGTCCAAAAATGGGACTGGGGCGTACCACTGCCCAGAAAACGTCGGGATGGGGCGGGTTAACAATGTGCACATATGCACAGTCCTGTCATGAAAAAATCTAATAGGATAAGGAACTGTGATTGCCATATTTTGTACAGATGGCAATAAAACATTGTCTAACACGTCAATGTATTTTTGTCCTGTAAATCTTCCTTCTATTTTCGTCAGTTCTCCAGATCCATTGACCCACATCCATCCCACAAATGATATGTTCACCCGACCACTTTTGCCCCTCTGTATATTTTTTATCTTATACTGTGTATTTACTGGTCTTCAGCATGTTCGAACACCTGCTTCCACCAACGTGAAGTATTTCTCATCAGTTAATATTACTGTTCAAAAAATCTACGTCTGTTCTCTTATACTGTAAAGCAAAGCCTAATCTACACTCTTTATTGGCTTCAGTAAATTTTTATTTCTTGGCCATCCTGTAACAGTGAATTCCAGTCTTGTGAATGCGTCTTCTCGTCGTCCGCTAATCGCATGGAAGCTGTAAAGTCCGAGTAACCTGAACTGCTGAACACAGACTTCTCGTTTACCATGTCTGCTATATGGGCAACATCTTGACAGTGAGAATGCGAAATCTTCCAATGCGATATTGAGCCCTCCATTTGCCACCAACCAATCCATCGATTCACAGTCCGGACAAAGACACCTGTGAGGAGGGCAATTTCTCTAGATGATTTTCCCACTTCCCACAGCCCGATGATACGGCCACGGAGGGTAAAATGCTCAAGATATTTGCACTCTTCCCTCCACCCATCGCATTGCCAAGCCTCTCTGCTATTTCTACAGTGAATACAAAATAATGCAAAAAATGCAATAGTTGTCTTAGACTAATCAGAGTTCATTGTTGAATATATTGCACGATAACTGGTAAAACCATCTTGCACTGCCTCTCGTCTATATTTAAAACAACCTCCTCTCTCTCTCTCTCTCTCTCTCTCTCTCTCTCTCTTTCGAACAACAACCACTCACGTCATGTCACTATATAAGTATTGAGTTTTACGTTCCTATCATTGCCACATTCTTGCCATCCATGATAACTTGAAATGCTTATTAAACAATTCACATTGAGTCAGCAGTCTCTCTCTCTCTCTCTCTGAGCTTGTGATTGGGAGGTCGCAAGTTCGAGCCTCGCCCGGGCTACCGTTGCCGGGAGGGGTAGCTCCCTCCTGTAACCCCGGTGGGGCTATATGGCCTTAGTTGCCTAGCTCGGGGAATTCATTTCTCCATTTCTCTCTCTCTCTCTCTCTCTCTCTCTCTCTCTCTCTCTTTCTGCTGAGTGCAAGAAGGACCAATGTTAAAAACTGCTCATATGGAGATAAGGGTACCAAGGAGCTTGTAAAATATAGATCTTTCAGTGTTACAAAGGCCAATGTCGCCACAGTCTTAGGGAGGATGCTATAAAACAAATAGAAGATGGACAACGGAAACTTGCACTTAAAAAACTGAAGGACCTGATTGATCTCCTTCCTCTGATTTCTGCAGAAAGTAGACATTTCTAAAGGAGCTTACAGGCAGCAGATGGTGTAGATGATGATTATTTTGGTGATGAGACACCAGAGTGTAATTTCTTAAAATTTTTGGAGATCTGGTTAATGTTTCAATTCAGGAATGATTTTTATGAAAAAAATATAAAATTTTCAAATTTCTGTTTATAAACAATGGAAATATTAGCTAAGATAAGGAATTTACACTTAGATAAATTTAACATTCAGTTAAAAACATGTAACAATAATTTAAAAAAAAGTGCTAATTATTACCAAAGAGGAAAAAAATATCGATGTCATACGAAAATATTCTTGACATATCACTTTTTTTTTTTATAATGCAAAGCAGCTTTTAGTTACTGAAAAAGGCATATGTGATTGCTACTTGGCTTAAACAACAATGAAAAAATTACTATTATGTCTCTTCTTAGGTGAATTTTAGTAAAGTCTGCAAACTTTTAAATGCATTTTTCTCAAAACCTCATTTTTGTCATTGGCCCTTCTTGCACTCAGCCTTATGCCCCAGTCACACTGCAGGTATGACTTGTCGCAAACCTGAAAATTGCAAAACCAGTCCCTGACCACAGAGGTCTCTGAGCAGTCATGCCACCGATCGGTTACCGGTGGTTGTTCAGTGTCCGTCCAGCATCCATCCAGTGCGCGGCCGAACGGTGACCATGGCCAGGTACACACAGGTCAAGACACCGGTGAGTGGCCGGTTGGTTGTCGGCAGGCTGCCGACAAACGGCGGCTGGTCTGCGTCCTGTCGCAGTTTAGATCACAACCTTTAGGCCGTGGATTGGCTGGCAGCTGGTCTCTGTCCAGCCCACCACCTGTTGCTCGACCAATCGCCGGCTGGACTGACCCCGGACAGGAGGCTTGTGGACAGCAGCCGCCGCAGTCCAGTTGTCGCCTTGACAAAGTGCGGACAGCCACCGCACAAACCAGGCAGCAACTGGCCTCCGTCCAGATGGCAACCACCACTTAAAAATCAGGTGTCGCCGATCAGTCACAGTCCGTAAGCCGGCCAGACGCAGTCCATCTGCCCACCAGGCAGCTTCCATGCCAAGACATCGGTGTCGCAGGGAGGTTTTTCGTGCAGCACGAAAAACCTTGTGAAGATCTTTTGGTTGCCATGGTGGCCTGTGGCTAGACTGAAACATATAAAGACTGGTTGTAAACCTCACCAAAAACACCCATGATTTGCAGGTTGTGGGTGGTTTGTGATAAGTCGTACCTGCAGTGTGACTGGGGCCCTAGATATATTGGATTAACTATCGTATACTTTTACGTGCAGCTACAGAATATGGTGAATGTTTTTTGCGTATGAGATAGAGCCAGGATTCCGGGGGCTTGAATGATGATTGAATGGAATCACGGCCCATTGGATGTGGCAGACCTGGGCTGCCTGGACGTTGCTACTTCTCACCCTGCCGTAGGATGAGATTGAAGGTTTGCATGATGATGATGATGATATATATATATATATATATATATATATATATATATATATACATACAGGGTGACCCCCCAAAAACTCCCACATTTCGGAAGGCTGTAGGACTGGCAGTAGTGAGGCGGGAGGGGCGGGGCTAGGGTCTGTTGGTAGCCCAACCCCAATCGTCCTCAGTCACCAACATGGCGTGGTCTGGAGCACATCATGCGTTGGTTGTCGAAGTGTTCTTCACAAACAACCATTCCATGATTGCCGTGCAGAGGGCCATTTGAAGTCGTTTCAGTATTCCACAGAACCAAAACATTCCAGATCGGAAAACAATCTTGCAGTGGGTTGAGAATTTCAGGGCAACAGGCTCAGCTTAACCCCTTAACCGTGGGGCGTCACTTTCGTGACGCTCGGCTACAATGGATCATACCGCGGGGCGTCCCTTTTGTGATTCTGTGTTATTTTGAATTATCCCGGGCTCTCAAGTGGTGGCTTGTATCATCTATCAGTACTGCCAATGTCCAACACTAGTCAGCACTCCAAATCTCATCTGTACTCCTATCCATTGTTGACATTTTAGCTATTTTACCCCCTTCGTGACTCCCCTCCCTACCTGCCCTCCATTACCCTCTCCTCTCACCTCCCACGCCGCGCTGCGCTACGGAAATTTCCCCCTTCTCTTTCCACAGATTTCATCCATTGAAATAAGCCCTATGCCCTATATTTTTACCCAATAATATATACCAAAAAAAAAAAAGGTAAGTGATAGTGTTATACTCCATAAATTGGCTAATTATCACCTGACAACACCTCACGTCCATTCATTCACTACATTACCACGGTAATTTCCCCTTTGATTTATGCCTTGTAATCGATGTCTGTAATAAAAATATATATCAGAAAGGAAGGGAGAATCCTAATTGACATTTACATTCACCTGGAACTACCTATTTCTTTATTTATTGCCGAGATTTTCTACCTATAAAAAAATAGCATGTAAGTTAGCAGCAGTAAGCCTAAAGTGTCATTGTCAACCCTTCCCTTCTCAGATAATTTACCCCCTTCGTGACTCCCCTCCCTACCTGCCCTCCATTACCCTCTCCTCTCACCTCCCACGCCGCGCTGCGCTATGGAAATTTCCCCCTTCTTTTTCCACAGATTTCATCCATTGAAATAAGCCCTATGCCCAATATTTTTACCCAATAATATATACCAAAAAAAAAACAGGTAAGTGATAGTGTTATACTCCAGAAATTGCCTAATTATCACCTGACAAAACCTCACGTGCATTCATTCGCTACATTACCACGGTAATTTCCCCTTTGATTTATGCCTTGTAATCGATGTCTGTAATAAAAATATATATCAGAAAGAAGGGGAGAATCCTAATTGACATTTACATTCACCTGGAACTACCTATTTCTTTATTGCCGAGATTTTCTACCTATAAAAAATTAGCCTGTAAGTTAGCAGCAGTCAGCCTAAAGTGTCATTGTCAACCCTTCCCTTCTCAGATAAGCCGCGGCATTTAGTTCCTTGTCCTCCACTGCAGAGACAACATGTCGCACTCGCGCCCCACCATTCCTGCCGCTTCTGCGCCCATTGCAAAGGGCCCCGTGACCTCTACCCCCAAGAAAAGTGTTGAGGCAAGCAGGAAAGGCCTCAGTGACTCTGCAGTGGCACGAGAACTTGCTGAATTGTCCATGATAATAATGGACAGCGATTTTGACGATTCCGGTGAATCGTGTGATGAGCCGGGTGAAGTTATCGCGCCAGAAACAGCGACAACAAGTGCTCCTACCAGTGAATCTGTGTCTAGCTCCAAGGGAAAGGAGCCTTTAGTGCAGGAAGGACAAGAATTTGGGAAGGGAGTGAAAAGGCGGCGTGTTAGCCCCAGAACAATGCCCCCACGTGACCCAGCCCGCCATGAGTCACGAGTGCATTCACCTCCCCGTTCCCCAAGCCCCGCTTTACTCATCTCGTCATCATCGTCGGCTGAGTTACCTCCGGAGTCTTTGTCATCGGAGTCACCGCCAGCATCAACAGTGAAGGCCGGCCGTAGAGGTAGAGGTAGATCTAAGAGAGTGAAAAGTAGTGTAGCTAGTAGGGTAAGGGCTGCTAGTGCTGTACGGCAACCTAGGGTCAGTGCGAGTGACCTTGACAGAGATAAGCCTCCCTCTCAGCCAACCTCCACCACCACCACCACCACCATCCCTCCACCGCCACGCCAGGGAATCCTGGACGCCTTCGCGTGGACGGAAGGGTCAGATTTTGTCCCCGAAAACCTGGTTTTCCATGAGAGCTCGTCAGGAGTTCAGCCTGCCTTCACTATGGACGAAAATGCTGAGTGTGTCGACTACCATTTGGCCTTCCTAGATGACGAAGTCATGCAGCACATATGTGATGAGACCAACAGGTTCGAATCACAACGTGCTGCTAGTGGTACAGGTGCAGCCAAGATGCAACAGTGGACCATGCTGGGAGTGCAGGAGCTGTATGTGTTCTTTGCCCTCATGCTTCTTATGCCATACTCCAAGAAGCATGAGTTGGAAGAATACTGGTCCATGGACCCCTTACTACCCTCACCGACCTTCAACAAGTACATGGCCAGAGATCGCTTCCGGAACATCATGGGAAACCTGCACTTTGCCGATAATGATGTACCTTCCCAAACCGACCCACTCTGGAAGATCCGGGAGATTCTGAACAGAATGAAAGATAAGTTCATGTCATTCTTCCACCCATTTCAGAAGGTTGTCATTGATGAGTCCTTGGTTCTGTTCAGAGGACGTCTTCGGTTTGTCCAGTACATTCCAACCAAACGCCATCGCTTTGGAATTAAGTTCTTTGTACTGTGCGACTGTAAGACGGGGTACATCCTTGACTTCGTCATATATTCAGCCAGCACTGTCGATCTCGATAAAACACACCCCCTTGGCTTCTCAGGCTGTGTAGTGAAAGTGCTCCTAGAAAAGTATTTTGGTGGGAATCATGTGCTGTATACAGACAACTACTATACAGCACCGAAACTTGCCAAATACCTTTCTGAGCACGGCATTGGCTCCTGCGGCACTGTGAAAAGTAATCGTGCCAACTTCCCCAAATTCCCAGAGGCGGGAAACTCGCAGCGAGGAGACGTGCACCTACGCAAGTCTGAGAAGATGCTGGCAATATGGTGGCATGACAAGAGAGTCGTGCACATGCTCACCACCATACATAAGGGGGAGATGAGAGACAGTGGGAAGGTCGACCGTAGGACAGGCGAACCTGTGATGAAACCTGATGCTGTGTTGGACTATAATATAAACATGCAGCTGGTGGACAAGTCCGACATGATGATTGGTGAGATCGACTGCCTCAGGAAGAATACTAGGTGGTACAGGAAAGTTTTTCTGCATCTCATAGATATGACGATGCTGAACGCCTTCATCCTGTACAAGATGAAGGTAAAGCCACCCAAGTCCTTCTCCCTGAGGTTGTTCGCCAGGACCTGTGTCCAGCAGCTGCTGGAAAAATATGGTAAGGTGCAAGCAGCAACTCCAAGGCGCCATCCAGTTACACTTCCCGACCGACTTGAGCAGAGGGCGTATATGGATCGGCACAGACTTGAGCTAATGCCTGCCACAGGGAAAAGGAAGGCTGCGATTCGCAGGTGTCAGGTATGTGCGCATACCACACGCCGCACACCTGAGCATAAACGCACCTCTTGGCAGTGCGCTGAATGCCAGTTTCCCCCCCGTGTAACCTGCTTCTTCGATTATCACAGCCAGAAGCAGTTCTAACAGTGCAAGTGTGGAAGCAGAATTATTTGGAAATAATGTGTAAATAATGTGTAAATAGCAGGTGAAAGCAATGGATGTTCAGTTCATATGATTGAACAGTGTATTATAGTTTTATCTTACTGAAAGTGACAGTGAATAACATATTGTAAGTAAAATAGAAGGGTAAATATTGAAAATAGAATAGAAAATGTAAATAGTAATGTAAGTAATTAGTAATATAAGAATATGAGTACAACTAATTTATGTTATAACAGTGAGAGTGATTCCGTGGCTCTCTACGTATTTTACTGACTAAAAAATAGAATGACTTCAGTGACAATAAAATAATACGACTGAAGGAAACTTTTGGAGAAAGACTCCAGATATATATAAGTGTGATATAGTAATAGAAATATAAAGTGTGAGGGGTTTTATGAATAATAAATGACAGAGTGCCTAGAGCGAACTAGCGCAAGTGCGGCGATCAGACGCGCTCGTAATTTCCATTGCTTTCACACTGTTTTTTTTTTAGTATGGATCCCAAACTACTTGAAAATTGTAGAATAGTGTTTATAGTGTTTGTATCTGGCTGTGGTAATCATATAACGGGTTGTCGGGAAGTGTAAAGTGGAGACTTAGTTACCCTACTTCAGAGGTCTCCACAAGTCCTACGGAAACTGACGAAGGCTCAACAATCATTCCAGGAGAAAGCTGAAGGTATGTGCTATAAGTATATATAATTTTATTATTCTAGGACTAATAACTGATTTTTAGCAAATATTTTTTGAGAGTCTGTCGGAGCCCAAATAACCCCGCGGGACACGCAAGTCATTGGTAAACAAGCCCGCGGTGTAGGGGTTAAAAAAGAAAATCACCTGGTCGACCCAGGAGCACTCGTACACCTGAGAATATTGAAGCATTGAGGCGTTCTGCTGTGCAATCTCCGAGACATTCTGTGCGGAAGCATGCTTTAGCTGTAGGGATATCCCGGGAAACTACAAGGAGAATCTTACACAAATACCTTCCCTTCCATCCATACATCCAGCGGAGATAGCTGCTGTTCCACCCAACATGACCCGATGAGCCATGTCAGCCTTCAGAAATCGCCTCCAAGTGTGTATAGACAATGACGGCCACCATTTGGAGAATGTCATCTTTTAAACATGATGAATAAAAACTGTACTGAATGAAGTTTCTTGTGTAAAAATAATATTTTGAGAATCTTTAACCATTTTTTTTTCGTTTATCTTTGAAATGTGGGAAGTTTTTCAGGGGCACCCTGTGTATATATATATATATATATATATATATATATATATATATATATATATATATATATTTTTTATGCGAGGAAGAAGGAACCAAAGGCCATGAGCCCGCAGTAACAGTTCCCTCCAAGAGAAAAATAAAATACAATATAGAGCCAAATTCAAGATCCAATCATTTTGAGATGCCTGGACACACTGCGTTTGAAAGACTGGAGATCATAGGCAGCAGGAAATACAGACAGAGGGAGACAGTTCCAGAGTTGACCTGTTGCATAAATGAAAGACTGGGAGTAACGGTTCACTCTTGCATTAGAGAGTTGGATAGAAAAAGGATGAGAGTTTGCTGCCAGACGGGTGCTACGTGCCTGTCGTAGAGGTGGAGGAATGCAAGCAAACAGTTCAGAGGAGCAGTGATCATTAAAGTAGCGATAGAAAAGAGATAAAGATGCAACAGTGCGGCGAAGAGACAGCGGTTGAAGGGAGTCAGTAAGAGGAGGAGAGTTAATGAGACGAAAAGCCTTTGACTCCACCCTATTGAGAAGAGCTGTATGTGGGGAGCCTCCCCACAAATGAGAGTTGTACTCCACACAGGGGCGGATAAAACCCCTGTATAGAGTCAACAATTGTGCAGCGGTAAAGAAAGAGAGGAGTCGGCTTAGCACACCCAATCTCTTGGAAGCAGATTTTACAAGAGATGTAATATGATCTTTCCAAGATAAGTCCCGAGTAAATGAAACCCCAAGCATGTTCAAGGATGATGCAGGATTAAGCTGAATATTATTAAACATTAGTGGGTATACCTGTGGAAGATTTTGTCGGATTGATAGGTGTAAGAACTGAGTCTTAGATGCATTAAAGACAACCATATTATTTTTACCCCAGTCAGAGATACGAGCCAAATCAGACTTTAGGTGTGTCACAGCCTCATCCCTTGCTTGTTGAAGTAACTGTTGAGATGGGCGTTGCGGGAACCGAATGGAAAGGTGAAGGGTGGAGTCGTCAGCGTATGAGTGGATAGGGTTAGATGTACAGCTTAGAAGATCATTGATGAATAAAAGGAAGAGAGCTGGTGATAGGACAGAGCCCTTAGGAACACCACTGTTGATAGATCTAGGAGAAGAACGATGGCCGTCAACAACAGTGGCTATAGAACGACCAGAAAGGAAGCTAGCGATGAAGGCACAGATAGAAGGATAGAAACCGTAGGAGGGCAGTTTGGAAATTAAAGATTTATGCCAGACTCGATCGAAAGCCTTTGAGATGTCAAGTGCAATGGCAAAGCTTTCGCCAAAGTCCCGAAAGGAGGATGACCAGGAGTCTGAAAGGTAGGTGAGAAGATCGCCAGTGGAGCGTCCCTGACGGAACCCATACTGACGATCGGAAAGAAGGTTGTGATAGGAAAGATGCCTTAAAATTTTTCTATTAAGAATTGACTCGAAAACTTTTGAAATACAGGACGTTAAAGCAATTGGACGATAGTTGGAGGGTTGGGAGTGGTCACCCTTCTTTGGGACTGGCTGAATGAGAGCAAACTTCCAGCAAGAAGGAAAGGTACAAGTTGACAGACAAAGGCGAAAGAGTTTGCCTAGGCAGGGTGTAAGCACAGAAGCACAGTTCTTGAGAACAACAGGAGGGACCCCATCAGGCCCATATGCCTTGTTAGTACTGAGGCCAGTAATGGCAGAAAATACATCAACTGAAGAAATTTTAATGTCAGCCATGAGGAAGTCAGAGGGGGGAAGTGATGGAGGAACAGCACCGGAATCGTCTAAGGTAGAATTGGAGGAGAAAGTCTGTGCGAAAAGATCTGCTTTATCAGTAGAAGAAATAACTACAGAACCATCAGAGTAGAAAAGAGGAGGGAAGGATGATGAGGTAAAGTTGTTAGAAAGATTTTTGGCAAGATGCCAGAAGGAGCGGGAAGAATTCGAGTCGGAGAGTTGAGAGTATTTAGTATGGATGAAATTATTTTTAGTAGAGCGAAGAACAGACTTAGCACGATTCCGGGCAGAAACGTAAAGATGATGTGATTCAGGGGTGGGTTGGCTCCGGTACCTTTTGTAGGCCCTCTCCTTGTTGCGGACAGCATTAGAACAAGCGTGATTAAACCAAGGCTTTCTTGCATTAGTCAAAGGATATGAGAAAGGAATATATGCTTCCATGCCCGAGAGAATAACCTCCGTAATGCGCAAGGCACACTCAGATGGCTCCCGGCCACGGAAGCAATAATCATTCCAGGGAAAATCAAAGAAGTACTGCCTGAGGGCCTCCCAGTCCGCGGCTCCAAAATGCCACAGACGACGTTTCACTGGAGGGTCCACAGGCCGTACCGGAGTGATAGGACAGGTTAAGGTAATAAGGTTGTGATCGGAGGAGCCCAATGGAGAGAAAAGATTAACAGAGTAAGCAGAAGGATTAGTTGTGAGCAAGAGGTCAAGTATGTTGGAGCTCTCTCCAAGGCGGTCAGGGATACGGGTAGGGTGCTGTACAAGCTGCTCTAGGTCATTAAGGATAGAAAAGATGTAGGCTTGTTCACCAGGTGGATCCGTGAAAGGAGAGGAGAGCCAAAGGTGGTGGTGAACATTGAAATCTCCAAGAATGGAGATTTCAGAGAAAGGAGAAATGGATAGAATGTGTTCCATCGTAGAAGTAAGATAGTCGAAGAATTTTTGATAGTCAGTAGAATTAGGGGATAAGTAAACAGCACAGATATATTTAGTCAGAGAATGACAGGAAAGCCGAAGCCAGAGTGTGGAGAATTCAGAAGAATCAAGTTCAGGAACACGAGAGCAAGATAAGTCGTTGCGTATATATACACAACAGCCACCTTTGGCTTTGAAATGAGTATAGAGAAAGTAGGAGGATACAGAAAAGGGTTTGCTGTCAGTTGCCTCAGACAGCTGAGTCTCCGTTAGAAAAAGAAGGTGAGGTTTAGAGGAGGAGAGGTGGTGCTCAACAGAGCGATATTTAGAGGAAAGGCCGCGAATGTTGCAGAAATGAAGAAGAAGAGAGTCAGACCGTGGTTCCAGGCACCTTGAGTCGTCACCGGGAGACGGGCAGATGGTGGGGGCATTTATGGTCCCCCCCCCTGGGGACTCCGAGGCTTGATAAGACGACGCCATTTTGGTAAATTTTGAAAAGGAAGTGTAGTGTGTACTGTGCATGTAGTTTGGTGAAGATAGTTAGAGAAACTTGTACTGAAGAGCATGCTGGCCTACTCTCTGTGTAACTGAGACACTGAAAAAGTTCAGCAAAGGGGGATGGTCAGGAACTAGTCCTGAGGGCTGATGAAACGGGAGCTCCAGCACTCCCTGTCATCAGCTTTCCATCTACCTCGGGAGTACTGCCCTGCTCGACTGGTGCTACAGTATATATATATATATATATATATATATATATATATATATATATATATATATATATATATATATATATATATATATATATATATATATATATATATATATATATATATATATATATATATATATATATATATATATATATATATATATATATATATATATATATATATATATATATATATATATATATATATATATATATATATATATATATATATATATATATATATATATATATATATATATATATATATATATATATATATATATATATATATATATATATATTTATATATATATATATATATATATATATATATATATATATATATATATATATATATATATATATATATATATATATATATTTATATATATATATATATATATATATATATATATATATATATTTATATATATATATATATATATATATATATATATATATATATATATATACATATTTATATATATATATATATATATATATTTATATTTATATATATATTTATATATATATATATATATATATTTATATATATATTTATATATATATATATATATATATATATATATATATATATATATATATATATATATATTTATATATATATATATATATATATATATATATATATATATATATATATATATATATATATATATATATTTTTTTTTCACCACCACCAGCTGCAACAGCAATTACAAGTCCACTGGTGATCAAAGGTCAACCTTAACCTTCTTAGCGAATTCCTTGACTAAGCCAATCTGTGCCACGTTTTGCCTGCAAGCTTCTTTGTCTCATCTCTCCACCTCCTGCCCTGTCTTTTTCTGATATGCTTACAATCTCCAGAAATCCAGTGAGTCAGCCTCTTGCTCCATCGGTTATCCCTGAATCTTGCCACATGACCTGCACACCTCCATTTCGGTTCTTTTATAACTTTTATAATGTCTTTGACTTTAGTCTGCTCTCTCACTAGATGTTTTCTTGTCTCCTAAAGATATCCCCAACACTGTCCTTTTCATAGTTTGTAAAGAGCGAATTAGTTGATTTTCCATCGATTTTGTCGGTTTCCAGGTCTCACAACCGTATGTCATAGATGAGATTATACATTCGTTATATGTTTTTCGTTTCACACATACTGGCAAGCTACTTTTCATGATGCCATTATGTTTACCTAAAGCTTTTCATCCAGTTGTAATGCGTCTTTTTATTTCTTATCATGGCCTTTCGTTAGTTTTAGTATTTGCCCTAAGTATTTGTACTCCTAGAATTCTTCAAGAATTTCTTCACTTATTCTGTTGATGCTCTTTGGTGTGTTTGGATTAAGCTTTAGTTAATCTTTAGCCCTACTTTGAGACTTTCTCTATTTAGGCAATTTAACATTTCTTGTAAAAGTCTCTGCTGCTTCTGAGATTAGGACTGTCATCTGCAAATCTTAAAAGCTTTAGCTTTTCTCCATATATGTTTACGCCTATGTTCTCCCACTCTAGTTTTCAGAAAATACTATATACGCCTGCTGTAAGTAATTTTGATGAAACTGTATCTCCCAGCCTCACGCCCTTCTAATTTTTTTTTTTTTTCATAGTTTGTGTAATTTAACTACAGCTGTTTCCTGTTAATATGTGTTTTCGAGAAGTTTTACGGTGTTCTCATTTACTCCTTGTTCCCGCAATGCATATATAATTGCTATGTGCTCTAGAGTCGAAAGCTTTTCCGTAATCAACAAAACCTAAGCACAGTGGTTTATTGTATTTTGTAGTTTTCTCAATAAGCTGATTCATTGTGTGTAGATGATCAGTAGTCTAATACCCGTCTTAAATCTTGCCTCCTTACGAGGTTGGTTTTCTTCCAAATTTGTTGTTATTCTGTTTGTAAAGACCTTTCATGAGTTTCTAAATAATTGATAAAAAGTTAATGGCTGCAAAAATGGATAAATATGGATTAAGTGAGAGTAAATGGCGGGAAAGAGTGTGAGGGAGTGGGAGTATACATGTGTAAAACATGGACGAATATAAGAGAGTATGGATCAGTTTGTTCAAGGACTGTGTGGGTAAGATTGAAAGTGGAAATACAAACGTGGGCAATTGTGTGTGTGTATGTGACAACCCATGATCGTGTATGCAGAGCGAAAGAAGAGCTCTAAGCAAATGTGTAAGCTTGCAGGGATAAGTTTGAGAGGAAAGAGAAAGTGCTTTGACTGAAGATACGAATGAAGGTGGATGGAATAGTTGGTGAGTGGTGTGTGCCTGCCGATGTGCATGGGAATGGCAGTGCACTAGTGGACATTTGTGAGGGGAGGGGATTGATGATAGTCAATACCCTCTGCACAAAATGATCCACAGGTATTCGTGGCGAGGGATAAGAAGGATGGGTGGTGAACTGAACGAACAGAAGGCAATGACTAATTATGAATGCGTGGATGAGAAAATGAGAAGGTATGTACTGGATGCAAGAGCATGCAGAGGTTGGGGGAGTGGACTTGAAAGTCAAGGTTCAAGTGCAATGAAGGAATAGAAGGAGACAAGGACAGGAAGAAGTAGTCCATACAATGAGGGTAGAAAGGTTGCAAGAGGATGGAAGAAAGGAAGAATATAAGACAGATATGGAGGACCAATTGGGTATATATGATTTGGTGCAGATGAGGAGGTGAAAAGTGTGTCCAATATCAATCAATCAATCAATCATTTCCTGTGGCACCCTCGGGGATGCATAGGGCCTCGATGAACTCACACCACCACCTCCTATCTTGTGCTAACTCCTCAAGATCTCCCCAACACTCATCTCCAGCTTCCCGTCTCATTGTCCTCACCCACGTCTCTTTTGGCCTTCCTCTACCTCTCCTACCAAGTGCCACCCACCCTGGTGTACCTCGTACTATTCCCTGTATCCTATACACATGTCCTAGCCACTTCCATCGTGAGAATCTAACATATTCATCGATCGGCTGCACTCCCGTTATTTCTCTAATTCTACTATTTGGTATCCTTTCCCACCACTTAACTCCTAATATTCTTCTAAGTGCTTTGTTTTCAAACACCAAGAATTTATTTTCCATAGTCACTGTGCTGTACCAAGACTCGTGTCCATAAATTAAGATACTCCTAACCATTACCTTATAAAGTTTGATTTTTGTATGCACAGAAAAATTGTTATTATTCCAAATATTTTTAAGCATTCCCATTGCCTGATTAGCCTTCTTTAACCTTTCCTCGAATTCAAAGTTCAAAGAACCATCCTTGGCTAAATAAGTACCTAAATATTTAAACCTATCAACCTGCTTTACAACCATACCTCCAATTACACATTCCTGCGCATTTTCCATATTCATATTGATTATTTCAGTTTTTCCACAATTAATAACCAAACCCACCTTGCGACCTTCACTCACCAAACAGTCCAACACTCTCTGCATCTCTTCTGGCCCATCACAAATCAAAACTATATCATCTGCATAATCTAAATCCAAAAGTTTCCTGTTCTCTCCCCAAAGTATACCTGCACCGGTTTCTGTTCCAACGCGTTTCATAATGTAATCAATGACCAATATAAATAGTAAAGGCGACAGAACACCACCTTGAATTACTCCGGACTTGACTTCAAACGAATCACTCAGACAACCATCAACCATCACTTTACAAAATGTGTCCTCATGCATGTTCATAATGACCCTCACAAACTCCTCTGGTATTCCATAATGTCTCATGATCTTCCCCATAGTCTCTCTCGAAACACTATCAAAAGCCTTTTCAAAATCAACAAAACAAAGACTTAACGGTACTCTCATTTCATTAACTTGCTGCATCAAATGCCTAACTATAAAGATCTGATCATTGCAACCACGTCCCTTTCTAAAACCAGCCTGTTCATCCCTCAGAATACCCTCAACCACCGGCTCCAACCTATTTAACAACACTCTACTGAAAACTTTCAAAGCTATCGGTGACAAAGAGATTCCCCTCCAATTACCACATTCACTCAGGTCTCCCTTCTTCGGAACTTTAACAATTACACCATTCTTCCAAACTGATGGTAGTAACCCCGTCACCCATATCTTATTGAATAGCTTGGTCAAGATCATTATTAATCTATCCCCCTCCACTTTAAACATTTCCGGAAATAAACCATCCTCCCCTGGTGCCTTATTATTCTTTAACTGTTTTACTGCTTTCTCCACTTCTGCAAGCCTCAACTCTCCTGTTTCTATATTTAAATCTTCCTGAGCAGACGGTATATCCTCTTCTGGTGGTATTGGTCTATTAAGAACTGTCTCAAAATGCTCTTTCCATCTATTTTTAATATCTCCATCTTTTGTCAATAAATTTCCTTCCCTGTCTCTAACTGGTATTTCCTTGCGTTTACCTGCATTACCACTCAGTTCTCTAATCGATTCATATGCTATTCTTTGACTCTGTCCATCATTTTTGTTTATTAAGATTTCAGTCTCTGCAACCTTTTCATCCACACATCTTCTTTTATCTCTCCTAGCTAACCTTCTTACTTCTGAATTCAAACTCCAGTACGCAGCTCTTGCTAATTCAATCTCTCGTTCATCAACGCATTGCATCTCACTCCTCAATTTAGCCTCACCTCTCTTTTTTATCATATCCCACGTTTCCTCTGATATCCATTTCTTTCTCC
Organism: Coenobita brevimanus; assembly: GCF_032717465.1. NCBI lineage: Eukaryota > Metazoa > Arthropoda > Malacostraca > Decapoda > Coenobitidae > Coenobita > Coenobita brevimanus. The sequence goes on along the minus strand of NC_136979.1, from coordinate 21,296,768 downwards.
TGAATCTCTGTCTCCTTCCAATCGTACATTCAGCAGTCTCATGCAAAACTTTGTTCACATCCTGCCACATCTCATCTACACTTCTCTCCCCCTCTTCCAACGTTTCCAACACCAAAAACCTATTTCTGCATTCTAATCTGAATTCCTCCTTTTCTTCTCCTTCCCTTCTAAGCTTAACAATATCGTATCTACCAACACCAGATTTTTCCTTCTTCTGATTTTTAAGTTTAAACCTTATTTTTGCAATGCTGAGTTGATGGTCACTACCAATATCCGCTCCCCGTTTAACATGAACATCTAGCAGAGAACTTCTATGCCTCCTACTGATAGCGATGTGATCAATCTGATTTTTATATTTTCCACACGGCGACACCCAAGTTGTCTTGTGTATATTGCAATGCTGAAAGAGTGTGCCCCCAATGACTAAGTCATTTGCTAGACAGAAGCTTCCAAACCTCACTCCGTTTTCACTCATCCTACTACCAACTCCCATCTTACCCATACATGCCTCAAATCCCTCATTTGAACAGCCCATTACTGCATTAAAGTCTCCAACGCAGATCAAAACATCATGTCTAGGTACCCTTCCTACTCCTTCTTGCAACTTTTCATAAAATGTGTCTTTCCTTTCATCGAGTGCATCATTAGTAGGTGCATAACACACAAACAGACTGATGTTGCTATGATTTGATTTAAACCGTGCGTATAACAATCGCTCATCTATAGGATCCCACTCACATAAAGCCTTATTTGCCTTACAACCCAGCAACAATCCTACTCCCTGATAATGCATTCCGTCCTGTCGACCAGATATCAATAAACGTATACTATCCTCCAAATCCAACTTATCGACTCCAGTTAATCTAGTTTCTGTCAGAGCACAAATATCAAGTCCGTAATTTTGAAAAACCTTCACTAACTCATCGATTTTACCATCATGATTTAGCGTTCTCACATTCCAGTTACCAATTTTAATTGTATTTTTTGCATCAACGAAGGAATTAGATTGTAATTGAGGCAACCGTGAGATTCTTAGCACCCCCTGCCCATTTAAGGGCTGCACGGGACTGGGGGCCATTATTGTTCTTTCAGAGTCCATCAAGGTTTCTTTGGCTAACTTCCTGAACACCTCGCCATTGTGTTGCAGTCGCAGTAGGCAGCTATCTTGCCTGATTGCCCACACCCGAAAGACCCAGCTATGCTGTAGACAGTCACGTGCCGGCATGCTTCCCAGCCATTTCACTCTCAAGGAGTTCCTCTGCCTGAGAAAGCAACCACCCCCCTGCTCCCGAGGGCTTTTGATCTGTGTAGGTAGAGGGCGATCACTCCCTCACTAGCCATATGCAGTGTATATACAGTGTATAGGCTACACTCACCAATATATTCACAGAAAAATCTCTGAAGTATGTGAGGTGATGTGTGGGGTGAAGAGAAGACGAAACGGGGAGCAAGAAACAGCATGGTGGAATGAGGAGGTGAGGCAAGCTGTGGCGCAAAAGAAGAAATAATATTTCTAGAAAGAGGATGAGAAGCAAAGGCATGAAGAAAGTTGAGAGACGGAAGAGAGAGTTATATTTAGGGAGGAAGGGAGAGGTGAAAAGATTAGTAACAGATGGTAAGAAGAGGGTGGATGAGGAATTTGGAAGGAATATGATTGTAAAGTGGAGGGAATGTAAGAAAATATTCTGGAAGGAAGAAAAAGAGTTGGACAGGGTGATATAGAATTTAGTAGGGGAGTAAAAGATAAAAATGGTAAATTAATAATGGAGAAGGGAGAAAAAGTGAGCAGATGGAGAGTACAATTTAAGGAACTGATAAACATAGAGAATGAAATTCTATCTATCTATTGCCAGACGCCTCAATCCCGTTTGGGGTGGCCACAAACAAATCGCCTCCAAGTCGCCCTGTCCCCCGCCATTTCACTGCCCTGCTCCCAACTCACACCCCTCTCTCTCATATACCTCTCCACCCCATCCCTCCATCTCATCCTCGGCCTCCCCTCCCCTCTTCCCCCTCCACCTCACTCACATACACTCTCTTCGTCAGTCTTTCACCCTCCATCCTCTCCACATGGCCAAACCACCTCAGTGTGTTCCTCATAACGCTTCCTATCACATCCACATCCACACCACAACGCTCCTTTATATCCTCATTCGTCAGCCTGTCTCTCCACGTGACTCCACAGGCTCCTCTTAAATAACTCATTTCCACTGCTCTCACTCTTGACTTGTGTCCTTCCAACAATGTCCAAGCTTCATTTCCGTACGTTAGAGTTGGTATCACAATACTGTCATGTAGTAACTTTTTCACTTCCATGCTCACTTCCCTTTTTCTTATCAATGCTTTCAAGGAACCAGCAACCTTTCTTCCCTGCTGTACCCTTTCAAGCACTTCACCCTCCAAACCTCCATCCTTACTCATCACACTACCCAAATACTTAAACGTACTCACATTTTCCAATTCCTCACCATCCAACCTCGCTGTACATTCACTAACTTCACCTCTCTCAAAGACCATCACTTTACTCTTCCCTACATTCACCTTTAGGTTCCGTTTCTTACACACTCTCTCAAACTCATCCACCAAGCCTTGCAGCTCCCCTTCGTCTTCACTCAACAACACAGTATCATCTGTGCTAGTATATGTGGCTGGGGAATGGATGGGGGAAGGAGGGTGGTGAGAAGGGAGTAAGAGATCAGTAGTAGGGAAGCAGTGGAAGCAATGAAGAAAGTCAAAATAAGGAAAACCCCAGTAAGTGATGAAGTACGTGGTGAAATGATTACAGCATGGGGGAGAGATGGTAGTAGAATGGATATGGATGATGTGCAGATTGGTATGGAATAATTATTCCCCTGTACAAAGGAAAAGGGGAAAAAGAAGTGTGTGATAATCATAGGGGCATTAGTCTTCTTTGTGTAATAGGAAAAGTGTATTACAGAATCCTTATTGACAGAGTTAGGGAAATAACAGAGGAATTTGTTGCGGAAAAACAGGGAGGTTTTCGAAATGGAAGATGCTGTGTAGATCAGATATTCATCTTTAGTGGAAAAGTTTCTTAAGAATGGAAAGAAGTTGTATGCGGCCTTCATGGATTTGGAGAAAGCATATGAGAGAGTAGATAGACAAGGAATGTGGAAAATATTAAGAATATATGTAGTAAATGGGAAACTATTGAATGCTCTGAAATATATGCATGAGGGTGATATGGCTGCAGTGCGTGTGGATATTGAACTGAGTGAATTTTTCTATATGAGTGTTGGCTTGTGACAGATGTGTCATATCTCCATGGGTCTATATGGATAGGGTTATAAAAGAGATCCAAGGTAGAGCAGTGGATACTGGAGCGGCCCTAATGAGAGAGGGCAGCGTTTGGATAAATCTTGTATTGTTGTTTGCAGATGATATTGTACTGCTAAGTGAAGAGGAAAGGGAACTGTAAGGCTTGGTGAATGAGTTTGGGAGAATCTGTAAGAAACAGAATTTAAAGGTGAATGTAGGAAAGAGTAAAGTTACTGTCTTCGAGGGAAATAAAGTCACTGAATGTACACTGGCGGTCAAAAGTTCTGTCCTAATCCCGGGCAGAACATGAATCTCTAACAACTGAGGTTTGAACAACGATGCTTCGGGAGGAGGGGGATGTGAGGTGCTGGGGCGGCAGGAGACGGGGTCAAAGGAAGAGATTCAGTGTCCAGATCCATGGGATGATAAGTAACCAGTACTGCTATGTTCTCAATTTGATTCACTGATAAGGTTGGGCTGTGATATTGAAGACTTACAATAATATGAGTATGGTCAAGTATTCCATGAGACTGTGAGAATATCTGAATGTCAACCTTGGCATACTCGTAATGATTTTCAGCCTCTGCATTTCAGTGATGGAGGAAACTGACAACACGAAGTGATGAGGTTAAGCAAAATAATATAAATATCCAAAACTACTACCAACTTCGATCAAAATAAGTAGCTCTGGTAATTTTGTTGGATTCCTGTGTATCTCCATCCCTTTCTCTTACATCTCAATCACCATATCACTCATTCTCACCCTGTCAACCTCCTATCTCTTTCCTCCCTCTTCCTTACCTATCTCCGCCAACTTTCGCCCTTCCTACCTACTTACTCCCTCCCATGCGGGTCCATTGACCTCCTGTTTAGATCCAGTGCTACCTGTGATCAAAAATTCAGAAAGAGCTAACTGGTGATCTGAAGACCAGTGGTAATGGAACTTAGTGGAAAGTTCCCATTTACTACGTATACCATGACATTCATTGCATAAATATTTTCTGGTGAGAGTCTGACCAACTTTATTCGTAGCCTCTTGATTATGAAATATTCATTTTCCAAACCTTCCCTTATTCATTGCACGAATATATATATATATATATATATATATATATATATATATATATATATATATATATATATATATATATATATATATATATATATATATACTGTATACAGTGGTAGGGTGTACGTCTCGCACACTGGTGGACGCGGGTTCGCCTCCCACCGGAGTTGTAAAAACTTTGGGAAGCATTCACCGAATCACTGGCCGCTTTGTCGGATAGAGAGGGTGCTGTGGTTGGACCAGTGTCGCATTCTAGTATGCTTGCACCCAGTTGGCTTAAGGCGGGCCGATTACGTTGGTCCACAGAGTACACACACATCCAAATCCACTCCAACGTTACAATTACACTCACAAGCACTTCTCACCCTACACACGGTCTCTACCAGACAGCCAAAGCCACTTGGTAGAGATACATTGGCTGTATCGTCCCTGCTTCGGCAGGGATAGACCGGTCCTGCAGTGGACCTCAACGGCTGATAATGATGATGATGATAATATATATATATATATATATATATATAAAACTGAAGACCAGGACAAGGAGACGATGAACTGGGGCCATGTTCACAATTTATTTCAGTGACGTTTCGAGGAAATCCAACCTCATCATCAGACAAACTAAAATACGTAAAATGAATTACAAAATGAAGTATCACCAAAACCTCATTCACAATTAATAAAAACCAGTAAATTATATACAAATTAAATTTAAATATGTAGTAAAAAAAAGAAATTCACAATATTACGAAAAATCTAACCTAAACACGTCCACACCGTGGCAACTACACAAAGCAACTAATCAGTAGAGGAAAGTCTGTGGAAAAGTAACTTGATTGAGCTGTATGAGACTGCTGAATCGAATCCGTGAATCAGTGGGTAAATAATTTAATGGAAGACTCATAGGTATTCAGTGAAGGCTTTAAGTCATGAATAAACAATGATTCCGCTATTCTAAGACTAGTTTTATCATTATTTGTCATTAAAATCTCAAAATCATCCAGATCAAATGTATGACCCGAAACAAATGAATGTTCCCTAATATCCGAGAAGGGAGGGTTTGAGAGTGGTAAAGTAGTTCTATATGACAGGCCTTTGTGTTCGAACATCCTAATTTTCAGGTTTCGAATAGAACTCCCAATATATCCTGCATTACAGTAGGAACAATTAAACTTGTACACAATATTAGAGCATAAAGCTTTGGGGATTCTATCCTTATACCTAAAAAAGGATCCAATAGTATATGAATTTTTAAAGATGAACCTAAATGAGACCTGTGGATAAACTGTATTAAGCAGTTTATTTAATTCCTTTCTGATGTGAAAACTGCTGTGCCCATTATAAGGGAAGCTAATATAAAGTACTTGTTTGGGAACTAAAGACACAGGCTTTGTGCAAATAAATAATTTATCCAGGAACTTGTGTAAGGTACTTTCAAAAAGATGCAAAGGATATCCATTATTCAAGAAATATGTTCTAAGCCTAGTAATTTCTAAATGGAACAAATTCCAATCCGAGGAAAGGTTATAACACCTGAATAACAAAGTCTTAATGGAATTGAATTTAAAGACCCGGGGTACAAAAGACAAAAAATTAAGACCAAGTCCTGTAAAGGTACTCTTCCTATAAACAGAGGTACTGAAACTGGAGTCATTTCTATGAACTAAAACATCAAGGAAAGGAAGCCTTCTATTTTCCTCTGTTTCTACAGTGAATTCAATATTAGGGTGCTTATGATTAATGTAATTCAAAAAATCATTTACATGATCAGACTGCCTAAATAACAAAAAACAGCCGTCAACATATCTACGGTACAGCAACGGTTTAAAATGAGCAGGGCAATCTTTAAGCCATGACACCTCATGGTGACAAAGAAATACATTAGCCAAGGTAGGACCCAAAGGAGAACCCATTGCAACCCCATCAACTTGTTTATAATAGTTATTGTTAAACAAAAAAATGCAATCTTTGACTGCAAATTCGAGAAGAGATTTAAACTGTTTCTTGGTAAAATTTAGGAACTCATGAAGGCTTACAAAAGAGTTATCTGTACATATCTGTAGTGTCTCATCAAGGGGAATATTGGTAAACAAACTTTTTATGTCAAAACTGGCCATATAAACCGGATGGGAGTAGCATAACTTCCCAGGTTCTTGTGCAAAGGCTGTCGAATTGCGAACTGTATATTCATTACTAGTGAGACGGCTAAGTTTAGGTACAAAGAATTTTGCAAGGTTGTAGTTAAATGTACCAATAGCTGAAAGAATCAGTCTGATAGGACAAGAAGGTTTATGTATTTTAGGTAGTCCATACGAAATACCAGGCACTGATCCTGACGCAAACAAGTAGTCATATGTATCTGAAGTTATAGCCTTATCTTTTAAGGTCCTTAAGAGTTTGTTAAGTTTGTCTTCCAATTTCAGAATGTATGGAAATGGATCAATATCTAACTTAAGAAATTTAGAAGTATCAGATAAAATACTGTGAACCTTTTCAACGTATGTACTCTTATCCAAAATTACTACCCCTCTTCCCTTATCAGGTTTAGTAATAATGATGCTACTGTCCTGTTTCAGAGTTTTTAATACATTGAATTTTTGCCTATTGCATAGAGACATTGAAAAATTATTGACATTCTTAAATGAATCATGAGCAATTTTGCATACCTTATCAGCAATTCCTTTAAAATTAACTAGTTTATTTGAGGGACTGTATAAAGGCAACTTGGATATAGTATTAATAAGTTTCTCAAATGCCATAAAATGATTAACAAATTTGGGTTTAGCAACTGCAAGACCAAAATCCAAACCAAACATCAACGCATCCTCTTCAAGTTTGCTAAGCTTTCTACTGGACAAATTCGTAATAACATCATTAGCATTTAGAGAAGAACATTTAGGGACTCCCAAACTGTGAAGTTTTTTACTGTGTGTTAATTTTGTCATCTTAAGTCTGTTGTTAGTGTTGCAATTAATTTTTGCAATGAGTACTTTAAAATCTAGCCAAGATACTTTAGTTCTGAATTTCGTTAAACAATGAAAATAATCCTTTTTCAGACTACTTGCATGTTGAGTTTTATTCTTAATTTCAAAAGCCAGCAGCTTAAAGAGGATGGATCTATGCAAACGACTGCCATGCAAATGCTTTAAGCTTGTCTTAAACTGTAAGAATTTGGGAAAAACTTCATATTCCTTACAAGTGGTTAAAAAGATCAAATCCTGAGCTGCTTTGTGTGATGTCCAGTGCAGACGTTCCAATCGACAAATAATGATAAAACTAGTCTTAGAATAGCGGAATCATTGTTTATTCATGACTTAAAGCCTTCACTGAATACCTATGAGTCTTCCATTAAATTATTTACCCACTGATTCACGGATTCGATTCAGCAGTCTCATACAGCTCAATCAAGTTACTTTTCCACAGACTTTCCTCTACTGATTAGTTGCTTTGTGTAGTTGCCACGGTGTGGACGTGTTTAGGTTAGATTTTTCGTAATTTTGTGAATTTCTTTTTTTTTACTACATTTTTAAATTTAATTTGTATATATTTTACTGGTTTTTATTAATTGTGAATGAGGTTTTGGTGATACTTCATTTTGTAATTCATTTTACGTATTTTAGTTTGTCTGATGATGAGGTTGGATTTCCTCGAAACGTCACTGAAATAAATTGTGAACATGGCCCCAGTTCATCGTCTCCTTGTCCTGGTCTTCAGTTTTATATATATATATATATATATATATATATATATATATATATATATATATATATATATATATATATATATATATATATATATATATATATATATATATATATATATTATCATCATCATTATCAGCCGTTGAGGTCCACTGCAGGACCGGTCTATCCCTGCCGAAGCAGGGACGATACAGCCAATGTATCTCTACCAAGTGGCTTTGGCTGTCTGGTAGAGACCGTGTGTAGGGTGAGAAGTGCTTGTGAGTGTAATTGTAACGTTGGAGTGGATTTGGATGTGTGTGTACTCTGTGGACCAACGTAATCGGCCCGCCTTAGGCCAACTGGGTGTAAGCATACTAGAATGCGACACTGGTCCAACCACAGCACCCTCTCTATCCGACAAAGCGGCCAGTGATTCGGTGAATGCTTCCCAAAGTTTTTACAACTCCGGTGGGAGGCGAACCCGCGTCCACCAGTGTGCGAGACGTACACCCTACCACTGTATATATATATATATATATATATATATATATATATATATATATATATATATATATATATATATATATATATATATATATATATATATATATATATTCGTGCAATGAATAAGGAAGGTTTGGAAAATGAATATTTCATAATCAAGAGGCTACGAATAAAGTTGAGTCAGACTCTCACCAGAAAATATTTATGCAATGAATGTCATGGTATACGTAGTAAATGGGAACTTTCCACTAAGTTCCATTACCACTGGTCTTCAGATCACCAGTTAGCTCTTTCTGAATTTTTGATCACAGGTAGCACTGGATCTAAACAGGAGGTCAATGGACCCGCATGGGAGGAGTAAGTAGGTAGGAAGGGCGAAAGTTGGCGGAGATAGGTAAGGAAGAGGGAGGAAAGAGATAGGAGGTTGACAGGGTGAGAATGAGTGATATGGTGATTGAGATGTAAGAGAAAGGGATGGAGATACACAGGAATCCAACAAAATTACCAGAGCTACTTATTTTGATCGAAGTTGGTAGTAGTTTTGGATATTTATATTATTTTGCTTAACCTCATCACTTCGTGTTGTCAGTTTCCTCCATCACTGAAATGCAGAGGCTGAAAATCATTACGAGTATGCCAAGGTTGACATTCAGATATTCTCACAGTCTCATGGAATACTTGACCATACTCATATTATTGTAAGTCTTCAATATCACAGCCCAACCTTATCAGTGAATCAAATTGAGAACATAGCAGTACTGGTTACTTATCATCCCATGGATCTGGACACTGAATCTCTTCCTTTGACCCCGTCTCCTGCCGCCCCAGCACCTCACATCCCCCTCCTCCCGAAGCATCGTTGTTCAAACCTCAGTTGTTAGAGATTCATGTTCTGCCCGGGATTAGGACAGAACTTTTGACCGCCAGTGTACATTCAGTGACTTTATTTCCCTCGAAGACAGTAACTTTACTCTTTCCTACATTCACCTTTAAATTCTGTTTCTTACAGATTCTCCCAGACTCATTCACCAAGCCTTACAGTTCCCTTTCCTCTTCACTTAGCAGTACAATATCATCTGCAAACAACAATACAAGATTTATCCAAACGCTGCCCTCTCTCATTAGGGCCGCTCCAGTATCCACTGCTCTACCTTGGATCTCTTTTATAACCCTATCCATATAGACCCATGGAGATATGACACATCTGTCACAAGCCAACACTCATATAGAAAAATTCACTCAGTTCAATATCCACACGCACTGCAGCCATATCACCCTCATGCATATATTTCAGAGCATTCAATAGTTTCCCATTTACTACATATATTCTTAATATTTTCCACATTCCTTGTCTATCTACTCTCTCATATGCTTTCTCCAAATCCATGAAGGCCGCATACAACTTCTTTCCATTCTTAAGAAACTTTTCCACTAAAGATGAATATCTGATCTACACAGCATCTTCCATTTCGAAAACCTCCCTGTTTTTCCGCAACAAATTCCTCTGTTATTTCCCTAACTCTGTCAATAAGGATTCTGTAATACACTTTTCCTATTACACAAAGAAGACTAATGCCCCTATGATTATCACACACTTCTTTTTCCCCTTTTCCTTTGTACAGGGGAATAATTATTCCATACCAATCTGCACATCATCCATATCCATTCTACTACCATCTCTCCCCCATGCTGTAATCATTTCACCACGTACTTCATCACTTACTGGGGTTTTCCTTATTTTGACTTTCTTCATTGCTTCCACTGCTTCCCTACTACTGATCTCTTACTCCCTTCTCACCACCCTCCTTCCCCCATCCATTCCCCAGCCACATATACTAGCACAGATGATACTGTGTTGTTGAGTGAAGACGAAGGGGAGCTGCAAGGCTTGGTGGATGAGTTTGAGAGAGTGTGTAAGAAACGGAACCTAAAGGTGAATGTAGGGAAGAGTAAAGTGATGGTCTTTGAGAGAGGTGAAGTTAGTGAATGTACAGCGAGGTTGGATGGTGAGGAATTGGAAAATGTGAGTACGTTTAAGTATTTGGGTAGTGTGATGAGTAAGGATGGAGGTTTGGAGGGTGAAGTGCTTGAAAGGGTACAGCAGGGAAGAAAGGTTGCTGGTTCCTTGAAAGCATTGATAAGAAAAAGGGAAGTGAGCATGGAAGTGAAAAAGTTACTACATGACAGTATTGTGATACCAACTCTAACGTACGGAAATGAAGCTTGGACATTGTTGGAAGGACACAAGTCAAGAGTGAGAGCAGTGGAAATGAGTTATTTAAGAGGAGCCTGTGGAGTCACGTGGAGAGACAGGCTGACGAATGAGGATATAAAGGAGCGTTGTGGTGTGGATGTGGATGTGATAGGAAGCGTTATGAGGAACACACTGAGGTGGTTTGGCCATGTGGAGAGGATGGAGGGTGAAAGACTGACGAAGAGAGTGTATGTGAGTGAGGTGGAGGGGGGAAGAGGGAGGGGGAGGCCGAGGATGAGATGGAGGGATGGGGTGGAGAGGTATATGAGAGAGAGGGGTGTGAGTTGGGAGCAGGGCAGTGAAATGGCGGGGGACAGGGCGACTTGGAGGCGATTTGTTTGTGGCCACCCCAAACGGGATTGAGGCGTCTGGCAATAGATAGATAGAATTTCATTCTCTATGTTTATCAGTTCCTTAAATTGTAATCTCCATCTGCTCACTTTTTCTCCCTTCTCCATTATTAATTTACCATTTTTATCTTTTACTCCCCTACTAAATTCTATATCACCCTGTCCAACTCTTTTTCTTCCTTCCAGAATATTTTCTTACATTCCCTCCACTTTACAATCATATTCCTTCCAAATTCCTCATCCACCCTCTTCTTACCATCTGTTACTAATCTTTTCACCTCTCCCTTCCTCCCTAAATATAACTCTCTCTTCCGTCTCTCAACTTTCTTCATGCCTTTGCTTCTCATCCTCTTTCTAGAAATATTATTTCTTCTTTTGCGCCACAGCTTGCCTCACCTCCTCATTCCACCATGCTGTTTCTTGCTCCCCGTTTCGTCTTCTCTTCACCCCACACATCACCTCACATACTTCAAAGATTTTTCTGTGAATATATTGGACACACTTTTCACCTCCTCATCTGCACCAAATCATATATACCCAATTGGTCCTCCATATCTGTCTTATATTCTTCCTTTCTTCCATCCTCTTGCAACCTTTCTACCCTCATTGTATGGACTACTTCTTCCTGTCCTTGTCTCCTTCTATTCCTTCATTGCACTTGAACCTTGACTTTCAAGTCCACTCCCCCAACCTCTGCATGCTCTTGCATCCAGTACATACCTTCTCATTTTCTCATCCACGCATTCATAATTAGTCATTGCCTTCTGTTCGTTCAGTTCACCACCCATCCTTCTTATCCCTCGCCACGAATACCTGTGGATCATTTTGTGCAGAGGGTATTGACTATCATCAATCCCCTCCCCTCACAAATGTCCACTAGTGCACTGCCATTCCCATGCACATCGGCAGGCACACACCACTCACCAACTATTCCATCCACCTTCATTCGTATCTTCAGTCAAAGCACTTTCTCTTTCCTCTCAAACTTATCCCTGCAAGCTTACACATTTGCTTAGAGCTCTTATTTCGCTCTGCATACACGATCATGGGTTGTCACATACACACACACAATTGCCCACGTTTGTATTTCCACTTTCAATCTTACCCACACAGTCCTTGAACAAACTGATCCATACTCTCTTATATTCTTCCATGTTTTACACATGTATACTCCCACTCCCTCACACTCTTTCCCGCCATTTACTCTCAGTTAATCCATATTTATCCATTTTCACAGCCATTAACTTTTTATCAATTATTTAGAAACTCATGAAAGGTCTTTACAAACAGAATAACAACAAATTTGGAAGAAAACCAACCTCGTAAGGAGGCAAGATTTACGACGGGTATTAGACTACTGATCAACTACACATAATGAATCAGCTTATTGAGAAAACTACAAAATACAATAAACCACTGTGCTTAGGTTTTGTTGATTACGGAAAAGCTTTCGACTCTAGAGCACATAGCAATTATAAATGCATTGCGGGAACAAGGAGTAAATGAGAACACCGTAAAACTTCTCGAAAACACATATAAAGAGGAAACAGCTGTAGTTAAATTACACAAACTATGAAAAAAAAAAAAAAAAATGAGAAGGGCGTGAGGCAGGGAGATACAGTTTCATCAAAATTACTTACAGCAGGCGTATATAGTATTTTCTGAAAACTAGAGTGGGAGAACATAGGCGTAAACATATATGGAGAAAAGCTAAAGCTTTTAAGATTTGCAGATGACAGTCCTAATCTCAGAAGCAGCAGAGACTTTTACAAGAAATGTTAAATTGCCTAAATAGAGAAAGTCTCAAAGTAGGGCTAAAGATTAACTAATGCTTAATCCAAACACACCAAAGAGCATCAACAGAATAAGTGAAGAAATTCTTGAAGAATTCTAGGAGTACAAATACTTAGGGCAAATACTAAAACTAACGAAAGGCCATGATAAGAAATAAAAAGACGCATTACAACTGGATGAAAAGCTTTAGGTAAACATAATGGCATCATGAAAAGTAGCTTGCCAGTATGTGTGAAACGAAAAACATATAACGAATGTATAATCTCATCTATGACATACGGTTGTGAGACCTGGAAACCAACAAAATCGATGGAAAATCAACTAATTCGCTCTTTACAAGCTATGAAAAGGACAGTGTTGGGGATATCTTTAGGAGACAAGAAAACATCTAGTGAGATAGCAGACTATAGTCAAAGACATTATAAAAGTTATAAAAGAACCGAAATGGAGGTGTGCAGGTCATGTGGCAAGATTCAGGGATAACCGATGGAGCAAGAGGCTGACTCACTGGATTTCTGGAGATTGTAAGCATATCAGAAAAAGGCAAGGCAGGAGGTGGAGAGATGAGACAAAGAAGCTTGCAGGCAAAACGTGGCACAGATTGGCTTAGTCAGGGAATTCGCTGAGAAGGTTAAGGTTGACCTTTGTTCACCAGTGGACTTGTAATTGCTGTTGCAGCTGGTGGTGGTGATATATATATATATATATATATATATATATATATATATATATATATATATATATGTGTGTGTGTGTGTGTGTGTGTATATATATATATATGTGTATGTGTGTGTATATTATATATATATATATATATATATATATATATATAGGTGCGTGTGTGTATATATATATATATATAATATATATATATATGTGTATGTTTATATATATATATATATATATGTGTGTGTGTGTGTTTATTGTTCCCCTAATGCCCCTTCAGAGCCGAGTTTATTTGACTCTCTGTCTTCACAACTAAGTGTCCTCAACATTAATACTGCATCAGAAATTATTATTCTGGATGACTTTAACCCACGCCGTCCCGAGGACGTACTTCCACGTCCTCATGTTTTGTCACAGCTAATCCCGAGGACGTACTTCAACGTCCTGCAATTACAAGGTTCATAATTTGCACAATTTTCAATTTTCGCAAGTCATTTTTGGTACGTATACACGGGACACCAGCCTCAACAAGATGCCAGGCAGAGACAATGCCTTACCCAGCATGACCTCCTCCCCCCCCCTGCATGCCTTTTTCTCAGCAATTCACCTGTTATCAGTGACCTGGCCAGTATAGCCATGTCATGCCATGGTACGAAATTCAGGGCCAGAGTGATTCCCCAATCAATGACAATGTGGAGGACAAACTTTACATAGCATTAGAGGAAGAAACAGAAATGATGATCAGGTAATGTGGCAAAAAAAGGTCAGGTATTAGTGAGTGAAACAATGCTTATAATGCCTATATTACTGCTTGAAAACCAATATACTCTTGTACTACATATAAATTCGTAACAGTAAATAAATAAATACCGTTTATGAGTGGTGTGAAATAGTTATCCTCCCATAGAACTCGTTTTCTTTGGTGCCAGCCTGATAGAAAACCCAGTAAGGTAAGGAGGCTCTCCTACCTGTAATGAGTATTTTAAACCTCAGGTGACCGATTTCTCTCTGAATTTTCGATGTTTCTCACCAAAAGCGAAAGTTTTAGCAAAAAAAAAAAGGGTCGAAAAATGGTCGGGATTGGGGGGTACCAGTGGTCAAAAAGTGGTCGGGACGGGGCGGGTTAATATCCATAATGTCGAATGGCTCACTTATTCACCCAGAACTAATGACTCTGGTCTTGAATGTGAGCTATTTGCAGACTCATTTAATCTCACCCAATTAGTCAGTCAACCCACCCATGTACCAGACAACCCCGATCAAAATCCCCAACTATTGGACTTGTTTCTAACAACCAATTCAGATAATTATAATGTCGAAGAGAAGTCCTCCCTCGGATCCTCGGATCATTGTCTGATTCAAGCCACCAGTTTCACACCTACCACACCCTCCTGCTCTGAGCCTGTCGTGATGACTAAATGGCACTACGACAGGGCAGAGCAGGAGGGACTTCAAAATTTTCTCATGGATGTTCCTTGGACCTCCTTTTTCTCCCATGATGCAAATTCCACATTGGGCCACATACAGGATTTCATTAAAGTCGGCATGGAAACATTCATTCCCCATCATAGTTACAGAAAAAGATGTAATTCTCCTAAATGGTTTGACCACAATTGTGCTAGAGTAACAGAACATAAAACAATACAACACTTATACAAGGACCAAAACCAAAGATGCCTTTAACTATTATGAAAATATCAGAAACCATGCCAAAACTATTATCAATCTTTCTAAATCAAACTTTCTACATAGACATGCTAACAAACTACTAAACAATCCAAATGATAAAAAAATATTCTGGTCAACCCTTCATTCATTCAAAACTAACTTCACTACCACCTCTTCCATTCCACCGTTACGGTCCCCCAAATGGAAATCTAGTAAGTGACCCACGTGGAAAAGCCAACCTTCTTGTTGACATTTTTTCAACAAACTCAACCCTAAATTCAGAAAAACAATATTCCTGTACTTGCTTTTGATTCCCCTCAAATACCTCCTTTCATGATTCACACCAGATACGTACAACCCGTATTACAGAATCTATCAGCAGACAAAGCCACTGGTCCAGATGAATTTCCTTCAGTAGTACTTAAAAATTGCTCCTCAGTGTTGGCTCCTGTTTTGGCAAAATTTTTCCGCTTATGCATCCACATCTCAATTTTTCCAGCCCCATGGAAAGAAGCAAATATCCATCCTGTTCCTAAAAAAGGGGCAACTTCTGATTCATCAGACTATAGACCAATTGCAATAACTTCCGTTCTCGGTAAAGTTTTTGAGACACTAATTAACAAACACATAGTCAAGCACCTAGAAATCAATAAATCGATCAATGATAGGAAGTATGGATTTACACAGGAACGTTCAACCGTAGATATTCTTTGCCTTCTTACCCATTAGATTAACAAAACAATAGACCAGTATGGTGATACACACACAGTAGAATTTGATATTTCAAAATCATTTGACAGAGTATGGCACCAGGCCTTATCGTCTAAGATGTCACACTATGGCCTTGCATCACTGGTTCCTTTAATTTCTTCTTACCTTCATAGTAGGAAAATTCGGGTCATGGTAGATGGAATTTATTCTCAGTTTCATTCCATAAATGCTGGCGTACCTATGGGATCAGTTTTGGCGCCAACCCTCTTTCTCATTCATAGAAATGACCTATCTGTCACGCATAACCCAATACACTCTTATGCTGATGACTCGACCCTTCATAGATCTTTCACATTTAGTACCTCCTTTACACAATTTGATACTATAAATTCCCAAATAAACACAGCAATTTCTCTGAACCAGGACCTTTCTGAAATTAATCAATGGGGACAAAAAAACCTGGTCTCATTTAATGCTCAGAAAACTAAATACATTAATTTCTCCAATAGAAAGAATCCCTCAGACTCTCACATAATTTTAAATGATATCAGTATTCCCATATCCACTACAATTGATATCCTAGGTGTTACTCTAAACCCCAACCTAAGCTGGACAGCTTATGTTAAATCCCTTGCTAAAAATGCTGCTAAAAAACTGGGACTTGGGACTTATGTACAGAGTTCGTGAGTTCTTCACTGACGAGCAGATGGCCACAATATACAAAAGTCATGTGCGTTCTCAGATCGAATACTGTTCACCACTGTGGAGTGGATGTGGAACGGTTGCACTGAGGCAGTTGGACAAAACTCAAATTAAAGCCATTAAATTAATAAATAATCCTGCCATAACAAAGGACCTTCTTCCGTTATCAGTACATAGAGATGTTGCTTCTTTAGCACTATTTTATCGATATTTTTACCGTAAGTGCTCTAACGAACTGGTTTCAATTGTACCTCCCCTTCACATTTTCTCCCGAAATACTCGGGCAGCTGGGAGCGCCCATGAACTCACACTCTCATCTCCACAATGCAGAACCTCTGCTTATCAAAATTCATTTATCCCTAGAACTACTACTCTCTGGAATTCACTTCCTGGGAGTTTGCTTCCCACATACATTTAATCCTCTCGATTTTAAATCCAATTATTATAAGTATTTTATGAATGGAGGATGCCTTTCGGCACATGGACTTATTTTTCTTCCTTTGTTTTTCCTTCTTCCAATGATTAATAATATATATATATATATATATATATATATATATATATATATATATATATATATAATATTATATATATATATATATATATATATATATATATATATATATATATATATATATATATATATATATATATATATATATATAATATATATATATATATATATATATATATATATATATATATATATATATATATATATATATATATATATATATATATATATTATATATATATATATATATATATATATATATATATATATATATATATATAATATATGTATATATATATATATATATATATATATATATATATATATATATATATATATATATATATATATATATATATATATATATATATATATATATATATATTGTGTGTGTGTGTGTGTGTGTGTGTGGAAAAATGGTACTATAAAACAAAATACAAGGTAGAGTGGTGGATGTTGAAGTGTCCGTAGGAAGAGAGGGTAAGATCTGAAAATCATTTCTCTTGTAGTTTGCTAAAGATACTGTTTAGCGAAGAAAAGATGAGTGTCCTCTGCAAGACCTGGTGTATGTATCTAGCAGTAAGCTCAGGAAACGATATTTTAAAGTTAATGTAGAAAGAATGAAGTTATGGTCTTAGAGACGAGTGAATTCACCAACAACATAGCTAGGCTAAATGGAAATGTAGAACGTCACTGTCTTTAAATATATAATTAGTATGAAAAGCAAGGCAGGGAGTTTAGAGAGTGAAGTGCAAGAAAATCACAACAAGAAAGCAAGGCTCCAGATGCACTGAGGACAGTAATAAGCATTAAGGAAGTGTGCATCGAAGGAAAAGTAATTCCACTGCAATTATCATATCCACTCAAACATACGAAAGCAAAACTTGGAATCTGTTGGGAGAACACAAGACAAAGACTGAAGAGAGTGGAAATGAGTAAAATGAAAAGAGCATGTGAAGATACCATTACTGTACGTGGTGAAATAGACAGACAAATGAAAAAGTAATGTTGTGGCGTCGTTACGGATGTGGTGTAAAGAATTATAAGTACATTGGGATGGTCTGACCTTGTGAATATAATGAAGAATGAAAGACTAACTATGAAAGGGTGTGTGAAAGAGATAAAGAGGGCGAAGAGATGGGAGAGACCAAGGATAAGGTGAAGGGATGGGATCGAAAGGTATATGAATAACGGTAGCCGAGTTGCAGGAAGGGCAGTCTGATAGCGAAGACAGGGCAGCATGATGACAATTATTTTGTTTGTGGTCAAACCATCTGGGATTAGAGCATCTGGTTATTGAAAGACAGAGTGAGAATTTTCGAGCGGACAGAAATATTCTATTGATCTAGTTATTCAAGACTGATCTATCTATAGCCAGACATCTTAATCCCGGAAGAGGAGGCCTTAAGCAAATCGCCTCCATGTCGCTCTATCCTCTGCCATTTCGCTACCCTCCCCCATCCTACACCCACCTCTCTCATATACCTCTCTACTCCATCCCTCCATCTCATCTTCGGTCTCCCCTTCCCTCCACCTCTTTCATATACTCTCTCACAGTTAGTCTCTCTCTCTCCATTCTCTCCACCTGGCCAAACCACCTCAATGTGTTTCTCCAAATGTTTTCTATCACATCCACATCCACACCACAACTCTCCTTCACTTCCTCACTTGTCAGTCCGTCTTTCCAAGAGACTCCACGTACTCCTCTCAAATAACTCATTTCCACTGGTCTCACTCTTGACTTGAGTCCTTCCAACAAGGTCCAAGCTTCGCTTCCATCCGTCAGTGGGGATTGCATACTGTCATGCAACGACTTTTTATCTCCATGCTCATTTCCCTATTTCTTATCACTGCTTTCAGTGATTCGGCAACCCTTCTTTCCAGCTGTGCCTTTCCAAGCATTTCATCCTTCAAACTTGCACCCTTACTTATCACAGCACCAATTCCCTAACGCAAATTGAAAAAATACAGTGCAAACTGGCGTGAACCAACGTCAGGAGACCGGAATTAATGCTGAATTTATCTGATAAAGTACTGACTAAAACGGAGATGGAAGCACTCTCACTCAGTTTGAAGTCTGACACAGGAGAGAACAAAAGAACATACACTGAATATGTATCTAAAAACTATAATTGGGGCGACAGTGATGTGGGAAGGGAATTCATCCACTGTGCTCCAACATGCTGTAAGGCATTAGCCGACGAACAACCTAATGCACTACCACGACATCACAGAATTGCCCTAAGTTACCCAGGCAAAAATGAAGACATAGTGAAAACTATATCAGAAGAAGGTGGTGTGATTGTAATCATAAACAAAAATGGCTATAGTGAAAAAAGGATAACTATGCTGAGTAATCCATCTACATATGAAAAGAAATATAACGGATATTCAGTCAGTGAATCTAACAGATTCAACATCGAAACAAGAAAAATGCTTGAACGATCAGGAAAAGGAAAGAAGAACCAGGCAAAAATGAAGACACAGTGAAAACTACATCAGACGAAGGTGATGTGATGGTAATTATAAACAAAAAATGGCTACAATGAAAAAAGGATAACTATGGTGAGTAATCCTATTACATATGAAATGAAATATAACGGATATTCAGTCAGCGAATATAACAGATTCAGTATCAAAACAAGATAAATACTTGAACGATCAGGAAAAGGAAAGAAGCAGCTAACCTTAAGTAAAGAGAAATCTCGTCCCCCAGGAATGAGAGGTCTACAGAAAGTGCACAAGGAGGGCATTCCAATGAGGCCAATAACATCTGGCATAGGAATCGCCCCTCACAAGCTGGCTGAGAGGCTAGCTAAGCCCCTATCCAATCCCCGGGTACCATAAGTAGTACGCATCTAAGAAATTCGGGGGATTTAATCGGAAAGCTTAAGGACATGGACTTCTGCAATAAAAAATGGCAAGCTTCGATGTAGTCACCCTTCACCAACGTACCGATAGAGGGGGTCATGCAGGCAGTACGAAGAGCAGTGGACGTCATCAAAGATAAGGATCTGCCATTGCCATGATGTGACTCCAACATACAAATATCACTCTGTGTTAAATTCGGATAATTTACTTTCAATGGAGAGGAATATAGGCAACATAAGGACCTACCTATGGGCGCGTCTCTTTCTGCCATCATGTTTGCTTATAGGTTATATGGAAGCATTGGAGGCTGACTACTACAGAAGAATCAAATGTAGGGGTGCCGCTTGGTACAGATATGTGGCCGATGTCTTTGCAATTGTTCCTAAGGACACCAATATTTTAAATAAAGTGAGAATGCTAAACAACGTGAATGATGACTTACAGTGCACAGCAGAAGAAGAGAAAGAAAAAAATCCCAATCTCAGACACTGTAACATGGAAAGCAGAATAGGGAGCTAAAAACGCTGTGTACCATAAACCAAGAACCAAAGATGACTTTATCCACTATCTCTGTGCACACAACGTAAGGGCCAAGTGTGGAGTTGTATCTCAGTGAAAGATTTATCACATTAGCAAGAAATGGGGGCAGGGGTCGGGAGGAAAACTCTGTAGTACAGTTGCAAAACTTTTTTGGATATCTCAGCCAATTTTGAAGTTACAAGGAAGACGGACACCGCTTTGGAAATCGAAAAAAAAAAAAAAAAAAATCCTCAATTATTTTAATTTCATAAACAACTCATAATTCCCAATAGTTTTTCCATAAACTGAGGAAACGATTTCTTATGAGGCAGATTAGTGTAACAGCCGGCTGTGCAAGAAGTAACGATCTAAGGTTCCGTGAGTAGCGCAGCAGTATTTTCCGACGATTTCTAAGAGCAACCAGGTTTTGCCTGTTCAAAACAAATAATATCTTCTGTTTACCTTTTTTTTTTTTTTTTTTTTTTTAGGGGGAGGGAATTTTTGACTGAACCCGAGTCATACTAATACAATACCCTAATCAACGAAAGAAGCTCTGAATTTCTAATTTCTGATTCGAATCCGAGCGCACCAATAGATTTGGAGCAAGCAATTTTTGTGAGTGAGCAAAAAACAGAGTCATTATTAACCAGCTTGGTCCCAAGCCCTAGACCTGAAGTTAATACATGAGGAGTATTGGTAAAAGGAAGGGTGAGGGAATATTTTTGGTATGATCTAAGAAGTTCTTTTAAGTATTTTCAGGTCAGGAAATCAGAGGAAGGTGATGAGCCACATGAGACAATCTTCAGCACTGCCTGACTTGCTCGCTCACTCACTCAAATACATTCTGCACTTTCAGTGTGGACGCATATTACATGTTAGGATTCTTCCTAAGGGCATAATGAATTTGCAGCAATGAATTCATTGAGGATTAAATCAGATACATAGCAGTAAGTATTAAGAAACCATCCTATCCTGTAGGAACGTCGTTAAAATTAAAAAGAAAAACACTTGATATAATTGAAAAGAAAATTGAAATGCCAATGTTCAGTCAAACGATAACAGTACCAGATATGCAGGTATGCATCTGTCTCCAATTCAACCAAAGCTTCGGCTATCCCGGTGACGACTCAACGAGATGCCTGGAACCAATGTCTGACTCACTTTTTAATTTCTGCAATATTCGCAGCCTTTCCTCTAACTTTCTCTCTGTCGAGCACCATCTCTCCTCCTCTAAACCTCACCTTCTCCTCCTGACAGACTCAGCCGTCTGAGGCAACTGACAGCAAACCCTTTTCTGTTTCCTCCTATTTTCTCTATACTCATTTCAAAGCCAGAGGTGGCTGTTTTATATATGTATGCAACGACTTACCTGGCTCTCGTGTTTCTGAACTTGATTCTTCCGAATTCTCTACTCTCTGGCTTCGGCTCTCCTGTCATTCTCTGACGAAGTATATCTGCACTGTTTACTTATCCCCTAATTCTACTGACTATGAAAAATTCTTTGGCTATCTTACTTCTACGATGGAACACATTCTATCCATTTGTCATTTCTCTGAAATCTCCATTTTAGGAGATTTCAATGTTCACCATCACCTTTGGCTCTCCTCTACTTTCACTGATCCACCTGGTGAACAAGTCTACATCTTTTCTATCCTTAATGACCTAGAGCAGCCTGTGCAGCATCCTACCCGTATCCATGACCACCTTGGAGAGAGTTCCAACATACCTGACCTCTTCCTTACAACTAAAAATTCTGCTTACACTTTTAATCTTTCCTCTCCGTTGGGCTCCTCCAAACACATCCTTATTACCTTGACCTGTCCTATCACTCCAGTACGGCCTATGGACCCTCCAAAGAAACGTCGACTGTGGCACTTTGGAGCTGTGGATTGGGAGGCCCTCAGGCAGAACTTTTATTTTCCCTGGAATGATTATTGCCTCCATGGGCGAAAGCCATCTGAATGTGCTTTGAACATTACGGGCATGGAAGCATACATTCCCTTCTCATATCCTTTGACTAATGCAAGAAAGCCTTGATTTAATCACACTTGTTTTAATGCTGTCCGCAACAGGGAGAGGGGTTATAAAAGGTACCAGAGCCAACCCACCCCTGAATCACATCTTGTTTATGTTTCTGCCCAGAATCATGCAAAGTCTGTCCTTCACTCTGCTAAAAATAATTTCATCCGTACTAAATGCTCTAAACTCTCCGATTCGAATTCTTCCCACTCCTTCTGGCACCTTGCCAAAAACCTTTCTAACAACTTTACCTCATCATCCTTCCCTCCTCTTTTCTAATCTGATGGTTCTGTAGCTATGTCTTCTACTGATAAAGCCGATCTCTTCACTCATACTTTCTCCTCCAGTTCCACCTTTGACGATTTCGGTGCAGTTCCTTTATTACTTCCCCCCTCGGACTTCCTCATGACTGACATTAAAATTTCTTTATCTGATGTATTTTCTGCAATCACTGGCCTTAATACTAACAAGGCATATGGGCCTGATGGAGTCCCTCCTGTTGTCCTCAAGAACTGTGCTTGTCTTTCAACTTGTGCCTTTCCTTCTTGCTGGAAGTTTGCTCTCATTCAGCCAGTCCCAAAGAAGGGTGACCATTCCCAACTCTCTAACTATTGTCCAGCTGCTTTAACATCCTGTGTCTCAAAAGTTTTTGAGTCAATTCTTAATAGAAAAATTTTAAAGCATCTTTTCCTATCACAACCTTCTTTCTGATCGTCAGTATGGGTTCTGTAAGGGACGCTCCACTGGCGATCTTCTCACCTACCTTTCAGTCTCCTGGTCATCCTCCTTTCGGGACTTTGGCGAAAGCTTTGCCATTGCACTTGACATCTCAAAGGCTTTCGATCGAGTCTGGCATAAATCTTTAATTTCCAAACTGCCCACTGACGATTTCTATTCTTCTATCTGTGCCTTCATCGATAGCTTCCTTTCTGGTCGTTCTGTAGTTGCTGTTGTAGACGGCCATCGTTCTTCTCCTAGATCTATCAACAGCGGTGTTCCTTAGGGCTCTATGTACCATGTCGTCTGTTTTTTCTTTCGTTTTTTTTTTTTTTTTTTTTACTTCCTCCCACTAGACGTTTTTATTCAGCTTGGGGTACACATTTCGTAGTGAAAAAGGTAGACACAAACTTAGTTAAACTCCGTGTTATTTGAATGTTTCTAAGTTAGAAAAAAAAATATTGCGATAGGAAAATTATATATATATATATATATATATATATATATATATATATATATATATATATATATATATATATATATATATATATGTATATTAGGGTGGTCTTAATTTTCGAAGTTGTAGATTTTTTATGGGCCAACCCCACACTTCAGTTCCTCTTGGTACAGAAACCCTCTGTGCAAAATTTCAGTCTTATACTGTAGTATTTACTAGTGCCTCAAAGACCCAGAAGTTCACACTGTGCCATCTGGGCTGAATACCCACCGGCGCACCTAGGTCCCCCTTACAGTGTTGGTATTTGTCCCTCGTTGTGGGGATGCCATGGAAACCGATCCCCCACTCATAGTTTCCTAGTTTGAGAGGTCACAGTTGCCTTTTGAGTGTTTGGGAATTACTGACAATGAGCCTCTATGACTTGGAACAGAAATTGCCGCTGCTCCTTATCTTTGGTAACGACATGGAGCGCAAATCTTCGCTCAGCAAAATGTTTGTCTTAAGGCATTGCTTGGCTTTCTTGTAGTCATCTCGTTCAGCTCACGTGGCTGGGTCGACATCGAGGAACCCATTGGAGGAGCCAAGGAAAAACTGAAGGCAGCAAATGCTGCTCGTTACGAAATCAAGGAGGTTCTTCACTCAAATGACAGCGACAAACAGCTCCAGAGTCCTTCTCTTCTCAGGATCATCGCACTCCTTGTCCTTCAGAGCTATAACCATAGGACCTCTTCGTTTCGAAGTCGAGGGACCCGTTGAAAAATACCAGGCCAACCAGCTCCTCAGAGAGGTACCAGAGATGAGGACTGAAGGCCTTTGCAGCAGTGGATGAGAAGTCCAAGTCACCGTAGTCCAGAATGTCTTGAAGAGACTTGAGGTCGTTCTGAGAAGCAGAAGTGGCAACTGATGCTGTGAACCAGTATGGGACGTAAATCATGATGGCAAATATGAGAAACCACTCGAGTGCGGCAAGCTCTCGTACAGTGAACTTGAACTACCTGCAAAAGAGGTAACTCTTGACTGAGTAGGTGATTATGGCCATCCAATCGGCAAGGTGGTAGGGTGCCAGGCTGCGAAATGTGGAAGCCATGAGGAGGAACTCCACTGAGGATGAGCATCGTGAGCTCGAGCAACTCCCAATAATCTTCCCGTGGCTATTGGATGGTGAGTTGAACATGGCAGAAGGTGATGGCCTCGTTGCAGCGGGTAGGATGGATGGCAAGCAGCTTCAAGTGATAAGCTACAATGAAGGTCCATTCCTGCTTGAAAAGCTTAACCTAATGTGATGAGGCTAGTGCAGACTGTGAAGACTTTCTGGATGTAGATCTGACTGATGTGCTTCCTGCAGGGGAGTGCAGACCTCAGAGCAAATTCCAGTGTTCCTAGCAGTTGTGTCGAAGGTCATGTTTGTCACCGAATCCACCAGGTTCCATTCTTGCAGGGTAGCAATGATCACCTCCACCATGGCATTTCCTGTACCTGATCGCAGTTTAGGGACATTCAACAACTCCACAATTCCCCCTCCAGACACCAAGATGGGTAAATAGTCGAACATTTCTTGGCCAGGTTTATCAGCAACCAACCTACTGTCCAAGTAAACAGTAAGGGGAACACCATGCTTGATGGATGAGCACAGAGCTACCGCCTGTTTGCTACAGGCCTTGATTTGACTCCCATGGATGCTCTGCCAGTTCAAAGCCATAATTGAAGGATCCTTACCATACACAGGTGCGGCAGCAGCTGAGATGTGGACAGCATTGTAACTGCTGGACTTCATGTGATCTAAAACATCAAGCAACTCCAGAGTGATGACAGGTGCACGAAATTAGGATCGTTGTCATTTGGGTGAGAATGTGGTAGTTGATGTGGATGGTCTGGGAACAAGGTCTTTGTTTTCGTAGCCTTCTTCAGAGTCCTCCAGCTCAACAGAAGCTTCCATCGCTGCCAACCGCTGCTGCTCTCATAGTTCCCGTACTTGTGAAGTCTCCTCTCTCTCATGCTTCTTCACTTCAGCATCGGACAGCTTCCAGTCAATACCAAGAATGGTGCCTTGGCGGCCTTCCTCCCGTTAAGCTATCGGAAACGTCTTGTCCTCTTCATTCCTCAGCAGTTTCTTGGCATCCATGTGCACCAAGTCGAAGAGGTTCTTCAGCTTCAGTCTGAAGTCAGCTTACTTTCCTCCTTCCACCTCAGTTGTCCTGTCGTTCTTATTGCTCAGGGAACGCCATTTCACATACAGATTTTCCTCTTTTGGGATCCTGCACTTGCTCTGTGTCACTGGAAGTCTGGCGCAATACCAGAATCCAACGACCTCAGAGTCCACGATCATTGCAGCATCTGGTACGATCCTCATTTCCTTCCGCAGAAAATGGAAAAGCCGCTGGAGGTCCTCACCATTAGATGGCAACTTACCACCTGTAAGCTGGGTAGGGGCTGTCCATCCAACTAGATCTCGGTCTTCTACCTGGCTTCCTTCTCTCCCTAACATTTGTAGTGGTCGTCATACTCCTAGAAAAAAGGCTGATTGCCAGCTGTGACCATTGCAATCAAACCTAGAGATTGACTCACCATCTGGAAAGATTTCTCAGATAAAAGACGATGTTATTTACCTTCGTAATGCACAAAACAACTGTCTGCTAAACTAGTAAAAAGGGGAATGACACATTACTGACTGCCCAGTTCCCTCCCCTCTCGCCCTACACCTCCCCGTACAGGTGGCACCGCGTCTTCTCCCCTCCCTCCCCGTCGTTTTCCCTCCTTTCCTGCCATGACCACTCCCTCTTGCGAATCGATGAGAGAGTCCCAGGAAAATGGTCACATTCTCCTATATAGGGAGTAACTTCAGGGCTGTTGGGGCACAAGAATTTTTTGAACAATGGACAAAAAACTTTTACATGTGGTGTTTTTATATCAATGGCACAATTCTAGGGGATGGCCCGTGAAGATTTCCCATATTCTGTTTTCACTATATACCTAAGGACCACCCTAATATGTATATCTATATCATTATCTATCTATCTATCTATCTATGTATATACAAAGTATATATATATATATATATATATATATATACTGCTAGACGCCTCGATCCCGTATGAGGTGGCCACAAATAAATCGCCTCATTGTCGCCCTGTCCCCCGCCCTTTCACTGCCCTGCACCAAGCTCACACTCCCTTCATATACCTCTCCACTCCATCCCTTCATCTCATCCTTGGCTTCCCCCTCCCTCTCACCCCCTCCACCTCATTCGCATACACTCTCCTCGTCAGTTTCTCGCTCTCCTCCTCTCCACGTGGCCGAACCACCTCAATGTGTCTCTCCTAACGCTTCCTATCACATCTACTGTACATCTTTTTTTTATTTTTTTTTTTTTTTTTTTTTTGTGTCCGACTCTGGGCAAAGGCTTCAGGGCCTATATCTTGGGGGCAGTAGCCTATCCCAAGGCCCAGTAGTCCTCCTACACCTCCACATGTCTATATCTATTTATTTATGTATCTATATAGATAGATAGATATAGATATAGACTGATAGATAGATATAGGTATTGATATATGGATATGCACACACACACACACACACACACACACACACACACACACACACACACACACACACACACACACACATATATCTATCTATCTATCTATAGCCCGACGCCCTAATCCCGTAAAGGGTGGCCGCAGATAAAACGCCTCCAAGTCGCTCTGTCACCCACCATTTGACTACCCTCCCCCCAACTCACTCCCCCTTCCCTCATATACCTCTCAACTATATCCCTCCACCTCATCCTCGGTCTACCCCTCCCTCTCCCTCCCTCCACCTCACCTACATACACCCTCTTAGTCAGTCTTCCATTCTCCATTCTCTCCACATGTCCAAACCACCTCAGTGTATTTCTCTTTATCTTCTCAACCACATCCACATCCACCCCACAACGTCCCTTCACTTCTTCATTCGTCAACTTGTCCCTCCACGTCACTCCACATGCTCCTCTCAAGTAACTCATTTCCACTGCTCTCACTCTTGACTTGTTCCCCTCTTGCAAGGTCCACGCCTCGCTTCCATACGTCAGGGTAGGGATCACAATACTATCATGCAGTGACTTCTTAAGTTCCATACTCACCTCCCTATTTCTCATCACTGCTTTCAGTGAACCAACAACCTTCCTTCCCTGCTGTACCCTTTCACGCACTTCATTCCCCAAAGTTCCATCCTTACTCATCACACTACCCAAGTACTTGAATGCACTCACATTCTCCATATCCTCACCATCCAACCTCACTGTATATTCTGTGACTTCATTCCTCTCAAACACCATAACTTTACTCTTGTTTACATTAACTTTCAGATTCCTCTTCCTACACATTGTCCCAAACTCATTCACCAAACCTTGCAAATTCCATTCATCTTCACTCAACAATACTGTATCATCAGCAAACAGCAACATCGGAATCTTCCAAATCTCACCCTCATTCATTAGAGCCACCCCGACATCCACTGCCCTACCTTGCACCTCCTTTACAACCCCATCCATGTATATATTAAACAGCCATGGAGACAACACACAACCCTGTTTCAGTCCCACAATGAGATCAAAGAACTCACTCAGCTCACCATCTACTCGCAGCCCTAGCTCCTTCGTACATACTCTTCACAGCACTCAACAATTTCCCTTCCACTCCATATATTCTTAATACCTTCTACATACCTTGCCTATCTATTCTGTCATAAGCTTTCTCCAAGTCCATGAAGGCAGCATACACTTTCTTTCCCTTCTTTAGATACTTCTCCACTAAACATCTTAGAACAAATATCTGATCTACACACCCTTTACCCTTCCTAAATCCCCCTTGTTCTTCTCCAACTAGCTCCTCTGTCATATGCCTAACCCTATCAATGAGTATTCTACCATATATTTTTCCAGTCACACTAAGAAGGCAAATACCCCTATGGTTACCACATACTTCTCTCTCCCCTTTTCCTTTGTATAAAGGAACAATTATACCTGATTTCCAGTCCTCTGGAACCCTTTCGTCTTCCCAAGCCAATCTTCACAACTTCAATATCCACTCCACACCAATCTCACCCCCATACCTCAGCATTTCAGCACACACTTCATCAATTCCTGGGGCCTTTCCCATCTTGATCTTCTTCATTGCTTCCACTACTTCCGCCCTACTGATCTCTTCCTCTTTCCTCTCATCTCTTTTTCTCCCAGCCATCCCCCAACCACTTACACTTGCACTGCTCTCACTCTCTACATTCAACAAATCCTCAAAGTGCTCCTTCCATCTCTTTAATTTCTCTCTCTTCACCACCAACAATCTATTATTCCTATCTTTCACTCTCCAACTATTTCCCCTTTCACACTGCCTTACTTTCTATACCTCCTTCCAAAACAATTTCTTACTCTCCCTCCATTTCACACTCAGATTACTCCCAAACTCTTCATCCACTTTTTTCTTACTCTCCTTTACCAGTCTCTTCACCTCCCTTCTCTTGCTCACATACACCTCTCTCTTCTCTCTCTCATCTTCTCCCCTACCTCTAATCTTTAACCATTCACTATATGCCTTCTTCTTTTGTTCCACAGCCCGTTTCACCTCATCATTCCACCATGCTGTCCCTTGCACATCCCTGCATCTCCTCCTCACTCCACAAACCGCCTCACACGCTGCGCTTATCTCTTCCGTGAATATCTTACATACGTCTTCCACCCCTTCCATCTGCTCTAGCTCATACCTTCCCAATCTTTCTTCCACTATGCTCTTATACTCTGCCATTCTCTCACTATCTTGCAAGGTCTCCACTCTTCTCACAGGAGCAGTTTCCTCCTGTCTTCCCCTTCGTCTCTTCAACCATTTTCTTTGCAGCTTTACCTTGGCCATCACTAAGTGATGGTCCGAGACTCAATTTCCCCACCCTCTCCACACTCTTGCATCCAACACTTGTCTTCTCATTCGCTCATCCACACACACGTAGTCTACCACTGCCTTTCGTTCAACAAGTTCACCATCCATCCTCCTCATTACTCTCCATGTATACCTGTGGATCATCTTATGCCGAAAGTAGGTGTTGGCTATTGCCAACCCCTTACTGGCACAGATGTCCACCAAAGCACTACCATTCCCATCTACTTCAGCTGGAACACCCCACTGACCAACCACTCCATCCACTCGTACATTCCCAACTCTGCCATTCATGTCTCCAATCAAAAGCATATATATATATATATATATATATATATATATATATATATATATATATATATATATATATATATATATATATATATATATATAATTATTACTACTACTACTTCTGCTACTACTACTACTAATACTGCTACTGTTATTATTATTATTATTATTATTATTATTAATTGTTGTTGTTGTACTTGTTCCTGTTCTTGTTGCTGCAGCCCAGTTCCATCTGATGTGCACCTTGTGGACTACAAGTTTAAATTGCTTTCTGCAGTCCACTACCCTCCTTTTGGAGGATAGGGATGTAGCTTAGGGACTTCTGTATAAACAGGCAGTTCAGCCACCTGGTTATATCAGTGCCACCACATGAAGGCGTCCCTTTTCAAGCACCAAGAATATAGCAAATAGGCGTAATAACATGTATGGGTTAATCGAGTCAGCATAATTATGTCTTATCTGTGTTACTTCTGATGATGGAAAGGGACTCCTTCATGTAGTGGCACAAATATTGCCAGATGGCTCCATGGCCAGGTTATACCAATGTCCCTCTACTCCCTTCCCTATCCCCCTAAAAGAGTATGATGGACTGCAGGAGTAGGGCAACTTCAGCCTACATTCCACTGTGTTCACGTTTCTGATGAACCTGGGGACACAACAACAAACAAGAACAAGAACATCAACAACAACAACAACAACCACTACTACTACTACTACTACTACTATTACTACTGCTGCTGCTGCTGCTGCTGCTAGTACTACTACTATTGCTTGAATTATTTTCTACAATCTTCAGACGTCTTTTTTCAATATAAGAAACTCTCGTCCTGAAGAAAAGTTTGTGAAGGTTGCCTCTAACTCTCCTAAATCTAGCAGTCCCTCAAAAAAAAAAAAAAAAAAACTGTACATAACAAGAAAATAAATTAATACATGTACAATAATCTAGGAAACAATACAGATCAACAGGCAACGTATTTGTTGCATAATCAGTTGAACTTAGATCAAAGTCTACATATAACTTGAGAGAGAGAGAGAGAGAGAGAGAGAGAGAGAGAGATGGTTTTCACGGGTAACAGAGCGACCATCTAAACTTTTATTTGCTCTGCAAGACGGGAATTTCTTGTCAGGACTGCAGTGAAAGGAGTGGTAGGACAATTTATATAATTTTAATTGTCCGATGCACCATACGTAAGAAAAGACGAGTTCTATCTATCCGTCTATCTATGTATCTATCTATTAACGTATATATCTCTTGTCAGACGCCTTTATCCCGTAAGAGGCAGCCACAAAGAAGCTGCCGTCACCTCTCTATGTCCTTTGCCAGTTGCCTACCCTCTCTCCAACTCATACCCCCCCTCCCCCATCTCTCCTCTTCATCCCTCCATCTCATCCTTGGTCTTCCCCTCGTCCCCTCTCTCTCTCGCCATCCACCTCACTCACATACACGCTTCTAGTCAGTCTTTCATTTCCCATATCTCCATCTCACCCTTGGTCTGCCCCTCCTTCTCTCCCCCTCTGCCTTACATTCATGAGTACCCTTCGAGTAAATCTCTCATTCTTCGTCCCTCTATCTTATCCTTGGTCTCCTCCTCCTCCTTCTCTCTCCCTCCACCTCACTTACACTCTTCTAGTCAGTCTCTCGTTCTCCATCCATCTATCTCATTCTTGGTCTCCCCCTCCTCCTTTCCCCCTCTACCTCATCAAATAGATCCAGTTCCCGTTCCATCACCCCACAGGATCTTCCCGATCATCCCTACGGTTCCACCTCCAGTGGCTAACAATTTTCTGAACAGGACTTTGTCACTTCTCGTTGAGCCCCGCCACTGATCACTCGTCAAGCAGCGCTAACGAGCTTTACCAGCGATCTCAACAATTTGAGATTGTGTTGTGTGACTAATTTTGCCTGTGAGATTAATTCACTGCTCGAGTTCGTTGTAACAGGTGTGTTGGTGGATAATTGTGCCAATTATTGTGTGTGTGAAACAGTTTCTGAGGTAGTCTGGTGCTGTGTTGTCGTGGGTGAGTGTTAAGCTTTATGTGTTTACTGCGTCTTTTGTTTGCAGCTTAGCCCCTGCCGAGTGCGTCTACGAACATAATGTAGTGTAATTTCAGGACGTCTGTGTTTCCCTTCAGATGTCATATTGTTAATTTCTTAGGTTTACACACAGATTCTCTTGCTCTCTTTTAGTTTTGGTACTGTAACCGTGCCAGGCCTGACAGCTTGGCATACAACTTCAGTAATATATTTTCTTGATCACACCATCTAACTGCATTAACGTTTCTCCCTACATCACATGTGCTACATAGTGATAATAATTATTGCTTCTTTTCAAATTAGAACAGTTAGGTCTGGCTAGATTCTTTTTTATTAATCCCCAAATAGCTCCCGGTAAAATTAGTTCATCGACGTCCCACCAGGTGGCAGTAATAGGGTAACACATCGCCTGCAAAACTGTAAATTATTTCAACCCGTGATGAGATGGAGGGATGGAGTGTAGAGATATATGAGAGAGGGGGGTGTGAATTAGAGGCTTCACCAAACCTGTTTCAGCGGTCTGCACCAGGTGGTCTAGCGTCGCCCAGCGTCGATTAAATATTTTTGCGGGGTTTTAAAGACCTGTGAAATTGTACCTGATACTAAGTTTATAATAATACTGCTATTAATAGGAATATTTTGTCCTATTCAATCAAGCGCATATATCTATACCTGTAAAGAAAGAATAACCAGGCTTTCAGAGAATCTTAGCTTGGGGACTAAAATAGTGTGCTGTCTATTTAAATAAATTTGAATAAATCGTGTGCAGTTAGTATAAGGTGATTACCTTCAGGACTTCTGATGTGTGTGTTTTAGCATGCTTTAAAGTAGTAAGCAGTTCCTCTGAAAATAATGTAGTCAACGATTGCTTAGTTGGTGAGTCAGCCATATTAATCCAAACCAACAGCAGTGCGGTACGACACTATAATAATAATAATAGAGGACGAGAAGTTGAAGTTTAAACTTACTGAACTGTGCAGTGGAGCCAAGGAAACATTTAAAAGAATTATTTGTGTTAGACTTTGGTTACTAAGATGACCAAGACGTCCAACAGGTCCGTATTGTCAGGAGAAGTCATACGTCAGGCAGGGCAGCAGATCGAAAGATGTTGCTAAATATGCGGCTACACATCTATTTTCTTTTGTGGATACTAACGAATGACAAATATTTGACAAATATTTTAATCACTGTTATCTTGCTTTATGGATGGTTCTAGTAAAACTGCCTAGGTTTTGTCTCTATGTTATGCTTACAGAGATGAGTAAACTAACGAAAGCGGAGTTTACAAAATGACACAATACATTATATATAATCAAAGGGCTTCCATATTGTAATTTCTTTGTAGCATATCATGCTATCTGGGTAATTTGATGAGTAAAATATGTTTTGAGGTGTTTTACTTTGTGTCAAAATTAAAAAGAAATTAAGCACTGGCTACTTTTCCAGTGCTTACCCAGCATCAGAGCTGGGCGACCGAAGCGAACCTAGTGGCAGATTTCTGAAACAGGATCTGGTGAAGTCTCTAATTGGGAGCAGGGCAGTGAAATGGCTGGAGACAGGGTGACGTGGAGGCGATTTGTTTGTGGCCACCCAGTATATGGGATTAAGGCGTCTGGCAATAGATAGATAAATAGATAGACAGACAGATAAATAGATATTCTTTTCTCTGCAAATACTGCTGTTATCTTCTGTTTACAGGTATTGCTTTGTGTGTTTTTGAATTATTTACTGTTTTTTTTTTTTTATTCTACTAAAATAATATAGATCCTGTTTACACGTATTTTAATTGTTTACTGTAAATTTGCTACTAAATTTTATAGACTTTATAGATTTAAATATTTATTGTATGATTATTGTTTGCTACTAAATTTTATTTTTTTATGGATGTTATTTGTACTTAATTTTTTTTTTGTCAGTGTGCCTCTACTTATTTATTGTTTTTCTCACCATAGGCATTTAGTTGTTTTCTGGTGAAACGGTATAGTGTTCTTGTCCTGAGGATCGCTGTAAGTAACTGCATTTTCTTTTAGTTAAGAACTATTTACTTGGTTTTGCTTTTCTTTTCTTTTTTGACTAGTTTTTTTTCCTACTTTTTTATCAGTCTCTCCACAGATTATCTGTAAATTAGCATAGGCTATTAATTTACTTTTGCTTACTTGAACAGCAGTTCTGTTCTGTCTACAGGTACTCTGCAGTTATTTTGTATTTTCTTGCTTTTGAATTTACAATACAGGTCTTGAAGAGTCAACTATATAATTTACACTTCAACTGCAGCAACCTTTTTTTGTTTACTTTCCTCGCTCAGAACTAATATTTGTTTTCCCTTTTAAAGGAATCATTACCTAGTATTGCTACTGGTAATTTGAAGTTTTGTGATAATTTTCAGGTATAACCTCGTGTCAACCTTAATATTTTTATTCTATTTGTCAATAACTTTTTCTGTTAAACATTCAGAATGGCTTCCAACTTAAAGAGTTGTTCAACGTGTAGCAGCTGATTCATTGGTTCTTTTTTCAGTGACCCCTCCAAGGTTTGCACCATGTGCAAAGACTGACGGCGTATGGGGACGATGACAGAGGCAAAAAATTGGATAGATTTTCAGACCCGCAGGATCGATGTGCTGGAGGAGTTCGATGCAAACAACACTGGTCGCAGTGCAGGAGCCAGTGAGGGTCGACAAAGAGATCCAGTTCTCGTTGTGTCACCCCGCAGGATCTTTTCGAGTACAGAAGGAGCCAGGGAGGGACAATGAAGGGATCCAGTTCTCGTTCCGTCACCCTGCAGGATCCTCCTGAGCATCGCTACAGTTCCACTTCCAATTGCTAACACCTTTTCTGAAAAGGACCTTGTACCAGAGTGAAGCGGAGTGAGGGCAGTGAAGAAGAAAAGCATCATCCCAATAACTACCTGTAACATATTTAAGATCCTTGATGAGGTAAAAGAGGAACCCCAAGAAGTTCAGTTAGTAGGGGACTCCAACAACAGAGACCAGTTGATGAAATTTTGCAGTAGGGCACCTACTAACAGAAAACATTACTGTATTCCAGGTGCAGGTGTTAACGATGTCAGAGAGGCCCTAGATGCAGTAACGAGCAGTTCCTCCAATAACCCACATGTCATACATGCAGGAATGAACGACATGGTCAGAACCAGTTCGGAGGAACTGGTGCAGAGGTTTCGGACGATGATCCAGTAATACAAGGCCAAGACTAAAAACATCTTGATTTCAGGGGTACTACCCTGGATTGTGGCTGGCATTGCATTCTACAGTAAGGCCTTCATTCTTAATAATCACTTAAAGTCTCTTTGTCAGTAGGAAGGTATTGACTTTTTTCAGTGCATGGAACGATTTTTACCAACAGCCGGGTTTGTTTGCCAGGGATGGTCTGCACTTGAAGGCAGTTGGTTCTATGCACTTATTCCGTGTCCTGGATAAGGCGGTGTGGTCCTACTGGAGAAAAAAGAGACAGTGCTCAGGAGGAACAGATGCACTGACATAAACTGTAATCACAGAATGGCCAATGTCAGAGGATACCCTTCTCAGAGTAAGGATAATGTTAAAGTTTTTCTTGTAAATGCATGCGGTTTGAGAAACAAGTTTCCACATTTAGAGGCCCAAGTTGTTGCTGATGACAACTGTATGGCACTGTTGCCATTACTGAATCTCGGATAGATACTCAAGAAAGAGATTATATAGCAGAATATAACCTCCCTGGTGACAGTATTTTCAGTGATGAGAGGAATGGGAATATGGGAGGCGGCAAATTGATATATATTAAAAGTAACCTTCATCCAGTTGTCATCTCTAAACCGTCCATTGACAATATTATTATAACTATGGTCCGTCTATTTTATGAAGAGCGTTTGGGCGTTGTCCCTCTTGGGGAGTCCCCATCCCAGTGTTGCCATACTTTGTACTGGGCAACTTAATTGGCTTAGAATAAAGGCGCTAATGATAACTCTCCCTCCCAGCACACCACTCTCCTCTCTCTCTCTCTCTCTCTGCATATAGAAATTGCATTTTTTATAGATTTATTTCTATAAAAAGTCTATACACTTTTATGAATTTTTAGAATTTGAGGAAAAGCCTCCAGACTGACTGTCTGTCTTGTTGCACTCTTATTCATTCCCTTTCTCCATGACCTTTCTCCCTACTCTCTGTTTCTGTCTGTCTGTCTGTGTCTGTCTGTCTGTCTGTCTGTCTCTCTAACATTATTTTTTATTATGACTGTGATTTTCACCTTAACCCGCCCCATCCCGACGTTTTCTGGGCAGTGGTACGCCCCAGTCCCGACATTTTTGGACCTTTTTTTTTTTTGGCTCAAACATCCGCTTTTGGTGAGAAACATCGAAAATTCATAGAGAAATCGCTCACCTGAGGTTTAAAATACTCAATTTAGGTACGAGTACTTCCTTACCTGACTGGGTTTTCTAACAGGTTGGCACCAAAGAAAACGAGTTCTATGGGGGGGGTAACTATTTTATCCACTCATAAACAGTATTTATTTATTTACTTGGTACGAATTTATATGTAGTACAAGAGTATATTGGTTTTCAAACAGTAATATAGGCATTATAAGCATTGTTTCACTTACTAACTCATCACCATTCATGACCTTTTTTTTCCCACATTACCTGATCATAATTTCTGACTGTTTCTTCCTCTAATGCTATGTAAACTTTGTCCTCCACATTGTCATCGATTGGGGAATCACTCTGGCCCTGAATGTCTTTATTGGCCAGGTCACTGGTAACAGGTGAATTGCCGAGACAATGGCGTGCAGGGGGGGGGGGAGAGGTTATGCGGTGTAAGGCATTGTCCCTGCTTGGCATCTAGTAGAGGAATAGAGGAAGGTGTCCCATGTATACGTGCCAAAAATCACTCGCGAAATCACTCGTGAAAATTGAAAATTGTGCAAATTAGGGACCTTGCAATGTTGCTGCGTTAATTCACGTCCCTGGGACATGAGTGCACATCATGTGCAGACGTTAATTCACGTCGCCGGGACGGTGCGGGTTAAAGTGTGATGTTTATTTGTGGTTTATAACAGCTTTTGAGGGAACAATTATAGGTTCTCTGTTTGCCTTCTCTTCTAAAAAAATACTTATTTACGTTGTAAATAAGTTCTTTTTCTCTACTGTGGAGCACAAGAGAGCGAATAGCAGGAGTAAGAGCATCCGTCTCAGGTGGATGCCAGAGTGGAAATGACTTGGATTAACACGGTCACTCTACCCTTAAAAGCGTGGCAACGTTGGAAAGCAACGTTGCCAAGTGTTGTGGTATTTATAAAAAGTAATTGTTATTAAAAGAAAGCAAGGGGCATTTATAACACTATATAGCCTTATTAAAGTATTAAATATATATATACTGTAAATAAACTTCATTTAGAAGTTGTAAATAGCTGACATGAGACAGGGAGGTGAACACGTTTGGCAGAGAGGCGGCCTAGGAAATTCCCAAGAGGGACAACGCCCAAACGCTCTTCATAAAATAGACGGACCATAATGTTCAGCTCAGAAAAGAATCTCACAGAAAGATGACATTTGGGATAATTTATTGTCCATCAGCCCAGTCTTGCAAAATTCATTTTTGGTTTCATTTTCGTTTTTTGTTTTTGAAGGCTCCAACATGCTTGCATGCATCAGCCTTGGTCACATAATGGTGGCTCTCCATGCTGCTTGATCAATGGCAGCCCCCCTGTTCAGTCCTTAACCCTGAGGTCACACTTAATGACCTCATCCCACGTCCACGTCTTTTTGGTCAATCCCTCTCAACCCCACCCCCATTATTAATGCTTCTCACTTTCTGCACCCAGTTTTCATCTTTCATCCTCTCCACATGTCCAAACCACCTCCATCTACCTCTCCTCATCACAACACCAATACACTCCAGTCCCATCCTACTGCTCAACCCTTCCATCGTAAACCCAGCCCCCCCAGGTCTTGCACGCAGGGACACACTGCACATCCACCTAATTATTGGCATTTCTGTACTTTTGAGCCTGCGCATATCCTCTTCCTTTACTGCCCAAGACTCACTGTCATACAGCATTACACTCCTAATGCATGCTGAATACAAAACTAACAATAAGATATATGAACAAATAGCAGAAATCTGTTGCACCCAGAATACTGTAATTGTTGGAGATTTCAACCTACCGGTAACAAGATAGACTGGATCCTTATCTTCGTACACATGGTTAGACTTGTATACTAACTTACATGAAAGCTCACTATATCAGTTTGTAGAGCAACCCAAGCATGGGGAAAATATCCTAGATCTTATAGGCTACTGGCGACGTCAGAACTTTGTTCGTAATGTTCAAGTGGGAGAAGAATTTTGTGCAAGTAATGATCTCATAGTCAAATTCAACCTCAGTTTCTGTAACACTGACCAAAATTGCAGTTATGAGAAAATCCCAGACTACAAGAACGCCAATTTTCGAAATTACTTTTATAATTTATTTCTTGAATATAGCGTTGAAGTTGTGAAAGAGATGACTTCATCTAAAAGTGTTCAGCTACTAAATTTTTTTTTTTTTAATCATACAGCAAATATGTACTGTGCTTATTACACCATAGAAGTGACTTCCATGCTAGGAAGATTACTTCAATTAAATCATTAACAGTGATTAGCCTCTCTTTTGGCTTTAAACAAAATTGGAGACTAAATAGTCAAAGCTTAGGCTAAAACTAAGTGCAAAACTTCGCTTTCTGATTTAATTGTTTATTTTATTTATCCACCTAATCAATAAATGTAAACATAAAGGAATAGCCAAACTACTTCTACGAAATGTCAGTATCATGCTGTGGCTTCGAACCCAAAATGATGAGCTGGAGAAAAATGGCATAAATAAAGACGATTTAACCCGCGGCGTCCCATCGACATGAATTAACGTCCACATGTTTTGTCATTGCCAATCCCGTTGACATTCATAAACGCGAATCAATTGCAAGGTCCCTAATTTGCACAATTTTCAATTTTCGTGAGTGATTTTTGGTACTTATACACGGGACACCTTCCTCTACAAGATACCAGGCAGGGACAATGCCTTACCCAGTATAACCTCCCCCCCCCTGCACGCCATTGTCTCAGCAATTCATCTGTTACCAGTGACCTGGCCAGTAAGCCATGTTATGCCACGGTACGAAATTCAGGGCCAGAGTGACTCCCTAATCGATGACAATGTGGAGGACAAACTTTACATAGCATTAGAGGAAGAAACAGTCAGAAATGATGATCAGGTAATGTCGCCAAAAAAGGTCAGGTATGTTGATGTGTTTCATGAGTGAAACAATGCTTATATTGCCTATATTACTGTGTGAAAACCAATATTCTCTCATACTACATATAAATTCGTACCAAATAAATAAATACCGTTTATGAGTGGTGTGGAATGGTTACACTCCCATAGAACTCATTTTCTTTGGAGCCAGCCTGATAGAAAACACAGTAAGGTGAGGAGGTACTGCTACCTGTATCGAGTATTTTAAACCTCAGGTGAGCGATTTCTCTATGATTTTTCGATGTTTCTCACCAAAAGCGGAGGTTTGGGCCAAAAAAAAAAAAAATTTCCAAAAATGGTCGGGACTGGGGGGAGTCAGTAGTGGAAA
Source organism: Coenobita brevimanus (assembly GCF_032717465.1). Taxonomy (NCBI): domain Eukaryota; kingdom Metazoa; phylum Arthropoda; class Malacostraca; order Decapoda; family Coenobitidae; genus Coenobita; species Coenobita brevimanus. The sequence goes on along the minus strand of NC_136979.1, from coordinate 21,257,148 downwards.
AGTGGTCGGGCTCGGGCGGGTTAAACATACCATTATAAAGTAGTACCAATAATTACAATAACACCATAAAAGCCTGGCGCTACAAAAAAAAAAAAAAGAAAAAAAAAAAAAAGATCCAGATACTGAATCAGCAATAATAAATGGAGCTTCAAAAGATTAAAAAACTTGAATAGCTTTAAAATAAACTAGACACACTAACACTACAACTCTGAAGAGTTTCATTATGGTTAGCTTCTATAATAGCACTGTGGGATCAAGTAACTGTAGCCCCTGAAGATAAAAGTATAATAAGATTCAAAAGAGGAATCTGAAATGGATTAAACACAATAATCTCTTCAGAGGGTCAAGTTATATCATTTTCAACAGCTGCAGCTAGTCTTCTATGGAAAAATGCCTCCCCTCCCCCCCAAAAAAATCTGATACAATAAATAAGATCATTTTTCATCACAATCCAGCAACTACTGCTCTGGTGTGCAATCCTTGATAAGTTCTCTCACGTACTACATTTCGTCATCATTGAATTACAGTTAAAATAACAGCAACAAATCTAAGAATAAGAAGATCTGTATTAAACATGAAATCATTTAACTAATCCAGTAGTCAATATTATTGCACTAACTGATCCGGTCAAGGGTCATGGTCTCATTTCTACTAAATGATAAGTGTGGTGTCCATGTGATGATGCCATTAGTTAGATTCTCTTGCAAACAGAGTTCTTAATACTGCAAAAACATAAGATTGAATGACAGCAACAGCAAATTCGAGAAGGATAAGTAAAACATGAACAATAAATAAAAGCACTAGCAAATAAAAAAATTAATGAAGGACGAGTCCCTCCTCAGAGAGTTATTAATAAATGACCAGCCATTATATTACCCACTAATCGAACTGCTAAAGTTTCAGGTACAGTAATATTCTTAATACTTTCAGTTAACACCATAAAAGGTATTAAAGCAACAAGCGTTCCTTGGAGAACTAAATGGGCAAATATGTGTTCTGTAAGATTAATTCAACCACAGTTTATGAAACTTAATCATAAGGGAAGTGCTAACCCCAAAGTCATAACCAAATGCCTAGATCTTGTAAACACCTAAGGTAAAAGACATAAAAAATCTTTAAAAACAATAAAAGAACATAGAGAAAGAGAAATAATAGTTCTCCTTTGCTGAGTTGGTCCTAAAATGTTTTTGAATTCTTGATGTAATGCTATGTTTGATTTCTACCAAGTAACAGACCACCGAGATTGAGAAACCCAGTATATATAAGGCAACTTTACGTAGCAATGAATGGGAACCAATTATTGAAGTACAAATATACACACAGAATGGACTGAATTCGCAGAAATCCTTAATAATGCTGTTAAGGAATGTGTACCGATGCGTAACAGAAGACCGGGGAAAAGCAATAAGCCAAAATGGTGGAACAACAATATTAATAGAAATCTTTCAGCAAAGAAACTTGCTTATCAAAAATACAATGCCACTAATAACGAGGAGGATGAAGATTTTTACCATAACTTACTTCGAAATGCCAAAAAGTTAATAAAGCAAAGTAAGAAAAACCTTGAAGTGCATATTAAAAGCATCAGTAAATCAAACCCCCAAAGAATTTTTCAGTTATATCAGAAACAAGAAAATATTACCACCAACAATAGGACTTCTAGTATAAGTAATGGTGAGCATACAAATGATGAAACCGAGATGGATAAGGATCTTAAACTTTTTTTACATCTGTATTTACAGTAGAAAGCTCATGCTTGATCCAAACACTTTCCTCCACACATAGATGATGAAGACATCACACTCGAAGAAATTAATATTGAAAGAGATGTACTCCTTGTGCTTAATAAACTAAAGATAAATAAAACACCAAGGCCAAACAGAATAGCTCCAGTAGTCTTAAAGGAGGCAAAAGACGAAACAGTGAAACCCTTAGCACATATATTCAAAATCTCTCTCTCAGAAGCGGCACTGTACTAAGTGGCTGGAAATTAGAAAATGCAATTCCGTTATTCAAGAAGGGAGACAAATCTCAACCCAGCAATTACCGATCAATAAGCTCGATATCATTGTGTAGAAAGCAGCTACGACTGCAACAGTATACACAGAGAAAGGCCAAATGCAGAGTACAGGATCCAGTTTATTTTCAACGTTTCGCCCACCATGGCTTCTTAGGAATAACATCAGTGAACAACACTCCACTTCTTAAATAGTCCCTAACCTGGTTGGTGATCTAAACACAACAAGGAAACAATTATTTGGCTAACCTGGCTATTCGATAGTTAAGAGGTATGCCAATGGCGTCGCTAACATACAGAATCCATTGTTTTGGTTGATACTACTTACATTTGCAATAAAAGCGGACTCATAGCATCTACGTTTCATCATATTAAAAATTATTAAATATGTAGACAACACCATGAAACGTAGATGCTATGAGTCCGCGTTTATTGCAAATGTAAGTAATATCAACCAAAACAATGGATTCTTTATGTTAGCGAAGCCATTGGCATATCTCTTAACTATCGAACTGCCAGGTTAGCCAGATAATTGTTTCCTTGTTGTGTTTAGTGGAGAAGTATCTAGAGAAGGGAAAGAAAGTGTATCCTGCCTTCCTGGATTTGGAGAAAGCTTATGACAGAATAGATAGGCAAGGTATGTGGAAGGTACTGAGAATATATGGAGTGGATGGGAAATTGTTGAATGCTGTGAAGAGTATGTACGAAGGAGCTAGAGCTACGGTGCGAGTGGATGGTGAGCTGAGTGAATTTTTTTTATCTCAATGTGGGACTGAAACTGGGTTGTGTGTTGTCTCCATGGCTGTTTAATATATACATGGATGGGGTTGCAAAGGAGGTGCAGGGTAGGGCAGTGGATGTGGGGGTGGCTCTAATGAATGAGGGTGAGCTTTGGAAGCTTCCGGTGTTGCTGTTTGCTGATGATACAGTATTGTTGAGTGAAGATGAATGGGAGTTGCAAGGTTTGGTGAATGAATTTGGGACAGTGTGTAGGAGGAGGAAGCTGAAATTTAATGTAAACAAAAGTAAAGTTATGGTGTTTGAGAGGAATGAAGTCCCAGAATGTACAGTGAGGTTGGATGGTGAGGATATGGAGAGTGTGAGTGTATTCAAGTACATGGGTAGTGTGATGAGTAAGGATGGAACTTTGGGGGATGAAGTGCGTGAAAGGGTACAGCAGGAAAAGAAGGCTATTGGTTCACTGAAAGTAGTGATGAGAAATAGGGAGGTGAGTATGGAAGTTAAGAAGTCACTGCATGATAGTATTGTGATCCCTACCCTGACGTATGGAAGCGAGGTGTGGACCTTGCAAGGGGGGAACAAGTCAAGAGTGAGAGCAGTGGAAATGAGTTACTTGAGAGGAGCGTATGGTGTGACATGGAGGGACAGGTTGACACACACAGGATTACACACAGGAAAGCAAACAGCAACAGACCTTATGGTCCTTTCGAGGCTGCTTGTTAGAGAAAACTATGACTACAAGATCTAACTCTACATGCTGAAGGATAAGGATAGTAAAGCAAGAAGGCTCCCCCTACCACCAAACCCTCCAGGAAAAAGTAAGAAAAACCACCACGCAGCATGGAAAAACTGACATGGAAATTTTATAGGAAACACTGGAAAGGAAAAGTCACATTCTATAATACTTTATCTATAAACTACCCGATTGAGTAACCTGAAAGAGAAAGTAAACAAATAAAATAATAGTTACGGCATGACATTATAAACCGGTACATTGAATTAATGGGAAGTCTGTGGACATAACGTGGAAGCTACACACTGCACAGTGTGGATGTTTAGGGGTGGTGCGGCAGCCTTGCCTGGTGCTTTTAAGGTAGGCAGCAGTCAATCAGGCCCTAGCTCCGTTTGCTCCACTGAGACAAGGAACTCTCCCATGTAGGACAAGTACACAAGTTTCATCCTGAAGCAATGACCCCTGGTACATTAAATAAATCCCGATGGTGGTCACTTCACTAAGAGGGACCCTCAGTGATCCACAGCCCATCACAGGTCGAAAGTGAGAGTAGTGACCGTTAACTCAGGGTTATCTGTGCAGATCCTAATCTGTGCTTATATTGCTTTCTTTGCATTGGGGAGATTGAAAAATATATAAGACGGGTGTCTTAGATAAAAGGGGGCTGCACAGTGCACAGTGTGGATGTGCAATGCACAGAGTGGATGTTTAGGGGTGGTGTGGCAACCTTCCCTGGCGCTTTTTAGGTAGGCAGCAGTCAATCAGGCAATAGCTCCGTTCACTCCACTGAGACAAGGAACTCTCCCATGTGGGACAAGTACACAAGTTTCATCCTGAAGCAGTGACCCCTGGTACATCAAAAAAAATCTCGATGGTGGTCACTTAACTAACAGGGACCCTCAGTGATCCACAGCCCATCACAGGTCGAAAGTAAGAGTAGTGACCGTTAACTCAGGGTTATCTGTGCAGATCCTAATCTGTGCTTACTGTATATTACCTCATTTGCTTTGGGTAAATCGAAAAACGTATAATGACGTGACGTGACACTATGTTAAGTTTACGGGGTGTCCTGTAGACACGAGGGGACTGCACAGTGTGGATGTTTAGGGGTGGTGCGGCAGCCTTGCCTGCACTTTTAAGGTAGGCAGCAGTCAATCAGGCCCTAGCTCCGTTCACTCCACTGAGACAGGGAACTCTCCCATATGGGATAAGTACACAAGTTTCATCCTGAAGCAGTGACCCCTGGTACATTAAAAAAATTCCGATGGTGGTCGCTTGACTAACAGGAATCCTCAGTGATCCACAGCCCATCACAGGTCGAAAGTAAGAGTAGTGACCGTTAACTCAGGGTTATCTGTGCAGATCCTAATCTGTGCTTATATTGCTTTGTTTGCACTGAATAAATTGAAAATGTATAATAACGTGACGCAACACTATGTACGGGTACGTTGTTTACGGGGTGTCTTGTAGACAAAAGGGGCATGAACTTACATATACTGTAACTATAAAAGCAAGTTATTCGGACAGAAAAAGAGTCAGCTGAGGATTCTCGTGAAAATACTTGTCTAATTTGTTTTTTAATGTCTCAATTCAGATACTGTTCACGGTATCTGAGGGTAATCTGTTCCAGATATTTACAACTCTGTTAAAGAAGAAGTATTTTGCTTCATGGGATTGGAATCGCTTTCCCATAATTTTGCAGCCATTACTTCTGGTTTGACTCGACCGGTCTATATCAAAATATTTATTCATGTCTAAGTTGTCATATCCCTTCATGATTTTGAAAACTTCAATAAGGTCCCCTCTTAACTGCGCTTCGTTAGGCTAAATAATTTAAGTTCTTCAAGGCGTTCCTCATATGGTTTGTTTCTAAGTCATGGTATCATTTTTGTGATTCTTCGCTGAATTTTCTCTAATTTTTCAATGTCCTTTCTGTAGTACGGAGACCAGAATTGCACACAATACTCAAGATGGGGGCGCACTAGCGAGTTGTACAAGGCAAGTATGACTTTTTCCGATTTAAACTCGAAAGTTCTTCCAATAAAACCCACTAGCTTGTTTGCAATATTAACCGCCTCGGTACACTGCTCGCTTGGTTTTAGGTCATTTGATATTATCACACCAAGATCCTTTTCATTGTCTGTACTTGATAACTGAATATTGTTCATTTTGTAATTCGCATGGACATTGTTACTTCCAATATGAAGTACTTTACATTTTTCTGTGTTGAATTTCATTTGCCATTTTTCTGCCCAGCTTGCTAAAGTATTAAGGTCATTTTGAAGTTACTTTACTGGTTATTTTAGTATCATCTGCAAATTTGGATACTTTACAATTTAGACCCTCATCAATATCATTTATATAGATAATAAAAAGTATCGGTCAAAATACTGAGCCTTGGGGAACGCCGCTGATCACATTACGCCATTTGGATTCCTTTCCGTTTATCACAACTCGCTGTTTTCGGTCTGAAAGCCAGTCTTGTAACCATTTTTGCGTATTTCCTTTTATTCTATGTGCTTCTATTTTTCTCATGAGACGCTTGTGAGGGACAGTGTCAAATGCTTTCTGTAAGTCAAGGTATATTATATCTACTGCTCTTGAGTCATCGTATGATTTGTAAACATCATGGAAGAAGTCCATTAAGTTAGTTAAGCATGAACGACGATGTCTGAATCCATGCTGCGAGTCTTTAATTATATTATTTTCTTCTAGATAATTAACTATTTTATCTCTTATGATTTTTTCCATTAACTTGCACGCTACTGATGTTAAGCTGATTGGTCCGTAATTTCCTGGGTGCGACTCATTTCCTTTTTTGAAAATTGGTGTTACATTTGCTAGTTTCCATTCGCATGGAACTTTCCCAGTACTTAATGATTTATTGAATAAGACAGAGAGCGGCAGCAGTAACTCATGTTTGGCTTCTTTGAGAATTCTCGGTGATATTTTATGGGGGCCAGGGGTTTTGTTTATGTTCGTACTATTTATAGCTGAAAGGATATCGTTATTATGGATAGCATAGTTACTAAGGACTGTGCTATTTACTTGGTTTGTGGGTAACAGTAGGTTTCTGGTGGTGTTTTCTACTGTAAAAACAGACGCAAAGTAATCGTTAAGAATGTTTGCCATTTCCACCTCATTTTCAGTGTGTTTGCCATTGTTTTTTTCTAGAGAACCTATTGATGTCGTCATAACCGTTTTCTTTCTAATGTAACTGTAAAATTCTTTAGGATTTGATTTGCCCATATTAGCAATGTGGATCTCCGGTGCTCTTTTCCTTTGTTTAATAAGTCTTTTCGATATGCGGCGTAGATTATCGTACTGTAATTTATCATCATTATTTTGTGTAGCTTTATTTTTATGGTATGCCTGTTTTTTGCTATTAAGTTACTTTTAATTTCACTGGACCACCACTTTGGTTTACTATTTCCAGCTGGATGTCTGTTACGTAGTGGCACACATGACTTTACCACTTCATTAAATTTTTTGGTGAATATTTCCCATGCCTGGTTTATGTCATCGGTTTCATACATTTGATTCCAATCTGCAGTTGCAAGTAGCGTTCTGAGCCTGCTGAAATTAGCTCTACGATAATCTGGGACCTTTTCTTTGCTCTCCATTTCTTTTACTTTTTCAGTAGTAATATTAAACTGTATAATTCGATGATCACTGGAACTAAACTCAGGTCCTATTTCAACGTTGTTGACTAGGTTATCATTTGTAGTCAAGATGATGTCTAGGATATTGCTTCCTCTCGTTGGGTATTCTACGTGTTGGGAAAGGGCACTTTCTTGAAGATTCGTATAAAGCTCTTGTCCTGAGTGTGCCGTCAGTGGTTCACCCCACTTTGTTACCGGTAGATTAACGTCTCCAAAAATTACGCTATCCTCTTGACAACAAATTTCCGCAATTTGATCATAAAGTTTTTCATCTGTCTCAGTTGACTGAGCTGGAGGACGATAGATGAGACATATATTTATTTGTGTGAATTAATACTTAGCTGAACATAACTGGCATCTATATTGGTAATACTGGGTTTGGATAGCACAAGGAGATGGAGACTAGTTTTCACATAAGGTAAAACACCGCCACCAGCTCGATGTGGTCACTCACAGCTGAAAATATTGTACCCTGTGAATGAATATTCCGCTAGAAAGTCACGGTCAGATGTGTTAATCCAGGACTCTGTGATGCAAACGATGTCATAATTTTCTAGGTAAATTAGAGATTCTAAATCCTCAAACTTGTTACGTAGACTACGTGCGTTAACATAGCAGACTCTAATTCCGTTGTGGGGTGGATGTAGATGTGGTTGAGAAGATTAGGAGAAATGCACTGAGGTGGTTTGGACGTGTGGAGAGAATGGAGAATGAAAGACTGACTAAGAGGGTGTATGTAGGTGAGGTGGAGGGAGGGAGAGGGAGGAGTAGACCGAGGATGAGGTGGAGGGATGGAGTTGAGAGGTATATGAGGGAGGGGGGGGTGAGTTGGGGGGAGGGTAGTCAAATAGTGGGTGACAGAGCGACTTGGAGGCGTTTTGTCAGCGGCCACCCTTTGCGGGATTAGGGCGTCGGGCTATAGATAGATAGATAGAGAGATAGTTTAGGTCACCAGCCAGGTTAGGGACTAATTAAGAAGTGGAGTGCTTAAAGAACAAGTGATTGAAAAGAGGACTTATGTACCTAGAAGGAAAATATGGAAGCTGAAAAAACAAGTAGTAAGGGATGCCTTCTATAGCGAGTTGAGGAGAGTGGTGGCTGAACAGGGAGCTGTAGACAGAGGCGTTAATGAACAGTACAGAGCCCTCAAGAACAATTTCTTGAGAGTTACTGATGTAACATGCGGTTGGACAAGAGGACCACCAAGACATAAAGTAACTTGGTGGTGGGATGAGGGTGTAGAAGCTACAGTTAAGAAGAAGGCTTTTCCGGGAATGGAAGAAGGGAGGTAGCAAAGAGGAATATTTGGCTGCCAAGCGTAGGGCTAGAAGAGAGGTATACAGGGCAAAATCTGAGTCACAGAGACTATTACTTGATAACCTAAATCATGGGGAAAGGAAAAACATGATATTCAGGGTGGCAGGTCAAGTGAAGAGGGGTAATCGGGATATTATAGGTGAGCAGTGTGCGAAGAATGATGAAGGAAGGGTAGTGGTGAACAGTGAGGATATTAAAGATGCATGGAGAGAGCATTATAACCGGTTGTTGAATGAGGAGTTTGACTGGGACAGGGAAGGTTTGGAGCCAGCAGATCCAGTGTCTGGCCCTTGGCCTTTGATTGATACTGCTACTGTGAGTGAGGCAATAGGCAGGATGAGGGTGGGGAAGGCAGCAGGTGTGTCTGGGTTGACTGCCGAAATGCTGAAGGCCTCAGGCGATATAGGGGTGAGTTTAGTCACTGACCTGATAAATAGGATTATTTATGAGTGTGTTGTCCCAGATGATTGGCTGAAGAGTGTAATTGTAAATGTGTATAAAGGGAAGGGTGATGCCCTGGAAAGAGGAAATTATAGAGGTATAAAGCGTTTGGATCAGATAATGAAGGTAATGGAGAGAGTTTTAGAAGGTATGATTAGAGAAAGAGTGAATATTGATGAGATGCAGTTTGGGTTTATGCCACGTAGGGGGACCACTGATGCTATATTCATTGTTCGACAACATCAGGAAAAATATATTGGTAGGAGAAGGGATCTTTATTTTGTTTTTGTTGATTTGGAAAAGGCCTTTGACAGAGTCCCTAGAGAGGTGGTGAAGTGGGCAATGAGAAAGCTTGGCTTGGAGGAGTGGCTGGTTAGGGTGGTTATGGCTATGTATGTGGGTGCTCACACCCAGATAAGAGTGAATGGAGATTTGAGTGATGAGTTTTCCGTGAATGTTGGTGTGCATCAGGGGTCAGTCTTGAGTCCCATGTTGTTTATCATGGTACTTGAAGCCCTTTCACGTGACTTTAGAAACGGACTCCCGTGGGAGTTGTTGTATGCTGATGATTTGGTGTTGATTGCAGAGAACGAAAGGGAGGCGAAGGAAAGGTTTAGGAAGTGGAGAGATATTATGGGGCACAAGGGTTTAAGGGTAAATGCAGATAAAACAAAAGTGATGATATCTAGGGTTGGTGGCGGTACTGTCAAAGACGAGGGAGAGTGGCCATGTGCAGTTTGCCACAAGGGCGTGGGAAGTAATTCCATCTTGTGCTGTGTGTGTGATAAATGGGTGCATTAGAGATGTAGTGGTATCAGAGGTAGACTGCGAGATAATGCTGATTTTATGTGTACGGCGTGTCGGGGTGAGCAGGTGGAGATTGTCAGACGTGAAAGGATTGAACTTGCTGGTGAATTTCTTGAGTGTGTGAAAGAGTTTTGTTATTTGGGAGACATGTTGTGTGCTGGAGGTGGGGCTGGAGCTAGCTCTGTGGCTAGGATGAAAAGTGGTTGGAAGAAGTTCAGGGAGCTCTTGCCTCTCCTGACATTGAGAGGACTCTCTCTACGTGCTAAGGGGTCTTTGTATGCAGCATGTGTTAGGAGTGTAATGCTGTATGGTAGTGAGACCTGGGCAGTGAAGGAGGAAGATATTCGCCGGCCCAGACGTACAGAAATGACAATGATTAGGTGGATGTGCAGTACATCCCTGCGTCCAAGGCCTGGAGGGGCTGGGTTTACGATGGAAGAGTTGAGAGGTAGGATGGGACTGGAGTGTATTGGTGTTGTGATGAGGAGAGGTAGATTGAGATGGTTTGGACATGTGGAGAGGATGGGGGATGATAACTGGGTGGGGAAGGTGAGAAGTGTTAATATTGGGGGTGGGGTTATGAGGGGTAGACCGAGAAAGACATGGGACGAGGTCATTAAGTGTGAGCTCAGGGTTAAGGGACTGAACAGGGAGGCTGCAATGGATCGTGCAGCATGGAGAGCCACCATTAGGTGACCAAGGCCGACACATGCAAGCATATTGGAGCCTTTAAAAACGAAAACGAAAACGAAAGTGTTGTCTACTGATGTTATTCCTGAAGAAACCCTGGTGGGCGAAATGTTGAACATAAACTGGATCCTGAACTCTGCAGGCCTTTCTCTGTGGATAAGCTCGACATTTGCAAGTTGTTAGCAACCATAATTAGAGATAAATTGATCATGCATTTAGAACATAACAATCTCATCAAAGACTCAGCACGGATTCCGAAAAAAAGCGTTCATGTCATACTTATCTACTTGATTTTTTCAATGCTATCATCAACATCTACAACAGCACAAAATCAGTCAATGTCATTTACCATGATTTCAAAAAAGCATTTGATAAGGTTCCACGTATTTGACTTGTCGAGAAACTGCACGTCTATGGTATCGGTGGCAGTGTACTACGATGGACTGAAAGCTGGCGTACGAATCGTAAACAAAGAGCTGCAATCATTGGTAAGGAATCAGACTGGAAAAACGTTATAAGTTGAGTACCGCAAGGCTCAGTTTTGGGTCCTATTTTGTTCTTGATTTATATAAGTGACATTTAGAACTGAGCAGAGGGTGCTGCAATGGTTTGGGCATATGGAGAGAATGGATAATGAGCGATTGGTGAAAAAGATAACTAGATCTGATGTGAGAGGTGTAAGGCTGAGAGGAAGACCATGAATAGGATGGATGGACAGTGTGAAGAGAGCGTTGGATGCGAGAGGGATGTCTGTTGAGCAAGGAAGAGTGGCTGTGCGTGACAGAAATAAATGGAGAGAAATTGTTAATGAATAAGTGATGACGCAGCCTTGAGGGGATATTCTCCCGCATTTGGTTTGATCAGCTAGTCAGGTCAGGTGCGAGTAAGGGGATGGGTCTGTTATGATGTGGCAGGGGTAAACCAGTTCTGCTGTCGGGCCCTGCTGCGGATGTCACTGATTGCATTGCGCAGTTGACCCTTGTGCGGTGTGATGCGGTGAGGATCTGTCCGTTCTCCCCTTTGGGGCTAAGATGCGAATGAATGTGTTTGAATGGATGAGTAAATTGGGAGTGTGTCGTCCTGTCTCGGCTACCACCCTTTCCTTGGGGGAAGCAGCCTAGGTATATAGATAGATAGACATTTATGAAGGAGTGTTTTGTAAATTATCAAAATACTAAAAATGGTAATAAAGCAGATACCCCAGAACAAAGAATATCGATTCAAAGGGATCCTGATAATTTATTTAATTGGGCTGAAAAACGGCAAATGGGTTTTAATACTGATAAATGTAAAGTTCCAAATACTGAAAGTAAAAACCAAAAATTTAGTTTTACAATGAATCATTCTCAACTTATGAATGTGATCCATGAAAATGATATAGGAATAATTGTAACAATATGAAGCCAAGTGAACACTGCACAGACTGCACAGAAGCTATTAAGAAAGCTTACAAACTAATTGGATTTAAAGGTAGATCATTTGAGTTCAAATCTGAAAATGTAATTCTTACCCTGTATAATTCCTTAGTGCATCCACATCTAGAGTACTGTGTGCAGTTCTGATCACCGTGCTACAGGAATGGTATAGAGAAATTAGAGACAGTGCAGCGACGAGTAACAAAAATGATGCCCAGACTGAGGAACAAATCGTACGAGGAGAGATTAAATGAGCTAAAGTTATGTAATCTATCCAAGAGCAGAGTACGATGGGATCTGATTCAAGTATTCAAGATTATTAAAGGAATCGATAATGTGTATGTTGATAAGTACTTTACAATTGATCGTTCGAACTATACTAGAGGTAATGGGTAAAATATTTTTAGAAAGCATTTCCAGTCTAGTGAAGCCAAGCATTTTCTCTTTAACAGGGTTATGAACATTTGGAATAAACTGCCCAGGAATGTCGTTGATTACAGTACGGTGGTGACATTCAAAAATCGCTTGGATAGGTATCTCGCTTCAAATCTCCAGCTAAACTCCTTCGTGGCTGAATAATAATGTAAACTGTTTTTCTCTATTCAGATTGTGATGAAACTATAACAGGGAAATACTACGTAATTAATGATAAGTATAGCTTACTGACACTTGTAGTGTATAGATACAGTAGGACAGAAAATAGTTTACCACTTTTCAGTCTTTCCTATGAAAATTCTATGTCAGCTTTTCCATGCCGCATGGTGGTCCTTCTCACTTTTTTCCCGCCAGCTTCGACTGAAGGGTTTGATGGGTGGGGGAGAGTCTTCTTGCTTTACTATCCTTACCTTCAGCTAGCAGAATTAGATAACATAATGATAGTCTTCTCTGTAACAAGCAGCCTCGAAAGGACCATTAGGTTCGTTGCTGTCTGCTTTCCTTTGTACTCCTTTGTACTTTGTACTTCAGTCAGTCTCTCATTCCCTTTCCCTCCATCTCATCCTTGGTCTCCTCTTCACATACACTTTTCCAGTCAGTTTCTCATTCTTCCTCCTTCCATCTCATCCTTGGTCTCCCCCTCCGTCTCTCCTCGACTTTACTCACGTGCACTCTTCTAGTCAGTCTCTCATTCATCTTGCCTCCATCTCATCCTTGGTCTCCCCCTGCTCTCCCTCTCCACCTCATTCACATACACTGTTCGAGTCAGTTTCTCACTGTTCAACTTTCCATCTGATCCTGGGTCTCCCCCTTCACCTCACTCACATTCACTCTTCTAGTCAGTCTCTCATTTTTCATCCTCTCCAACAGACGGGTCCATATAACTTTGTAAAAAAGTCTCATTCTGGAGGAATTAGTGAATCTACATTGACTCAACTCGGGTGATAGCAATGAGCGAACATAAAATACGTTATCGGACTTTTATATAATGACGAGCACTATTTTTCTTGCTATCTCCGGAGTATTTTATCCATATCAGTGTAGACTAATGGAACTGGAGGGGTTGGATACAGCCTTCAGTAACTACAGCGGTAAGAGATATTATTCCTAAGTGTAATATAGTTGTCTGTAAACGACAAGAATGGAATGGAAAAGTAGCCTTCGTCATGGATTGCCGCTCTTCATGGAAAGATGAGGATGCCATGCGGGACGTGATAATCTTGGTCTAAACATTGCGAATATTATCTATCTATATAATGCCAGACGCCTCAATCCCGTAAGGAGTGGCCACATTTCGTTGCCCTACTCCCAGCTCCAAACCCCCTTTCTCCTGTACAGTCAGGGATAGTTCCGCATTACCCATCTCTCGAAGTACTGGTGTGAGACGGGTGAATGTGAAACGGCAGCCACACATGTGTTTGGTAACTGTGTGAAGGAGGGGCAGGAGGGGGATTAGGGGCACAGGATGACAATATGATGCTAGCATTTTACTTTTAAAAATGACGTTGATTTCTGTAGAGCTGTTGTCAGGAAAGTTATGAAGGTACAATATGTTGGGTTCGGACAGAGGTTTGAATGCTTTCATTCCCTCTTGACTTTAACATGAGACGTTTCGCTGAGAGATATTTGTAATGGTATAACATATATTTATACTTTGTGATGACTCGAAAACAAAGCCACAATATATATATATCGTGGTAGGTGGGGACGCTCAACATCCACTCACTCGATGTAGTGTTGCATTGGGTGTTTGCCCTTTCCTCTCTTCCTTCGGTCCTCTTCTGTCTTTCTTTCCTTCATTCTTTCCTCTTCCTTCTGCCTATGGGTGATTCTACACTGAATGACAAGCCAAGTGGTTTCCTGTACACCAAGAAACAATTTACTATGCTGGGTGGTAACCATATAACCAAATCATGGTGCCTGGTGGTTTAGTGGGTAATTAAGGCGCTCCAATCGGATTGAGCCGGTAGAGGTTTATATCCCAGGGGCGGTTGGGGTTTATTACTCATTGCCACTCAGGTATGAGTGAGGCTGGTCACTCTCATCTTAAATGTCAGCATCAACTTGCCTGGCCCCGGCCTCCTACTCTCCTCATGGGGCATTATAGTACTGGATGATGGATATATATATATATATATATATATATATATATATATATATCTTGTCTGTCGCTACTTCAATGGCCACTGCTCCTCCGAACTGTCTGCTTGCATCCCTCCACTTCTACAACGGGAGCGTAGAACCCGTCTAGCAACAAACTCTCAAGTCTCATCCCTTTTCTGTCCAACTCTCTAACGCAAGAGTTAACCGTTACTCCCAGTCCTTCATTTATGCAACAGGTCAACTCTAGAATTGTCTCCCTCTGTCTGTATTTCCTACTTCCTGTGACCTCCAGTCTTTCAAACGCAGTGTGTCCAGGCATCTGGGACGGATCTTGAAGTTGGTTCTTTTGTATTGTTTTGTTTTTTTCTTGGATTGAACGGTTTGCAGGCCCCTGGCTTTTTGGTTCCTTCTTCCTTGCGTTAAAAACAATTCTTATAAATTTGTTTAATTATTTATCCTCTGTCATCCCACTATCAACATCCGACTGCAAACATTTCCAGTGTTATTCGGGTAATTACTCACCTCGAACTTAAGAGTCTAGGGTAGTGTGTAATTTAAAAAAAAAATCTATATGAGCAATTAACAGACTTTTCGTTTTCCTTTAGACAGAATGACATGGGAAGTCCTAATTATTAGATAAGTCTCTGGAACTATCATTCCTATCGAACATTACAAAACGAAGGCAAAGAAGCATACCTTTGACAGTAAACACGTATTATATATGCTATAATGTAGACAGACTCAGAGAACTGTGTGATACCATACAAACAATATAGGCTTTTGCACGTTGAGAATACGTCGAACACATTATTATTGGCTATTGATACTGTGACGTGAGCAACTCTCCAAACCATTCCACCTCCGGCCACCCTTCCTCCCACTCACAGTTACCAGACATGTGGGGTCTGGTTGCTTCTTCGTGAATATTCGTCGACCACCAATGCTCCGAACAGTGGGAGATGCGGAAGTCTCCCTGACTGTACCTCTCCATTCCATCCCTCCATCTCATCCACTACCTCCCCCTCCCTCTCCCCCCAACCTCACTCACATACATTCTCCTCGTTAGTCTCTCTCTCTCTCTCCATCCTCTCCGCATGGCCAAATCACGTCAGTGCATTTCTGCTAACGCTTTCTATCACATCCACACCCACACCACAACGCTCCTTCACTTCCTCATTTGTCAGTGTATTGAATGTTAACTTCTATCTATATACCTAGGCTGCTTCCCCCAAGGAAAGGGAGGTAGCCGAGACAGGACGACACACTCCCCAATTACTCATCCATTCAAACACATTCATTCGCATCTTAGCCCCAAGGGGAGAACGGACAGATCCTCACCGCACCACACCGCACAAGGGTCAACTGCGCAATGCAATCAGTGACATCCGCAGCAGGGCCCGACAGCAGAGCTGGTTTACCCCTGCCACATCATAACAGACCCATCCCCTAACCCGCACCTGACCTGACTAGCTGATCAGACCAAATGCGGGAGAATATCCCCTCAGGGCTGCGTCATCACTTATTCATTCACAATTTCTCTCCATTTATTTCTGTCACGCTCAGCCACTCTTCCTCGCTCAACAGACATCCCTCTCGCATCCAGCGCTCTCTTCACACTGTCCATCCATCCTATTCGTGGTCTTCCTCTCAGCCTTACACCTCTCACATCAGAACTAGTTATCTTTTTCACCAATCGCTCATTATCCATTCTCTCCATATGCCCAAACCATCGCAACACCCTCTGCTCAACTCTACCAGCCATCTCCCGAACAACTCCAGTTCTCCTTCGCACTTCATCATTTCGCACTCGATCCATACGCGTCACTCCACACATACTCCTCAGACACCTCATCTCCATTACATTCAAACTTTTCCTCTCTGCTACACCCATATTCCATGTTTGAGCTAATATTAATTAATATTAATATTAATTCCATGTTAACTTACTAATATTAACGTGTACAAGACTGCCATCTAATGCATGAAAAACACGTGCCGAATTCATGAACACTGTGAATATTAACTTGTGAATATTAATGTGTTCATAAGATTAGCTACATATTCTTGAAAACGGCCCATTATGAATATTTGTGAATATTAACTTATGTGTATTATCTTGCGGATATTCTGTATATTATCTTGTGAATATTAACCTGTGAATATGAAGATGTGAATATTAAACGTGTATATTAACTTCAGAATATTAACTTGTGAGTATTACCTTGTGTATATAAATTTATAAGTATTACATTGTGAATACTAACATGAGAATACAAGTTTCCATATATTTATTTGTAAATATTAACTTCATTCCTCAATGACCTTCTAAGCTGTACATCTGGCCCTATCCACTCATACGTTGATAATTCCACCCTTCACCTTTCCTGCACACTTGTTGACTTTATACACGGGTTTTATTCGCCCCAGTGTTGAGTACAACTCTCATGTGTGGGGAGGCTCTCCACAGAGCTCTTCTCAACAGGGTGGAGTCAAAGGCTATTCATCTCATTAACTCTCCTCCTCTTATTGGTTCCCTTCAACCTCTGTCTCTTCGTTGCATTGTTGCATCTTTATCTCTTTTCTATCGCTACTTCAATGGTCATTGCTCCACTGAACTGTTTGCTTGCATCCCTACACCTCCACGACGGGAGCGTAGCACCCGTCTAGTACCAACTCTCTCCCCATTTCTGTCCAACTCTTTAATCCAAGAGTTAACTGTTACTTCCAGTCCTTCATTTATGCAACAGGTCAACTCTGGAACTGTCTCCCTCTCTCTGTGTTTCCAACTTGCTATGATCTCCAGTCTTTCAAATGCAGTGTGCCCAGGCATCTCAAAATGAACGGATCTTGAATTTGGCTCGCTTGTGTGTGTGTGTGTGTGTGTGTGTGTGTGTGTGTGTGTGTGTGTGTGTGTGTGTGTGTGTGTGTGTTTTGGAAGGAACGGTTTGCGGGCTCCTGGCCTTTGGTTCCTTCTTCATTGCATAAAAAAACTATTTATGCTTTTATCGTTATTCATACATTTATTATAATAGAATATCCACCTACACAAAATCTCTTCATATAAAAAATGAACTGCACTGGAGGCTTGGCTATTGTGATGTGGTAAACATCCTGTAAGAAATAGTCATTATGATCTCAAAAATGCAAGTTAGGATTGTTACCTTAAAATTAGTATGTAGTTTCGGTAATTAAATTGTGCTAGAGAGGGGTGCCTTCGTCCGGTGACACTGACTGCGTGGTTTTGTAAACGCCCCACAACTCCTCCCCTATTCACTGCAAAGGGGATGGTGGACTACAAAAGGGCGGGCAACTTCAGCCTGAAGTCTACTGGGTTCACCTTTCAGATGAACCTGCAGTTACAACAACAACAACAGCAACTACTACTACTACTTCTACTACTGCTGCTGCTGCTGCTGCTGCTACTACTACCTAGCAGTGTAAAATGAGCAGTAGTTAATAAATTTGTGCCATCTCCTGGAGCCGCATTTATATTCTCTACTAAACATATTATTGCCTGCCTAGCGAGGCGATAATATAATGTGTGTGTGTGTGTGTGTGTGTGTAATTCACCGGGTCGGTCAGGATCACTTGATGGTCGTGATGGTCACCTTTTACCCTCCCGGAAGGGAGCTGAGAGCTCATATAGTCCGATCTAAAGGCAAGGCTGTGACCTTCACACACGCACACACCCGTCCCCTTGCTCAAGGGGGACAGTAACCACCCACTTCGTCAGTGAAACTTTTCGCAACCTGAGCGAGGCACGAACTCCCGTCCACCAGTTGACAAGCGGGAACGTTACCACTGCACCAGCGAGTGTGTGTGTGTGTGTGTGTGTGTGTGTGTGTGTGTGTGTGTGTGTGTGTGTGTGTGTGTGTTACCAAAATTTCTTATAATCAAATGGGCCATTTGTATCCAAACTTTGTAAGCAGTATTCTGAGATATCTGATTTGTTTGTAAAAAATTCTAGCGAAGCTGTGATGATATGCTTCCGATTGCTCGAGGGTTTTACAAGAAAAATACCATCTAACTTTTTTTTCCTTTAGCTTGCCATTATTCACCATTTCCTATCGTACCCTCAACGAAGAGAATGGCTATTTAAAAGGTAACAGTTAGAAATTCTTCAAGGCCTGTTATACTCAATGACCTTTACCAACATTATACCCCTGACTTCAGGCTTCTGAATGCTAGTGTGATATTTAACTTAGTACCGGTAGGGGTAAACAGCTAAATCCTTAGATTTTTTTTTTTTTTTGGGGGGGGGAGCAAAGCTGCTATGATACGCCTCCAATTACCAGAGGATTATTGATTTAGTTTTATTAGTGATGGTGGGCGGTATGCATTCGTGGGTCAATGCTTTGGCTTTTATATGTGTATAAGATTGTTTGTGTATTCGACTGTTTTCACCTACACACCTACCGAACATTTCACTGCAAATCAGAATGTATTACACTGAAGTAATACCCCAAACTATACGATCTGTGACAACAGTTACCTGTTATGAAAATTATTTATCTTGTAAATTTGTTAGGGTACTATATAAATACAATCACAGGCGATATTTGTCAGGTTAGGAGGAGATTTTAATTCAGTGGGTTAGATATGGCATTCAGTCAACCCTGCAGCATGGGAGTTGTTTCTAACGTTAGTTCTGTGGTCTGTGGGTAGTAAGAATAAACTACACATGAAGCCAGTTTAGTGAAGGGGTTATTTAGCAGTAATATTAACAGCATGGCTGCAAGGCATCTCGGTATCTAAATGATGGATAATACTTCTATCATACTGCCCCCCCGCCCTCTCTCTCTCAAGTATTGTAAGTGTCTAAACATGTTTTCCTTCTGGTATTTACAATCGCCCTCATTCACAGGTACTGCAGGGGGTGGTGTACTGATCTTCTACTGCAGCGCATTTGCTTTTGTATCATGTCTGCTACGTTGTAACAACACCATTAGAGTGGTCAGACCACAGAAGAAGCTCAGTTTAAACAAATACATTTAGTGCCACATGCTGGAGGATCCCCGTCATTTTGCAATACTTGGCCTATATGTGACGGCGATTATATCTATTTTCTGAAAAGAAAAAAAAAAAAACTAACGATGGTCAAGATAATGATGATGATGATGATGATGATGATGATGATGATGATGATTATGATGATGATGATGACAATATTTTCAGAAAATGTAACTTACAGAGAACTGAGAGGAGAGTGAGTAACATCCCGTCCATGCCTCTCACTGGTTGATCTTCAGGACGCTCAGCCAATCAAGAAGTTCCTTCCTCGTAGCCAATCACCAACCTTCACTGACAACCCTCCTGAAAACGTGAAGGAAATGAAATCACTACTTCATACTATTGCTTACAGACCACAGTTAATTTCATTACTCTGAGGACTATTTTTTTTTTTTTGTTAACACTTTATTCATCTATGTTAGTGAAAGAATTAACTAGATCCAACCGCTCCAGTTGAACCAGCCTGTCCTATGCTTAATATAAATGACAAATAGTAATAATAAAGTATATACTATGCCATCGGGCCGAAAGGATAATAAAGGAGTAATTGATGTCTTTTCCTGTACACTTCCATCAAAAAACGTTCACAGGCAAAATCCGGGTAACCATTATACTTGGGGTAGATTAGGAAGGACTCATATTTAATCCCATATCCCCTTGAATCACATGAAGTAGTTCCTATTTTTTTCTTGATTCTCATGACGATTTCACTTTTATTAAGATTCTTTTGAGTTGCAGTGGTTAAATATAACCTTCATTACCCCCTTCACTACTGAAGATCTATTTCAAGTTGAATGAAATTGTCTGTTTGTTGTAAGGATAGTGGTAGTAGTAGAAGTAGTTGTAGTAGTAGTAGTAGTAGTAGTAGTAGTAGTTGTAGTAGTAGTAGAAGTAGTAGTAGCAGTAGTAGTAGTAATAGTGATGTTGGTGGTGGTTGCTGTTGTTTAAACCCAGTGCACTACACACTGACGATACCCTTCTCCCACAGTTCACCATTTACTTTTTCTTTTTTTTTTTTCTAAGAGACAATGAATGGAGGAAAGAAAGACAAAGGAAAAAAAAACAAGTCATTGTGCCTAAAGGCATCCTCCATTCATAAAATATTTATAACAACTGGATTCAAATAAAAGTGGATTAAATGTTTGTGGGAAGTAACTCCCAGGAAGTAAATTCCACGAAGTAGTAGTTCTGGGGATAAATGAATTTTGATAAGCAGAGGTTATGCATTGCGGGGGAGAGAGTGTGAGTTCATGGGCGCTCCCAGCTGCCCGAGAGTTTTGGGAGAAAATCTGAAGGGAAGGCACAATTGAAGCAAGTTCGTCAGAGCATGGTAAATATCTGTAAAATAATGCTAAGGATGCAACATCTCTACGTACTGATAATGAAGGAAGGTCCTGCGTAATGGCAGCATTATTGATTAATCTAATGGCTTTATTTTGAATTTTGCTCAACTGCCTCAATGTAACCGCTCCACATCCACTCCACAGGGGCAAACAGGATTCGATCTGAGAACGCACATGACTTTTGTATATTGTGACCAACTGCTCGTCAGTGAAGAATTCACTAACTCTGTACAGAAGTCACAATTTTTTAGATGTATTTTTAGCAAGGGAATTAACATAAGCTGTCCAACTTAGGTTGGTGTTTAGTGTGACACCTAGGATATCAATTGTAGTGGATATGGGAATACTGACATCATTTAAAATTATGTGGGAGTCTGAGGAATTCTTTCTGTTGGAGAAATTAATGTAGTTAGTTTTCTGAGCATTAAATGAGACTAGAATTGTTTGTTCCCGTACATGAATTTTAGAAAGGTCCTGATTCAGAGAAATTGCTGTGTTTATTTGGAAATTTATAATATCAGATTGTGTAAAGGAGGTACTAAATGTGAAAGAACTATGAAGTGTCGGGTCATCAGCATAAGAGTGCATTGGGTTGTGTGTGACAGACAGGAGGTCATTTATATGAATGAGAAAGAGGGTTGGGGCCAAAACAGATCCCTGAGGTATGCCAGGATTTGTGGAATGAAACTGGGAATAAATTTCATCCACCATGACCCGTATTTTTCCATTATGAAGGTAATAAGAAATTAGAGGAACCAGTGATGCAAGGCCATAGTATGACATCTTAGACAATAAGGCCCGGTGCCATACTCTGTCAAATGCTTTTGATATGTCAAGTGCTATTGTGTGTGTTTCACTGTGTTAGTCTATTGTTTTGTTAATCTGATGTGTAAGAAGTAAATAATGTCTACAGTTGAACGTTATTATCTAAATCCATACTGACGATCATTGATTAATTTGTTGATTTCTAAATGTTTGACTATGTGTTTGTTTATTAGTATCTCAAACTTTACCGAGAACGGAAGTTATAGCGACTGGTCTATAGTTTGATGGACCAGAAGTTGCTTCCTTTTTAGGAACAGGATGGATATTTGCTTCCTTCCAAGAGGCTGGAAAATTTGATGTACAGATGCATAAGCAGAAAAATTTTGCCAATACAGGAGCCAACACTGGGGAGCAATTTTTAATTACTATTGAAGGAATTTCATTTGGACCAATAGCTTTGTCTACTGAGAGATTCTGTAATACAGCTTGTACATATCTTGTATGAATCTTGAATGGGGGTATTTGAGGGGAATCGAAATCAAGTACTGGAATATTGTGATTTTCTGTTTGCATGGCCAGGCAGTGGAACCACCTGATGATATCTGTGCTACCACGTTAGAGGCAACCTTCTCTAGCACCGGTTTCAAGAACACAATGTAGAACTACGTCTCTGGGCTCAAGGTGTGTTATATATATATATATATATATATATATATATATATATATATATATATATATATATATATATATATATATATATATATATATATACTGTATACATTTAAATTCTGGTCATCAGAAGATATTACTCGCCACTGGAAACCTCGCAAAAATGATGATTAAGTTATCATAGTTAGTAGCACGCTTGCTCTAACCTAACAAAGATCTCTAATCCCTTAAATATTTGATGGCCTGGTGTAGTCAGACTGGAGGGTCTATTTGACTAGTAAACAAGATGACTCATTCCTAGCTCATGGAATTTCATGCATACAGGACTTTGTACTGAAGGTATGAGAGTGGCCCAGTTCCGCCAGGTGAAAACAAGCCGACCGCAATAAGGTGCAAATATGTTTTACTGTTGCCATTTCCACATGTGTCTTGTTTTGCTATATCTGAACTCGATGACGTATATTTGTATTTCATCTCTACCGCCAGCAGAAAATATTGAACTTGGGTTAATGAAGGTTGTACCTTATACCCAAGTTCGGAAAGTCCCTTTAAAGTAGGAAAAAAAAAAAATCACCGGAAGGCAGCAAGAATAATAAATAAAGCTACGTAATGGAAGTAAAATAGTTAAATGGAAGAGTTAAACCATATATTGAAAGTGCACTTATAATCAGTATACAACAGTTTCCAACCGACTCGGACCCTCTTCCCGTATAAGCTACCAATTCAGGGTATACGTCGACCCGTGACTGTAGAATTTTCTGAATTAATAAAAAATCAATATGCGGATATATTTGCTACATGTCTGTTCACGCATTTAACTCCTTTTTTTGCCGCACAAATAGGGGCGACCAAATCCAATATGTGTCACTCACTGAGTCACTGAACTATTTTTAAGGTTGAAACCTACTATATTGCAACCGTAGAGTTTTATAAGAATACTTGTATGCATCTGGGATATGTCTGGGGTGTGTCTTAGGAGTGTGGACAAACACAAAAGAATACCTATTTGGATGTTCTGAGCGTCGATGCATGCAACTGGAGCAGGTGCGGTAGTCAAAGGTGTCTTGTCTTGTTAAGGTTAATCTTGATACCTTTGTAATTTACTCAGCTTTGGAGAGAATTTTCGAACATCAGGTTGTATGTGTGTGTGTGTGTGTGTGTGTGTGTCTGTATCTACATATCTGTTTATCTATCTATCTATCTATCTATATACAGTATGTGTGTATATATATATATATATATATATATATATATATATATATATATATATATATATATATATATATATATACACACACACACAATATGTAATATCATCATCATCATCCATTGGAAATCCACTGATGAACAAGGGCCTCCCCAAACCTTCTCCACGAATTCCCTGACTAAGCCAATCGCTGTTACGTTTTGTCTTCTCTACCTCATCTATCCACCTCCTGTCTGGCCTTTTTCAGAAACGCTCACAGTCTCCTCGAGTCCAGTCAGTCAGTCTCTTGCTCCATCGGTTATACCTTATTCTTGCTACAAGACTTGCCCACCTCCATTTCTGTTCTTTTATAACTCCTATATCTTTGACTTTAGTCTGCTCTCTCATCCAAGATAACCTTTTTCTGCCTTTTAAAGGTCTTCTCAACATTTACCTTTCCATTGCTCTTTGAGAACGTATTAGTTGATTTTCCATCGATTTTGTCAGTTTCCAGGTGTCACAATCGTAGGGCATAGTTGGAGTTATACATTCATTACCGGTACATACTTTTCGTTTCATTCATAATGGAAAGCTACTTTTCATGATGTCACTATGTTTACCGGAAGTCTTCCATCCAATTGTAATGCGCCTCTTTCTTTTGCTGTCATGGTCTGTTGTTAGTTTCGGTGTTTGCCCCATGTACAGTAATTGTACTCCTCGACTTCTTCAAGAATTTCTTCGCTTATTCTAATGACGCTCTTCGGTGTATGTGGATTAAACATTATTTTTATTCTAGTTCATCTTTAGTCCTACTTTGAGACTTTATTTAGGTCATTTAACATTTCTTGCAATTTCTCAGCTGTTTCTGATATTGGGACAACGTCATCTGCAAATCTTAATGGGTTTAGATTTTCTCCATCTATGTGTACTCCTTTGTTTTTCCATTTTATCTTGCTGAAAATACTTTCTAGGCATGCTGCAAATACGTTTGGTGAAATTGTAACTCCCTGATGCACGTCCTTCTGAATCTTATTTTTTTTCGAGTCTTTATGTAATTTAAGTATTTAACTGTAGCAGTTCCCTCTCTACATATGTTTTCGAACAGTTTTACAATGCTCTCATTTACTCCTTATTCTCGCAATGAATTTTTAATTGCTATG
Source organism: Coenobita brevimanus (assembly GCF_032717465.1). Taxonomy (NCBI): domain Eukaryota; kingdom Metazoa; phylum Arthropoda; class Malacostraca; order Decapoda; family Coenobitidae; genus Coenobita; species Coenobita brevimanus. Next base: position 21,232,654 of record NC_136979.1, on the reverse strand, counting down.
TGCTCCATTGAGTCAAAAGACTCTTCGTAATCAACAAAACCTAAGCATAGTGGTTTATTATATTCTATAGTTTTCTCAACTAGCTGACTCATTGTGTGTAGATGATCAGTAGTCGAATACCCGTTTCGGAATCCTGCCTGTTCACGAGGCTGGTTTTCTTCCAGATTTGTCTTTATTCTGTTTGTAAAGACTTTAGTGAAGAGTTTGTAAATTACTGATAATAAACTAATGGGTCGATAGTTACTAAAATCTTTTGAGTCATCTTTTTGATACAACCTGGCCGCACTATGGGGTGGTACTACTACTCTGCGGCCAGGTTGTGTTAGGAAGAATACTGCCACCGTATTCCCTGCGTGTCGTAAAAGGAGACTAAAAGGGGCGAGGTGAGGGGACTAGGGACCCCCTCCTCTGTTTTTTAGTTCCTAAAAAGAGACAGGCCAGAGAAAGGGATGGGGGACTGAGTTATCCCCGTACCCTGAAGATTGGGTCTATGAATGTGCGTGGATGTAGTACGATTGAGGCTAAAAGGGAGGAGATTGGGAGAATGTTTGTGAGAAGAATGTGTTAGCTTTGAGTGAAACGAAGATGAAAGGGAAGGGGGAATCTATGTTTGGAAGTGTGAATGGAAGATTGTCGGGTGTTGATAGAGGAAGGGCAAGAGAAGGTGTGGCCTTGTTAGTGAGTCCGGAAGTACAGCAATGTGTGATTGAATGGAAGGAGGTGTCATCGAGACTGATGTGGGTGAAAGCGAAATTTGAACGTGAGTTGTGGGTGTTTGTGAGTGCATATGGGCCTGGTAGTGAAAGGGATGAACAAGAGAGGGAGTCTTTCTGGAATGATGTTGATGAGTGTCTGGAGAGTTTTGGAGCGAATGTGAATGTGGTAATGATGGGAGATCTGAATGCTAGAGTGGGAAATGTAGCAGTTGAAGGCGTAGTTGGTATGCATGGTGTGCCTGGAAGAAATGAAAATGGGGAACGAATGATAGCGATGTGTGTTGAGCGAGAGATGGTGATTGGGAATAAGCTGTTTGAGAAGAAAGATATTTATAAGTATACATGGGTGAGACAGGAGGGTGGAAGGGTTGTTGACAGAGCTTTGATGGACTATGTGGTTGTGTCTAGGAATGTAATAGGAAGATTGTTGATGTGAGAGTTCTGAGAGGGGAGGGTGGAGGTATGTCTGACCACTACCTGGTGGAGGGAAAGTTAAGAGTAGGTAAGAGATGGGTGAGAGCTAGGAGGGTTAGGTGTGGCAGGGAGGTTTTGAAAGTGAGTGAGTTGGATAAAAGAGAGAAAAAGATAGAGTATCAGGAGAAATTGAAAGATGAGTGGAACGCAGTGAAAGATCGGGAAAATGGCAGCGTGGAGGAGGAATGGCAGTTATTTAAGAGTGCTGTGGTTGAGCTTGCAGAAGAGGTGTGTGGTGTGAGATGTGTGGGTGGTGGTGTAAGAAAAGGAAGTGAATGGTGGTGCGAGGAAGTAAGTATGGCTGTGGCTGAGAAGAGACGTGCATATGAAGTGTGGCTGCAGAGGAAGGATGAGATGTCATATGAAAGGTATAAGGAAAAGAGGAATAGAGCGAGAAGGGCTGTGCGCGATGCTAAAGTGGCAGCAGATGAGAGGTGGGGTAGGCGGCTGACAGAGGATTTTCAACAGAATAAGAAAATGTTTTGGAAGGAGGTGAAAAGGGTGCGAAAGGGAGAGTCTGGGAAGGAAGAACGAGTAAAAGCAGAGGATGGAAGGATGTTAATTGAGATGGATGCAGTAAGGAAGAGATGGACAGAGTATTTTGAAAGATTGTTAAATGTAGAGGAGGAAAGGGTGGCTGAGATTGTGGCTGATGGAAGGGTGCAAGGAATAAATGTGTTGGGAGAGATGAATGATTCTTTGATCACGAAGGAGGAAGAGGAGAAGGCAGTCAAGGAGATGAAAACAGGGAAAGCTGCAGGTATGGATGGGTGTGCTGTGGAATGCCTGAAGGGTGGTGGAGTGACTATTGTTGACTGGTTAGTAAGATTGTTGAATGTGTGCTTTGAGAAAGGTATGGTGCCAATTGACTGGGCAAGTGCTTGTGTGGTCCCATTGTATAAAGGCAAGGGTGATAAGTATGAATGTACTAGCTTTAGGGGTATAAGTCTGTTGAGTGTTGTAGGTAAGGTGTATGGTAGAGTGTTAATTATGAGAGTTAGAGAGGGTACAGAGGGAGTGATTAGTGATGAGCAGTGTGGCTTTAGGAGAGGGAGTGGATGCGTTGATCAGGTGTTTGCTGTGAGACAAGTGTGTGAAAAGTATTTAGCGAAAGGCAAGGATGTGTTTTGGGCATTTATGAATTTAGAGAAAACGTATGATAGAATTGATAGGGAGGCTTTGTGGACTGTTTTAAGATTGTATGGACTTGATGGTAGGTTACTAAAAGGGGTGAAAAGTTTTTATGTAAATAGTAGAGCATGTGTAAGAGTGGGAAATGCTGTGAGTGATTGGTTTCCCGTGAGAGTGGGGCTGCGACAGGGATGTGTGATGTCGCCTTGGTTGTTTAATATTTACATGGATGGTGTTGTAAGGGAGGTGAATGCAAGAGTTTTAGGTGGTCTGAGTCTGGTAAATGTTGATGGTGGAGATTGGAATCTGAAGCAGCTGCTGTTTGCAGATGATACTGCACTGGTGACTGATTCAGAGGAGAGATTGAGACAGTTGGTAGAGGAGTTTGGAAGGGTGTGTGAAAGGAGGAATTTGAAAGTAAATGAGAATAAGAGTAAAGTGATGAAGTGTACAAGGTTGATAGATGGTAGGGGGATGAATATAGTTTTGAATGGTGAGTTGCTTGAGGAGGTAGATTGTTTTAAATATCTAGGGTCACATGTTGCTGTGGATGGAAGAATAGATGCAGAAGTGATGTTTAGAATAAATGAAGTAGGAAAGGTTCTGGGAAGAATGAAAAAAGTGTTTAAATGTCATTTGCTTAGAATGGATGTAAAGAGAAGGCTGAATGAGGGTGTTGTGGTACCGACTGCATTATATGGGGCTGAAACATGGAATATGGGTGTAGCAGAGAGGAAAAGTTTGAATGTAATGGAGATGAGGTGTCTGAGGAGTATGTGTGGAGTGACGCGTATGAATCGGGTGCGAAATGATGAAGTGTGAAGGAGAACTGGAGTTGTTCGGGAGATGGCTGGTAGAGTTGAGCAGAGGGTGTTGCGATGGTTTGGGCATATGGAGAGAATGGATAATGAGCGATTGGTGAAAAAGATAACTAGATCTGATGTGAGAGGTGTAAGGCTGAGAGGAAGACCACGAATAGGATGGATGGACAGTGTGAAGAGAGCACTGGATGCGAGAGGGATGTCTGTTGAGCAAGGAAGAGTGGCTGTGCGTGACAGAAATAAATGGAGAGAAATTGTGAATGAATAAGTGATGACGCAGCCCTGAGGGGATATTCTCCTGCATTTGGTCTGATCAGCTAGTCAGGTCAGGTGCGGGTAAGGGGATGGGTCTGTTATGATGTGGCAGGGGTAAACCAGTTCTGCTGTCGGGCCCTGCTGCGGATGTCACTGATTGCATTGCGCAGTTGACCCTTGTGCGGTGTGGTGCGGTGAGGATCTGTCCGTTCTCCCCTTTGGGGCTAAGATGTGAATGAATGTGTTTGAATGGATGAGTAAATGGAGAGTGTGTCGTCCTGTCTCGGCTAAGCAGCCTAGGTATATAGATATAGATAGATAGATAGATAATAACTATTGCATGAGAACATTTTTTTTTTTTTTTTTTTTTTTTTACACTCAGTAATTGAGTGGGCAAGCCTGTTTTGTACTTCCACTCCTGCATCCAACAGTAAGTCTGCTACCACTTCATCTTCTCCCGGAGCCTTCCCTCTTCATATTTTTAAAAGACATGTTTACTTCGTCTGGTCTTACCTCAGGCATTTCATATGTCATCTGAAAAGTTAGCTATTGGTACTACTGTCTTTGATGCATGCAGTTCTTTGTAAAATTCTTCAGTTCTCTTCATCATCTTATCTCTGCATTTAATGCCTTAACCGTTGTTGTCTTTCAGTGATATAATTTGTTGCTTTCCTAGTGCCATTTTAATTCGGGCCTGATTCAAACTTTTTCCACTTCTGAAGGTTTCTTTGATTTGATCGATGTTTCTCTTCTTTTTTCTTCTCTTCGTCTCTTGTTCATAAGCCTATTAAATTCATCTCGTTCTATTTCATCTTTCTTTGTTTTACTTTCATTTTTTTTTTTTTTTTTTTTTTTTCATGAGCTCGAGCTTCTTTTTCGAATATTTCTTGGCTTTGATTGTACTATGATTCCCTATTATCTCCGCTGATTCTCTTAGCACTTTTGCTAGTCTATCATTCAACTTATCATTGTCGCATTCAACATTACTTAGAGGCTGAAAACCTTTCGTTATTTCCAACTGAAAGACTGCTTTGTTTTTGTTTACTTTTATTGAGCATATCTTTTTATTTTTAATCATCTTTCTTTCATTCTGAAATTGAATCTGGTCACTTCCTATATTTACTGTTGATAACTGTGACATTTGTGACTGTATTATTCTTATCTGCAATAGTGAAATCAATTTTTATTCTTTGTTTCTTCATTTCGACTTCTCCAGGTCCATTTTCTCCTTGTTCTTTTGTGAAAGAATGTGTTCATTATTCTCATATTATACATTTCAGCAGAATTTACCACCATTTTTCCTCTTTCATTCCTTTCTCCAACTGCAAATTTTCCCATACATGCTTCTCCATTTTTTTATTTTCCAACATTTGCATTGAAGTCTCCCATAAATTAAGTATATGTGGTCTCTTGTTCTTCCATAATCTGGGAGATGTCGTCATAGAATGTTTCTATTTCTTCATCTGCGTTTTCAGTAGTCGGTGCATATGCCTATGTTAGGTGTATTTTTTGCACAGTCTAATTGCAATCCATCCTGTTCTGTCAGATATATTTAGCTGAATTTGGCAAAGTTGTCTGCATGATTTCTATTAATTAGAAATCCTATGCCACTGACTCTTTCATATTGCCTTCCTCTGTAGTAAAATATGTGGTTGCTGTCTTCGAGCTGAATTATTTTTCTTTTCTGTGGATCTCACTGAAACCTACAATATCCCAACTACTGTTTCCTAATTCGGACATTAGGTTATCAAGTTTGTAATCTTCTGCGAGGCTTTTTACATTTTATGTAAAGATCTTTATGGATTTCAATTTGTTAAATATCCCAGTCTCTAACTTGCCGACACAATGCCCATTAACTTTCGGTGGCAAACTGCCCTTAAGCACAGGAGGCAGTGCAGTTGAACCTTTAGTAGACGATGATCCAACAGGAACGCCCACCAAGTCATCTGCAATAGAATTCATGTTTGGTTGGGAGAATTGTGGCAAATAATCTCACCTCCCTGCCGCATAGTTTCTGGTGGGATGTAAAATTTTTTTGCCACCTTATACTGTATATTCGGTGGAGCCCAATACATCTAAAGGGGGTCCCATGGTCCGAGCTGTCCAAAACGGTACCTCGCTTATCTATCCCCTATCTTCCACCCTGAGACACACCACATAGCAGTGAGATCCTGTCCCTGGATATATATATATATATATATATATATATATATATATATATTACACTTGGAGCCTCTGTGGTACAGTGGTAGGGTGTGCGTTTTGTACACGGATGAGCCAGGGTTCGCGCCCTACCAGGGTATTAAACTTTGGAAGTGTTCACCTGGCCACGTACTGCATTGGCGGACACAAGGGGTGCTGTGGTTGAACCAGTGTCGCTTACTATAATGTATGTTTGCACCCAGTCGACTTGCACGGGCCGATTATACTTGGTTCACAGACTGCACACACATCCAAAGCCACTCCAACACCACAATTACACTTACAAGCACTTCTCACCCTACATACGATCTCTACCAGACAGCCTAAGCCACTTGGTAGAGATACATTGGCTGTATCATCCCGATTTCGGTCGGGATAGGCCGGTCCTGAAGTGGATACTCAAGCGGCTGATGATGATGATGATGATGATATTACCCTACATACAGTCTCTACCAGAAAGCCTAAGCCACTGGGTAGAGATACATTGGCTGTATCATCCCTGCTTCAGTAGGGATAGGCCGGTCCTGCAGTGGACCTCAACTGCTGCTGCTGCTGCTCATGATGATGATGAGATATGTATCTATATCCATCTATCTATCTATCGACCTATCTATCTATATATATGAAGTGCCATAATTTTAAGTATTAGTATAAGTTAGTATAAGCTAGTATTGTAAGTGTAATCTTAAGTAATATTATAAATATAGTCTGTACAGTTCATGATTTAACCGTTAAGTTCTGTATTTAAGTCTGGTCTTGGTTGATATTCATAATGTAAACATTATTCTGATACTGATAGTGCTAAGTTAAGCACTGATGTAAATATGATTAATTGTTATATATATGGACCAGCTCTTTTCTAACAAAGGCATATAGCCGCAGAAATTTTAGTAGGGATTAACAATCGCGAATGTCTTTCTTCGTATTCGGATCTTGAAATTTATATGTCAGTGTTAATAATATTCCCCTTTTGAACTATGCAGTAGTGAACTGAGAATGCCTGAAACAAGATTGTTGAAGATAGTCATTTGTGAAGCACAAATTTCATGTTACTGAGTCATGTTTGCAGTCATGTAGGCATAAGTAACCGACATGGGTAATAAAACTGTTCAGATTCCTAATTAATTTGGTTTTGTTATGATTAAAGTTCCTGTATGCTTATTATAAAAATTTTCAACATCGTTGGCCATTTATCTACGTATGTTAAATGCAAACTTATCTTTTGTATTCTTTGAAGAGTTGATAATAGTATAAATTAACCTGTTAAAGTTTTAACCGATTCCTGAATACTGTCTGTGATGCTTATAAAACACAGGGGAAACCACGCCAAGTAATGGGACCAGAGCTTCTCTTCATCATTGCAGGTTAGTGTGAAACTCTCATCCTCCCCCGCCTTTTTCTCCTTCGTGTAATAAGTCATTATATACGTTCGTGAGTTAAATTGGTCATATTTTCCCCTGATCCCTCTTGTACTGAAAAACAAGACCGGCGCTTCTCTTCATCATTGCAGATCGTCTGTTCACGCAACTGCCAATCACATTACACTAAATCACAACACCCCCCCTTTTTTCCTAGTTCATGTAGCCTAAGTAACGAATATATTGGCTGGTCCATTTTGATTACAGTACATTTGATCACTATTCATATATTTACTGTAACTTTGCTGCATGTGGGTCTTGAGTTATATAAGTTTGGTCTTAACCTGCCGTGTGCTAGTGCCGTTTTAAAATGGTCTGACATAATTCCGCGGTCAGTGCCGTTCACTTCACTGTGACCGCACTTTTCAAGATTCACGGGTAAAAATTGGCAGGCATGTAAGATAACTGTCCCTCTACCATCCCCCAAAAGGCCATACACTCACTCGCTCCCTCCCTACTCGCTCCCTCCCTCACGCTTGCTCTGCCTCACTCTGCCTGTGTGCCTCACCCAGTACTGTACATAGTGAAGGCATTTTGTAAATATTTTCATGTACGTATAAGTTGTAAATATTTTCTGGTAAGTGTAAGGACTATATAGTGAAGTCAAGTTGTAAATACCTTCTTGTAAGTGCCAGGACTGTACGTATTGAAGTCAGGTTGTACCTATCTTCAACTAAGTGTAAGATAATGCATTCACAGTGAGAAAGGCACAAAATTTGTGATGGATGCGGATGTAATAAGTAATCAGAAAAGTGTACTGAACATTGCTATTCCTTCCCAGCATAAATATCTGAGTATACCTTACATAGAAAATGGCTTTCTCTCACGTACGTGGTAAGCGTGAGTATGTAGGACTCAATAAAACTCATTTCTGAGCGGCGATGAGCATTTTAATGGCGAAATTCGTTGTTTCTTCATCAAAATCTATCATTTTAGCCAAAAAAAAAAAAGGTCAAAAAATGGCCGGCACTTGGGTGACCCATAGGGCAAAAAAATAGCCAGCACGCGGCGGGTTAAGAGAATATCTTGGAGGAATTCTTTGAATCTTCCCGAGAGTTCAACTGTGACCACAGGATTAATACATCCAGGCGTATCAGAATTCTTTGAATCGTCCCGAGAGTCCAACTGTGACCACGGGATTAGTACATCCATGTGTATCAGTATTCTTTGAATCTTCCCGAGAATTCAACTGTGACGAAGGAATTGATATATCTATGTGTATCAATATTCTCTCAATATTAGTTTAGCTTTTAAAGTTTCATATTTCTAGTGTTGTAGATCCTCATTTTTATATCGTTTGGGTTCATTCCCAGTTTGAAGAGTGATCTGTCTCAGTTCTTAGTGCTTAGTAAATCTTAGGTTAAATCAGGTTCGAGTTTTGTTTTCCTCCAAGGTATGGTACAGATGAGACTGAGTGGACCGCAAGGTGTGCTAATATCTAACTACTCACGCACTCTCAAATAAGATCATGCTACCACATTTCCATAAACTCTAACAAGATCACGCTACCCCATTCCCCATAAATTCTCAGATAAGATCACGTTACCCTATTTCTCTTAATCTTTAAAATTCTCTAATAAGATCACGGTACTCCCTTTTTCCATAATCTCTAAAATTATCGAGCGTAACATTGGTGGTATAAAAAACTTCTGGCGCTACACTGGATCTAAAAATTGCGTCATTACACACACACACACACACACACACACACACACACACACACACAATATATATATATATATATATATATATATATATATATATATATATATATATATATATATATTCATATATATTCATATATATATATATATATATATATATATATATATATATATATATATATATATTTTATGCGAGGAAGAAGGAACCAAAGGCCATGAGCCTGCAGTAACAGTTCCCTCCAAGAGAAAAACAAAATACAATAGAGAGCCAAATTCAAGATCCGATCATTTTGAGATGCCTGGACACACTGCATTTGAAAGACTGGACATCATAGGCAGCAGGAAATACAGAGAGGGAGACAGTTCCAGAGTTGACCTGTTCCATAAATGAAAGACTGGGAGTAACGGTTAACTCTTGCATTAGAGAGTTGGACAGAAAAGGGATGAGAGTTTGCTGCCAGACGGGTGCTACGGGCCCGTCGTAGAGGTGGAGGAATCCAAGCAGACACTTCAGAGGAGCAGTGACCATTAAAGTAGCGATAGAAAAGAGATAAAGATGCAACAGTGCGGCGAAGAGACAGAAGTTGAAGGGAGTCAGTAAGAGGAGGAGAGTTAATGAGACAAAAAGCCTTTGACTCCACCCTATTGAGAAGAGCTGTATGTGGGGAGCCTCCCCACACATGAGAGTTGTTCTCCACGCAGGGGCGGATAAAACCCCTGTATAGAGTCAACAATTGTGCAGGAGTAAAGAAAGAGCGGAGTCGGCTTAGCACACCCAATCTCTTGGAAGCAGATTTTACAAGAGATGTAATATGATCTTTCCAAGATAAATCCCAAGGAAATGAAACCCCAAGCATGTTCAAGGATGATGCAGGATTAAGCTGAATATTATTAAACATTAGTGGGTATACCTGTGGAAGATTTTGTCGCGTTGATAGGTGTAAGAACTGAGTCTTAGATGCATTAAAAACAGCCATATTATTTTTACCCCAGTCAGAGATACGAGCCAAGTCAGACATTAGGTGTGCCATAGCCTCATCCCTTGTTTGTTGAAGTAACTGTTGAGATGGGCGTTGCGAGAACCGAATGGAAAGGTGAAGGGTGGAGTCATCAGCATATGAGTGGATAGGGTTAGATGTACAGCTTAGATCATTGATGAATAAAAGGAAGAGAGTTGGTGGTAGGATAGAGCCCTGAGGAACCCCACTGTTGATAGATCTAGGAGAAGAACGATGACTGTCTACAACAGCGGCTATAGAACGACCAGAAAGGAAGCTAACTATGAAGGCACAGATAGAAGGATAGAAACCATCAGTGGGCAGTTTGGGAATTAAAGATTTATGCCAGACTCGATCGAAAGCCTTTGAGATGTCAAGTGCAATGGCAAAGCTTTCGCCAAAGTCCCGAAAGGAGGATGACCAGGAGTCTGAAAAGTAGGTGAGAAGATCGCCAGTGGAGCGTCCCTGACGGAATCCGTACTGACGATTGGAAAGAAGGTTGTGATAGGAAAGATGCCTTAAAATTTTTCTATTGAGAATTGACTCGAAAACTTTTGAAATACAGGACGTTAAAGCAATTGGACGATAGTTGGAGGATTGGGAGTGGTCACCCTTCTTTGGGACTGGCTGAATGAGAGCAAACTTCCAGCAAGAAGGAAAGGTACAAGTTGACAGACAAAGGCGAAAGAGTTTGCCTAGGCAGGGTGTAAGCACAGAAGCACAGTTCTTGAGAACAACAGGAGGGACCCCATCAGGCCCATATGCCTTGTTAGTACTGAGGCCAGTGATGGCAGAAAATACATCAGCTGAAGAAATTTTAATGTCAGCCATGAGGAAGTCAGAGGGGGGAAGTGATGGAGGAACGGCACCGGAATCGTCTAAGGTGGAATTGGAGGAGAAAGTCTGTGCGAAGAGATCTGCTTTTTCAGTAGAAGAAATAGCTACAGAACCATCAGAGTAGAAAAGAGGAGGGAAGGATGATGAGGTAAAGTTGTTAGAAAGATTTTTGGCAAGGTGCCAGAAGGAGCGGGAAGAATTCGAGTTGGAGAGTTGAGAGCATTTAGTATGGATGAAATTATTTTTAGCAGAGCGAAAAACAGACTTAGCACGATTCCTGGCAGAAACGTAAAGATGATGTAATTCAGGGGTGGGTTGGCTCCGGTACCTTTTGTAGGCCCTCTCCTTGTTGCGGACAACATTAGAACAAGCGTGATTAAACCAAGGCTTTCTTGCGTTAGTCAAAGGATATGAGAAAGGAATGTATGCTTCCATGCCCGAGAGAATAACCTCTGTAATGCGCAAGGCACACTCAGATGGCTCACGGCCATGGAAGCAATAATCATTCCAGGGAAAATCAAAGAAGTACTGCCTGAGGGCCTCCCAGTCCGCGGCTCCAAAATGCCACAGACGAGGTTTCCCTGGAGGGTCCACAGGCCGTACCGGAGTGATAGGACAGGTTAAGGTAATAAGATTGTGATCGGAGTAGCCCAACGGAGAGAAAAGATTAACAGAGTAAGCAGAAGGATTAGTTGTGAGGAAGAGGTCAAGTATGTTGGAGCTCTCCAAGGCAGTCAGGGATACGGGTAGGGTGCTGTACAAGCTGCTCTAGGTCATTAGGAATAGAAAAGATGTAGGCTTGTTCACCAGGTGGATCAGTGAAAGGAGAGGAGAGCCAAAGGTGGTGGTGAACATTGAAATCTCCTAGAATGGAGATTTCAGAGAAAGGAGAAATGGATAGAATGTGTTCCATTGTAGAAGTAAGATAGTCGAAGAATTTTTGATAGTCAGTAGAATTAGGGGATAAGTAAACAGCACAGATATATTTAGTCAGAGAATGACAGGAAAGCCGAAGCCAGAGTGTAGAGAATTCAGAAGAATCGAGTTCAGGAACACAAGAGCAAGATAAGTCGTTGCGTATATATACGCAACAGCCAGCTTTGGCTTTGAAATGAGTATAGAGAAAGTAGGAGGATACAGAAAAGGGTTTGCTGTCAGTTGCCTCAGACAGCTGTGTCTCAGTTAGAAAAAGAAGGTGAGGTTTAGAGGAGGAGAGGTGGTACTCAACAGAGCGAAAGTTAGAGGAAAGGCCGCTAATGTTGCAGAAATGAAGAAGAAGAGAGTCAGACAGTGGTCCCAGGCACCTCGAGTCGTCACTGAGAGAGGGGCGGATGGTGGGGGCATTTATGGTCCCCCCCTGGGGACTCCGAGGCTTGGTGATGAGACGCCATTTTAGTCGAATTTTGAATAGGAAGTGTAGTGTGTACTGTGCATGTAGTTTGGTGTAGATAGAGAAATTTGTACTGGAGAGCATGCTGGCCTACTCTCTGTGTAACTGAGACACTGAAAAAGTTCAGCAAAGGGGGATGGACAGGAACTAGTCCTGAGGGCTGATGAAACGGGAGCTCCAGCACTCCCTGTCACACACACACACACACACACACACACACACATATATATATGTTGAAAATTATGAGATTCTATGGTATACCAGAAAAGTTTGTAAATATTATAAGCCCGCATGAAGGTACTTTTTGTAAGGTAATGGTGGGTGGTTCTTTGAGTGATCCATTTGAAGTTAGGTCAGGCGTGATTCAAGAAGTTCTTTCGCCATTTCTATTTGTTTTGGTTATGGATTATGTTATGAGAAAGGTTGTAAGAACAGATGCAGGAATTAACTGGAAAGAAAATAAGAAGCTGATGGATTTGGACTATGCTGATGATATTGTACTGATTTGGGGAAGTATTTACTAGATGCAGAGGGTGCTTGATTGTCTGGTGGAGGAAGGAGAAAAAGTGGAATTGGTAATAAATTGTGGAAAGACTGAAATTATTAATATGAACATGGAGAACCAAATCGATTGTGTAATTGGGAATAATGTGGTGAAGAATGTAGAAAACTTTAAATATCTGGGAACGATTGTATCATCTAATTGATCATAAAACTGAAATTGAGCAGAGGATTAGACAGGCTTGGCGAGCTGTTGGAATGTTGAAATCTGTTTGGAATAATAATATGCTTTCGGTACATACTAAAGTGAAAATGTATAAGTCCGTGGTTAGACCAATTTTAATTTATGGGCATGAGTCATGGTACAGTACAATTGCAACAGATCAGAAAGTATTAGGATTTGAGAATAAAATACTGAGAAGGATTCATTGGGTAAAATGGCAAGACAGAGTTACAAATGAAAGAGTAAGGGATATTACAAGAGTGGAACCAGTTAATGAATATGTGAGACTGTACTGCTGGAAGTGGCTGGGGCACATATACAGAAAAGAAGGCAGTTTAATACAGGATGTGCCAGACTGGACTGGTAGAAGAAGAAGAGGTAGAGATAGGCCGAGGGAAACCTGACTGAGGACAATGAAAAGAGAAGCAGGAGAGGAGTGTTGGTGGGACCTGAAGGAGATGGCAAGAGACAAGTATTGGTGGAGAGAGTTCATTGAGGCCCTATGCATCTCGTGGGGTGCCACAGGAATATATATATATATATATATATATATATATATATATATATATGTGTGTGTGTGTGTGTGTGTGTGTGTGTGTGTGTGTGTGTGTGTGTGTGTGTGTTAGGGTGTTCAGCACTTATAGGGGAGAAAAAAAATGGATATTTAGGTGAGCAAAGTATGCAATCGATTCCACTTTAAAAATATTCAAGCAAAAAATGCCTCACTGCCCCAGCATTCTGTAAATCTAACTGATTTTAGTATGTGAAGGGTATGGTGAAGAAAGGTAAAAATAAACAATGTGGTAAAAAAAAATATATTTTTGAGCCATACAACAAGCATAATACGTTTATTACATGTGGGATTTTTTGGTCGAGTCCTAGAGGGATCTGTGGTGCTGCACAACATGGAAGATCAGCTGTCGTTCTTCATTCTTTGTTAGACCACTGTTGAAGTTCATTGCCAGTTTGACTACCTGCTCAGCAGCGTCAATGACCGCTTTGAGGTGGGCCATGACATCAGGAATGGGGCAGAGGTCATTGATACTTGTGGGAGTATCCAGCTTCAAACACTGGAAGAGGTTTTTCGACTTCTGGGTGACAAACTTAGAGATTCTCAGATCTGATGCCTTATCAATCATCTTCATGTTCAAACGGCACAGACCCATCTTCTTCGGCAGTGCTGTGGTCATATTTTTCAGCATTTCCTGCTTTTCCTTAGCAAAGATTCTGTCAGAATATATGGCTAGTGGAGCCAGGTCCTCACTGAGGTACCAGAGGTGGCTTTTGACTTTGTCCAGCGTCTTCTTTGCCTCTTTGAAATCTTCAATCTTCTTCAGGAGATTGAGGTCATTGATTGGAGCGTCAACAGCATTTTGGGCTTCAAACCAGTGCATCACATAGATGGTGGCGAGGAAGACACAGATGCGTTTGATGGCTTCCTCTTGATGCCATGTGAAGGGGAAGGAGGCTGCATGCTTCAGTTCATTTCTGAAAAGGAAGATCTTGAGGCATTAAAGGCCTTTGGCCATCGAACGTGCTCTGTGTTAGGCACCTGGATGGTGAAAGGTCATCCGTGCTGGCTTCTTGCCGAGGAAAGCCAAAGACAGCTGGAGAAGCTCAAGGTAGTTATCACGGGACTGCGAATCATCCATGTGGCTGAGTATGAAGTTTCAATGTCCTCGGCTCTGTTGGCAATCCACGACTGAGATTTTCCATCTAGGTCATCATCGTAGGCATCGAAGGAATCTTGTCAATTTTGTTCCAGGGCTCTTTGAATCAGCCGAAGAGAGAAATTTCAGGACCAGAAGAGGAAAAAAGTCAAAGATCCCTGCCACTATGAGTTTACACATGTGGAGCCTGCATGCCAAGAACAACAATGGGACTTGGAGACTACTTTCAGTGACAAAGCAAGCTCTGCTGCTAACCCCAGTGTTAGATGCTGTAGTATCAAAACAGAGCCCTGTAATCCATGTATTTACTTCCAGCCATTCATCTAGAGTCTTTAGTACTGCCGCTCCCATTGCTTCGCCCATTCCAGTAGGGATCTTAGGGATCGTCAGGATCTTCTTCGTACCAGTCCCTGTAACAACAATCGCCACGCAATCGCTGCAGCTGCTACCATCGATATTGGGCAAGAGCTTTCCATCAAAATGGAGAATCAAGGGTGTTTGTGGATGGGATTCTTTTATAATCTTTTCAGCGATCTCGGTCCTTGCTTCCTTCCAAACAGAGTGGAGAGATCCAACAGATACTGTAACATGAGTTCCCCCACGTCAAGCCCTGCTGCAATCAAGGCAGGAGTTAACACTTCCATTGCAACTCGCGTTGAAATGAGGCATGAGTTTGAGAAGGCCAAAGAAAAATTGCTAAGTATGGTGTAGTTCCCAACAGTAGTGGAACTGAATAAGCACTTTGCCCTTCAAGATCTTGAAGGTTCAATTTTTTTTGAACACCCTAATATATATATATATATATATATATATATATATATATATATACATATATATATATATATATATATATATATATATATATACATATATATATATATATATATATATATATATATATATATATATAGTTATCTCTCCAATATCCGATGTAACACATTCAAAGGCATGTCCAGGAACTGGGATCGTCCGGATACTGGGACCCTGCCTCCTGGACTGGTACTTATGGACCCTAACCCGGCATAACTCAGAAAACCACCTACATAACTCCCTACCCGACATGCATAGCACCTATTTAAGACCTTAGTCACAAAAATAAGGGACGGAAAACATGAAATAAATGAAAAGGAACCAGAGAATGAGAAATTAGAAGTGAGTACGGAAAATATATAGTAGTGTACTGTACAGGGTTCTTACAATATGTTTGTGGGCATTACGAAGATTAACCTGCCTCCTCTAAGGCTCTGGCAGTGGTGAAAATGCTCCTGAAGCACGTACAGTAATCCATTGTTATGCTGCACTTAATTCTTTGCACTGTGAATTACAGTTGTTTAACACTGCACATTCTGTTCTTACTTGCACCGTGCCAGTTGCAACCACCATTTTGCACTCTGCACTTAATTCTTTGCACTCTAAATTCTAATTTCTTAACATTGCACAACACTGTACATTCCTGCGTGGTCTAGTGGCAAGGTATTGCAGTTTATTCACTGTTTATTCACAAAAAACGAGCACTTGCGGCATCCATTGCGATTAGCATCTAGTCAAAATGGTAGTTAGGTGGTAACTGGGGAGGGGAGGAAGCAAGGGGCCGCGTGTAAACACAGCTGGTCAGCACCGTGCGTAAACACAGCTGATCGGCGCTGCGCGCCAAGTTTAAATTACGGTTGAACAAATTTGGATTTTTTTCTTTTTTTTGCTTTTTTTTACATTTTTTGGCCATTTTTGTGTTCCGAATATATATATATATATATATATATATATATATATATATATATATATATATATATATATATCAGCAGCAGCAGCAGCCATTACGAGTCCACTGCTGAACAAAGGCCTCCCTCAACCTTCTCCACGAATTTATTGACTGAGCCAATCTTTGCCACGTTTTCCCTGCAGATTTCTGTCTCATCTCTCCACCTCCTATCTGCTACGTTTACAATCTCTTGGTGTCCACTCAGTCAACCTCTTGCTCCATCGGTTATCCCTTATTCTTGCTACATGACCTGCCCACCTCTATTTCTGTTCTTTTAAAAATTCTATAATATCATTGACTTTAGTCTGCTCTCTCACCCAAGTTGATCATTTCCTGTCTCGTAAAGATATTCCCAACACTGACCATTCCATTGCTCTATGAGAACGGATTAATTTATTGTCCAACGATTTTGTCAGTTTCCAGGTCTCACAACCGTACGTCATGGCTGGAATTATACATTCGTTATATACTTTTCGTTTTATACAAACTGGCAAGCTACTTTTCATAATATCTCTATGTTTACCAAAAGCTTTCCATCCAATTGTAATGTGTCTTTTTATTTCGCTATCATCATCTTTCTTTAATTTTAGTATTTGTCCCAAGTAATGGTAAGCCTCGACTTCTCAAGAATTTTCCCACTCATTCTGATGACGCTTTATGGTGTTTGAGGATTGAACATTAGTTTTACTCCGGATCATCTTTAGCCCCACTTTGAGACTTTCTCTGTTCAGGTCATTACAGTAACATTTCTTGCGGTGTCTCTGCTGTTTCTGAGATTAGGACAGTGTCATCTGCAAATTCTTAAATGGTTTAGCTTTTCTCCATCTATGTTTACGCCCTTGTTTTCACAGTCTAGCTTTCTGAAAATAATTCCTAGGTATGCTGTAAATAATTTTGGTGAAATTGTATTTCCCTGATGCACGCCCTTCTTTTCTTAATTTTTTTCTGAGTTCTTATGTAGTTTAATTGTAGCAGTTCCCTATTTATATATGGTTTATATATATATATATATATATATATATATATATATATATATATATATATATATATATATCCATCCATCATCCAATCCTACATTGCCCCATGAGGAGCGTAGGAGCCCGGGGTTAGGCAGTTGGTCCCGACATTTAAGATAAGAGTGACCAGCTTCACTCATCCCTGAGTGACATTACATGAGCAATCAACCCCAGAAACCCCTTGGATATAAACCAACACAGTTATATATATATATATATATATATATATATAGATATATATATATATATATATATATATATATATATATATATATGGAGCCTCAGTGGTAAAGTGTGCATTTTCGTACAGTGAAGAACGAGGGTTCGCGCCCCGCAAGGATAAACTTTGGGAGCGTTCTTCTGGCCACGTACTTCATTGGCGGACACAAGGGGTGCTGCGGTTGAACCAATGTCGCATACTATAAAGTATGCTTGCACCCAGTCGACTTGCGCGGGCCGATTACATTTGGATCACAGACTACACACACATTCAAAGCTACTCCAACACTACAGTTACACTTACAAGCACTTCTCACCCTACATACAATCTCTACCAGAGAGCCTAAGCCACTTGGTAGAGATACAGTGGCTGTATCGTCCCGATTTCGGTCGGGATAGGCTTCTCTTGCAGTGGATACTCAAACTGCTGCTGGTGATTATATATATATATATATATATATATATATATATATATATATATATATGTGTGTGTGTGTGTGTGTGTGTGTGTGTGTGCGTGTTCGAAGCTAAGAAAAATCGGTAAGAACTGGGAAGGAATAAGTTAAAATTAATGCGTCACCTAATTTTGTGTTTAAATTTGGAGTTCGTTTTATTCTTCACTCACATCGCTGGTAAAGAGAAGGCTCTTATATATGGTCCATGAGTAGTAGGCTGTAGCACCAGTCGAGCAGGGCAGTGACTGATGACAGGGAGAGCTGGAGCTCCCGTTTCATCAGCCCACGGGACTAATTTCTGACCATCCCCCTATGCTGAACTCTCGGGACTAGTTCCTGACCATCCCCTTATGCTGAACTTTTTCAATGGCTCAGTAACACAGAGAGTAGGCCAGCTTGCTCTCCAATACAAGTTTCTCTAATTTTCAGCACCAATCTACATGCACAGTACACTCTAAACTTCCTCTTCAAAATTAAAAAAAAGAAAAATGCCGTTCTTAAATCAGGCCTCGGAGTCCCCAGAGGGGGGACCATGAATGCCCCCACCATCCGCCCCTCTCCCGGTGACGACTCCTCGACTTGCCTGAAACCACTGTCTGGCTCATTTCTTCATTTCTGCAACATTCGTGGCCATTCCTCTAAATTTCTCTCTGTTCAACACCACCTCTCCTCCTCTAAACCTCATCTTCTCTTTTTAACCGAGACTCAGCTGTCTCTGACAGCAAACCTTTTTCTGTATCCTCCTACTTTCTCTATACTCATTTCAAAGCCAAAGGTGGCTGTTGAGTATATGTATGCAATGACTTGCTCTCGTGTTCCTGAACTTGATTCTTCTTAACTTTTTACTCTCTGGCTTCGGCACTCCTGTCATTCTCTGACTAAATATATATGTGCTGTTTAATTATCCCCTAATTCCACTGATTACAAAAAATTCTTTGACTATCTTACATCTATGATGGAACACATTCTATCCATTTCTCCTTTCTGTGAAATCTCAATTCCAGGAGATTTCAATGTTCACCACCACCTTTGGCTCTCCTCTCCTTTCACTGATGCACCTGGTGAACAAGCCTACATCTTTTCTATCCGTAATGACCTAGAGCAGCTCGTACAGTGCCCTACTCGTATCCCTGACAGCCTTGGAGAGAGCTCCAACATACTGTACATGACCTCTTCCTTACAACTAATCCTTCTGCTTACACTGTTTGCCTTTTCTCTCCGTTGAGCTCCTCCGATGACAACGTTATTACCTTGACCTGTCCTATCGTTCTGGTACGGCCTGTGGACCTTCCAAAGAAATAAAGAAATACTAATAATACAAATAATACTAATGATACTAATCAAGCAGATCTCTTCACTCAGACTTTCTTCTCCAGTTCCACCTTAGACAATTCCTGTGCTGTTCCTCCATCACTTCCCTCCTCTGACTTCGTCATGGCTGACACAAAAATTTCTTCAACTGATATATTTTCTGCCATCAGTGGCCTCAATACTAACAAGGCATATGGACCTGATGGAGTACCTCCTGTTGTCCTCAAGAACTGTGCTTCTGTGCTTACACCCTACTTAGGTATACTCTTTTGCCTTTGTCTTTCAACTTGTACCTTTCCTTCTTGCTGGAAGTTTGCTCTCATCCAGCCAGTCCCAAAGAAGGGTGACCATTCCCAGCCCTCTAACTATCGTCCAATTGCTTTAACATCCTGTGTCTCAAAAGTTTTCGAGTTTATTCTTAACAGAAAAATTTAAAAGCATCTTTCTTATCACAACTTTCTATCTGATCATCAGTATGGGTTCCTTCAGGGACGCTCCACTGGCGATCTTCTCACCTATCTTTCAGACTCCAGGTCATCCCCCTTTCGGGACTTTGGCGAAAGCTTTGCCATTGCACTTGATATCTCAAAGGCTTTCGATCGAGTCTGGCATAAATCTTTAATTTCCAAACCGTGCCTTCATCTACAGCTTCCCTTCTGGTCGTTCTGTAGCCCCTGTTGTAGACGGCCATCATTCTTCTCCTAGATCTATCAACAGTGGTGTTCCTCAGGGCTTTGTCCTAACACCAACTCTCATCCTTTTATTCATCAATGATCTGCTAACCTGTACTTCTAACCCTATCCACTCATATGCTGATGATCCCAACCTTCATCTTTCCATTCAGTTCCCGCAACGTCCATCTCAGCAGTTACTACAACAAACAAGGGATGAGGCTATGGCACACCTAACGTCTGACTTGGCTCGTATTTCTGACTGGGGTAAAAATAATCTTGTTTTTAATGCATCAAAGACTCAGTTCTTACACCTATCAACAAGACAGATTCTTCCACAGGTGTACCCACTATTGTTTAATAATATTCAGTTTAATCCTGCGTCATCCGTGAACATGCTCAAGGTTTCATTTACTCGGGACTTGTCATGGAAAGATCATATCACATCTCTTGTAAAATCTGCTTCTAAGAGATTAGGTGTGCTAAGCTGACTCCATTCCTTCTTTACCCCTGCACAATTGTTGACTCTATACACGGGTTATATACACCCCTGTGTGGAGTACAACTCTCATGTGTTGGGAGGTTTCCCACATACAGCTCTTCTCAATAGGGTGGAGTCAAAGGTTTTTTGTCTCATTAACTCTCCTCCTCTTACTGACTCCCTTCAGCCTTTGTCTCTTCGCCGCACTGTTGCATCTTTATCTCTTTTCTATCGCTTCTTCAATGGTCACTGCTTCTCTGAACTGTCTGCATGCATTTCTCCACCTCTACGACCTGTGCATAGCCCGGGAACTAGTCCCGAGGGCTGATGAAACAGGAGCTCCAGCTCTCCCTGTCATCAGCTTTCCATCCACCTTGGGAGTACTGTCCTGCTCGACTGGTGCTATAGTTTGTGGAGGTGGGGATGGGTGGGTGGGCGGATGGGTGTAGAAGTGGAGGGGAAGGGTTGTAGGGGCACGGTTGGTGTGGTTATCATTTATAGGTTTTAAATACTGAAGTTTGATGGTTTGCCAGAGTACAAGTTATGTGTAAACCGTGAGTGTAATGATGAAGCACATTCTATCCTTCCACCTTCCCCCAATGCCTGCCATCTCCCTCGCTCACTTGCTGTCATTTCAACAAGATGAGTGTCGGGGCAAGTCAGACACGGACATCAACTCACTAGGATACCCCTCCCAGTTGAACTGTGTTGTGGAGCAGATCATTTGTTGTAAGAGGTGCCACTGTCACTGAATGAGTATAGACTAATGAGTGACACTGTGTACCTGTATTTCCTAATCTTCTGTAGGCACATGCTTTATTGCATTACTAATATTGTATATGCCCAGTTACCAACATTTTACATGCATAAAATACAGAAAACGCTGTGTGTGATAACATTTTTTTTTTTTTTTTTTTGATGGACGGACGAAGTGAAGACTTACCCACTTATCTCTGGATTCGTAGTGGCAGGCCGCTTTAGATTCTTTATCTGTCATTAGTCTACATTCACGATATGATGTCGGTACCTCTGGCAACAAAGATTTCACAATAAATGTAAACTGGGAAGGGAATTTACATGTGTTTGTGTCTGACTCTGATTTGTCCGACACTTTCATCATGCTGACCTGACCAGTAAGGGAGCGAGACAGACGGCTGGCATTCCAAGAGGGGGAAGGGGAACAAGAATGCGCTTCGTTCCTACTTTTACGGCTTACAAATACAGAGGCATTAGTAAATCAAAGTAAAGTATCAATACTAAATTAATTTGCTACCATCAATCTTCAATGTCTTAAATCAATAAATGACAACCACACCAACCGTGTCCCTACAGCCCATCCCCTCCTCGTCCTCCACACCCATCCTCCCACCCACCTACCCCCACCTCCACAAACACAGTTACCAAACAAATGATTCCATGGCAGTTGCTGCAGAATCACAAGTCTCACTCTCCTTGCTTCGAATTCGTAACCAGGTGTATAAAGCGAAAATATCCCGTGTACCTGTAACTCATCTTCAGGTGACTAAAACTATCTTGTGTCAGGTAAAATAACATCGTAAAATTTGATAGAATGAGGGCTTAAAGATATCATTTTGTGTAACACTGTTCGTGCAGCAGTAAAGCCAATGATCCCCAGCAGATCTGAAAGTCGTCTCCCAGCCAAGCAAATTTACCCCCATTAGTCTGAGGCCGCCACTAGATTATTAAGATAAGGAATCTCTCTTACACTGAATAGTCTAGACTGTGTATCTTCTGTAAACTGTCTGCTTTAGATAATTTTCTCTTAAGCTGAACAAAACTGTTTAGAGGCAGCACTCAATGACACAGGTACGTTATCAGAGTTAAGTGTTGCCGGTAAAAAAATTCAATCCGATATAGTATGTTCAAGGTGGATTTGGAGATTTCGTGTCACATCCTAGTGATTTATTCTGCACATTAAATCTCAATGTCACTGATGTCGACTGCGTCAGTATTAGTACAACATAGACAGGGGATATTATGCCCAATATGCAAAATAAGTCACTGAAGAAGAGGTGCTATGAAATCTCCAATACCACCTAGAATACAAACTTGATCTTAGGATGTAGTCTGCCCACAGAGGCTTAATTTAAATGGACAAAACTTGGTGCTCAGGCTTACCGATATTTGCTCTCCTGAGGCAATCGGTAAACAACTCCAAAAATAGAAAACGCAATTGGACCACAAACTTCAGGCCAAAAAGAAAGAAAAAAAAAAAACGTGTTCCTGGGAAGTGCTTTAAGGGACTCACCAAATTTAAGTGCCACCAGAAGCAAAAGAGGATATTCCTGTCGCATAATTTTGGCGGAGAAAGAAGTTAGCATTTGGGTGTATTTATGCAATAGAGTGGGTCATGTACCAAAGGATTGTTGAAAAATACCTTTGGAGAGAGAGAGAGAGAGAGACAGAGAGACAGAGAGACAGAGAGAGAGACAGAGAGACAGAGAGAGAGAGAGAATGTTACAAAATCTTCCCTCATACTACCTGCTTTAGTCTTATGAACTAAGGAGGCTACTTGGCACCTCCTCCTTACCAATTTATTTCTTCCTATTGCACAGTAACCCCTTCACTACCATCGCCATTTATATAAATTTTTAGTACCTCATGTAAGAAAAATGTTATAAGCTGAAAGGGTGAAGTTAGATACGGCCTTATATAATCCTTCAGTAAGTGAAGCCATTTTCAAGCCACGTATAATCGTCTGGAACAACAGTATTTTAAAAAGAAAAACAGTAACCCATAATCATGGTCACTGGGTTAACTGCGTTTAGTTAAATAGACTGTCTTGATCCTTCTCAATATTTCCTGCATACTGAAGGCTAAATAAGTGTTGTTCAGTATATAGGGAAACGAAATCCATAACAATCCCTTCAGAAACCATAACTTTTGTTCTTTATAATCGTGATACCACAAAACCAATTTCATTCATCCTAGTATTACTAAGGTAGATAGGCAGGTAGGTAGGTAGGTAGGTATTAAATGGATATTGCAGAGAATCGTTGCCACCAATGTCGGTATCATAGAGTATTTTTTTTTTTATGCGAAGAAGGAACCAAAGGCCATGAGCCCGCAATAACAGTTCCCTCCAAGAAAAAAACAAAATACAATAGAGAGCCAAATTCAAGATCCATTCATTTCGAGATGCCTGGACACAATGCGTTTGAAAGACTGCTAAATGTTGATAGTAGTCCAAGCTGGAAGTTGGGATTGCAGATGTAGATTGGCGAGGCGCCTATCACTAAAAGTGTGTGCTGCTACCAATATAAAGTCGTGAGGCGTTGGATAGATCGTTGTGGGTTTTATCTTGAGGTAGGTTTTTCTTTGTCTCCTTTGCCCCTTGGTCTATCGTGTATCGTAAGTGAAGGTGAGGTATAGACACTCTGGAGTTAAGGGGTTTTTATTGTGACAGAATTATGTGACGGACAGAGTGACGTGACCCCCGTATTGTCAGCGTGACGGCGAACCTCCTACTCTACCCTAACTCCTAAGCTTGCTTCTCTCATTTCTCTAATTCCCTTCTGCCTTCTGTGGTTCTCTCTGGCTCTATGACTCACCTCCGATCTATCGGGATATATTACTGGCCGGTTTCTGGCTGGGTGACGTGTGTGTGCGTATGTATGTATGTGTGTAGTGTCTGGTTCATTTCCATCAAGTGAGCTAACTGGCTTTCGTCAGTTACCCCATGTGTTTGACATCATGAGGTTCTTGATCGTCTGGTATGTGTTTGTCATACATTATATGCTTCCATTCTAGCCAGAGGATGTGCGCGTCTCCACCTGAAACCTGAAATTACATATTGTGCTAGTGTTACATAGTGCTATGATATATTAATGCCTATAACTATTACATATTACGTTATGACATATTAATGCCTATATATCGCTCGGTCACACCAAACTGTCGTACGCACGACCCATCTTTGTATTGCAATCTACACAGTATATAAAGATATGTTATACTGCAACTTATCTACTTGTAAGTTCATGGTATTTGTTATAATATTGGAAAACTGAATAAAGTAACATAATTGTAGGAACACAGTAACACTGTGGAAAAATAATTATAACATATAATTGTATATATATATATATATATATATATATATATATATATATATATATATATATATATATATATATATATATATTGTTACGGTAGCGCCAGCCCGGGACTGTTACAAAAAGGTAACAAGGTAGTTTTAGATGATCGGCCTCCACTGCGTTGTAAAAATAACGCAGACCCCGGCACTCACACTCCGTAAACTAGAGAAAACTGCGCAACGGAAAAGTTACGCAACACTCTGTACTTTGAATAACAAACGGAACAGCCTACCTATGGATCTAGCCTACTATCGTCACTACCGGAAATAATACCGCCCGAGACAGTCTACAGGAACACCTCCCACTTATTTCCGATGGTGACGACTTTCTACTTAACCTGTGTCCAAGGGGGAACGCAGTTAATGGCTCATGATAGTTCTCACTAGCCTTGCGCAAGAAGATGGGATTGAACTGTGTAGGGGTTAGGAGTGTGTGTGTATGTACGTGTGTTGGGGAACGTTCATAAAGGCAACGAGAGGACTACGGTGAGCCAGACTGGCCCTCCAAAGACAACACGGTCACAAAACAAATAAAATAACTACTTTCCTCAGTCAACAAACAAAAGAGTAAAAATAAACTTAAACGAAAACGCCAGCTCGGCACAAAAATGACTGGGGAGAGAGAGAGAGAGTGTACCAACACCCGATACTGAAGCTGGTTGGGAAGACACTGCACTGATGCCAGGCCTGCGCGCAGCCAAGCGCAAACGCATGAATCAGATTAATTAATAAGGAACTTAAATTCGTGCCCCTCTCTCTCGACAATGAATTGGTACTTCTAATGCAAGCAAAACATCATTAAATATACTGGTAGCTCACATAAGACAATCAAAATAATCAAACGCATTCTCAGCATGGTATTAAATAAAATTGCCCTCAGTGGCAGGAGCGAAAGAAACAAAAGAACTTGTAACACTCGCTAATTTAAACTCCGCGAATGACACGGATACTGCATAATCCCCTAGCCCAGCTGTAACGGCTGCACCCGTGGGAACGGACAGGCGGACAGCGTAACAATATATATAATAACAGAACAGAGAAAGGAAAAACAAATGAAATAAAGAAATAATCCATACACCTTATTACTGGTGTCCTCTGTTCATAAAATATCTGTAACAGTTAGACTTGAACAGCTGTGGGTTGAAGTTTGGAGGGAAACAACTCTGGGGAAGTGAGTTCCAGAGAGAAGCAGTTCTGGGAATGAAAGAATTCTGATAGGCAGAATGTCATGAGCGCTACCAGATGCCCGTGTAGCACGAGGGAAAGCATGGAGAGGTGGCACCATGGATGCAACTTTGTCTGAGCATTTGCCATAAAAATACATGTAAAATAATGCAAGGGAGGCAATATTCTTTCTTACTTGTAGGGGAGGTAGTTTATTTGTAACGGCAGGGTTGTTAATAAATCTAACACCTTTGTTCTGAATTTTGTCTTGTTGTTTTAATGCAACCTCGCCACATCCATTCCACAAGGGTGAGCAATATTCAAGCTGAGAGCACACATGACTTATAAATTATAGCTAACTGCTCATCAGTGAAGAAGTTACGGACTCTGTACAATAATCCAAATTTCTCTGAGGCGGTTTTAGCAAGTGATCTAACATGAGAGGTCCACCTGAGGGCATTGTTAAATGAGATGCCGAGAATTTCAATACTTTTGGAGATGGAAATATTAGTATCACTGAAGGTAATATACGAATCTGGCAATATCTGTCTATTAGTAAATTGTATATATTAAGTTTTACTAGCATTAAAAGAGACAAGGTTGTTTTGTCCCTATTCATTGATCGTAGATAGGTCTTGATTTATGGAGATGGCTGTACTGAGTTGAGAGGCAGAAATATTAGACTTTGTAAATGGGTGTCTGTGTGTGAATGAACTATGTAATGTTGAGTCATCTGCATATGAGTGGATAGGATTGTGGGTGACAGAAAAGAGATCATTAATATGAACCAGGAACAGAGTTGGAGCCAGAACTGATCCCTGCAGCATGCTGGCGTTAATTGAGTGGAAATTGGAATATACATCATCTACTTTTATTCTTATTTTCCTGTCATTGAGATATGAGGAAATCAAAGGAACAAATGACGTTAGTCCATAGCAAGGGAGTTTGGACAGCAGGGAATGGTGCCATACGCTGTCAAAAGCTTTAGAAATATCAAGGGCAACTGCACGAGTTTCTCCATGTAGATCAATTGTCTGATGGATGGTATGAGTTAGGAGATTGAGTATGTCAATGGTGGATCTTCCATGGCGAAAACCATATTCTCTATCACTAATTAAGTTGTTGGATTCAAGATGTTTAACAATGTGCTTATTAATTAAAGTTTCAAATACCTTACCAAGAGAAGATGTGACAGCTATTGGTCTGTAATCAGAGGGGTCAGAGGAACTTCCTTTCTTCGGAATTGGTGGATATTGGCTTCTTTCCATGAATTTGTGAATGAAGAAGTACGTATGCATAGTCCGAATAATTTTGCTAGAACAGAGGCAAGTTCAGGGGAACACTTTATCAAAACAATTAGCGGAATTCCATCTGGTCCTGAAGCTTTGTTGGTAGGTAAATTGTCTAGGATGGATTTTATGTATCTTGTCTGTATTTTAAATGGAACAATTTCGGGAGAGTAAAGTTCTAATACTGGGACGTTCTGGCTGGCATCCTCTATGGTAGAATTTCTGGTAAATGTACTGGCAAAAATATCTGCTTTCCCACGGGGGTCATTTATAATGTTGCCATCTGAAGATTTTAGTGAGGGAATGGATGATGATTTGTTAAAGTTATTACTGAAAGAATTAAGAGTTGACCAGAATATCTTATTATCATTAGGGTTGTTAAGTAGTTTTGATGCTTGCTTTTGAAGAAAATTTTATTTAGCTAGATTAATTACAGCTTTTGCATGATTTCTAGCAATTTATAATTGAGAGAGTGATCCAGATGTTTTTGAATATAAGTAAGAGTTATATGTTAATGACTTTTGGGCTGTTGCTCTGGCACAGTTGCCATCAAACCATTTTGGAGAGTTCGATCTTTTAGTGGGCTACTGACCTGGTATGAATAAATC
The DNA here is from genome assembly GCF_032717465.1 of Coenobita brevimanus. Taxonomy (NCBI): domain Eukaryota; kingdom Metazoa; phylum Arthropoda; class Malacostraca; order Decapoda; family Coenobitidae; genus Coenobita; species Coenobita brevimanus. The sequence goes on along the minus strand of NC_136979.1, from coordinate 21,205,264 downwards.
CATACCAGCTAGTATTAAGTCGCAAATGTGGGACTGGGTAGAATTGGGATCACTAGAGCAGAAAGACTGCCATGGAATGTCAGCAAGATAATTTCTAAATCCATCCCAGTTTGCCCTATCAAAGTGTCATCGGGTCACCCTGACAGGTTCAGAACGGGGAGGTGTGGGGGGGTTAACTAACGAAGCTTTGATGAGATTGTGGTCAGAGGATCCAATGGTGACAGTACCTCTATCCTGTATAGATCTGGATTATTTGTCAAGAATAAATCCAAGAGATGGGCATTATGGTCAGGATTATCAGGTTTCCTGGTTTGTTGCATTACCAGCTGAGTGAGATTAAATGATTCTGTAAACAGCTCGCACTCTAGACCAGTGTCGTCAGTCCTGGCGGAATGCAATAACCATTGAACATTATATATGTTAAAATCACCCAAAATGGTAATTTCGGTGCTAAGGGCAAGGTTAAAGTTACTCAACTGTGTGGATATGGAATTAAATACACTGGGTTCCGAAGAAGCACTGGGGGAGCGATAGACTACAGATATAGTTGTTAATATTTTGACAATTTAGTAACAATGAGTATTCAAAACTGGATGAAGTGAAGTTTAAAATAGTGTCAACTGCATATTGGGATTTGATATAACAACAGGTGCCGCCCTTGTTACGGAAGTTTGTGAGGAGATGGTAACCGGAAAACAAAATGGGGATATATCAGTAAAGGGTGAGATTTGTGGTTCTGTGAGGAAAAGGGCCAAAGGGGATATGGACTGAAGGATAAATGAACTGTATATATATATATATATATATATATATATATATTTTATATATATATATATATATATATATATATATATATATACACACACACACACAACAGTAATATAATTGCAATACAGTGGCAAGTCGACAGTAGTTAATTGTTAAAAAAAAAAAAAGACACGTGATAAAATGTACATACAGTATATGTTAACATTGCCCAAGTTTGAAGCCATGCAACTGATCAATCAAACAATGCATCTTTGGAGGAATATAGTAGGATTATTTTCAATCCATATTCTGTTTATAGCCAAGCTCCAGTTATCTACATAATTTTCTCCATCATCCTTTATATAAATATAAATATATATATATATATATATATATATATATATATATATATATATATATATATATATATATATATATATATATATATATATATATGTATATATTGTTACGGTAGCGCCAGCCCGGGGCTGTTACAAAAAGGTAACAAGGTAGTTTTAGATGATCGGCCTCCACTGCGTTGTAAAAATAACGCAGACCCCGGCACTCACACTCCGTAAACTAGAGAAAACTGCACAACGGAAAAGTTACGCAACACTCTGTACTTTGAATAACAAACGGAACAGCCTACCTATGGATCTAGCCTACTATCGTCACTACCGGAAATAATACCGCCCGAGACAGTCTACAGGAACACCTCCCACTTATTTCCGGTGGTGACGACTTTCTACTTAACCCGTGTCCAAGGGGGAACGCAGTTAATGGCTCACGATAGTTCTCACTAGCCTTGTGCAAGAAGATGGGATTGAACTGTGTAGGGGTTAGGAGTGTGTGTGTATGTACGTGTGTTGGGGAACGTTCATAAAGGCAACGAGAGGACTACGGTGAGCCAGACTGGCCCTCCAAAGACAACACGGTCACAAAACAAATAAAATAACTACTTTCCTCAGTCAACAAACAAAAGAGTAAAAATAAACTTAAACGAAAACGCCAGCTCGGCACAAAAATGACTGGGGAGAGAGGGAGAGAGTGTACCAACACCCGATACTGAAGCTGGTTGGGAAGACACTGCACAAATGCTGGCTCATGTGCAGCCAAGCGCGAACGCATGAATCAAATTAATTAACAAGGAACTTAAATTCGTGCCCCTTTCTCTCTCTACAATGAATTGGTACTTCTAATGCAAGCAAAACATCATTAAATATACTGGTAGTTCACATAAGACAATCAAAATAATCAAATGCATATTCAGCATGGTATTAAATAAAATTGCCCTCAGTGGCAGGAACGAAAGAAACAAAAGAACTTGTAACACTCGCTAATTTAAACTCTGCGAATGACACACGGATACTGCATAATCCCCTAGCCCAGCTGTAACGGCTGCACCCGTGGGAACGGACAGGCGGACAGCGTAACACGCCCTTCCCCAAGGGAAAATTTTGAGCCCTGGATCAAAATTTTCGAATCAAGACCCTGACCCCTCCCTGGATAAACAATCAGCAATTACGTTATCAGTCCCTTTAATATGCCTAACTTCTAAATTGTACTCTTGCAAAAGCAAACTCCAGCGGGTCAAACGCTGGTTCTTAAATTTAAACTTGTTCAAAAACTGCAGGGGAAGATGGTCTGAATAAATCTTGATCACAGGGCCAAAAGGGGGCAGGTAGACAGCAAAGTGTTGCAGGGCCAGGATAATCGCTAATAACTCCTGCTCTATGACGGAATAGTTCTTCTGGGCTCTATTAAACTTCTTTGAGAAGTATGATATGGGATGTTCAACCTGGTCCTCATCCGGCCGCATCAACACTGCTCCTACCCCTACTCGGCTAGCATCAACTGCCAGCACAAAAGATTTGTCAAATCTGGTGCACGCAATATAGGGTGGTGGCACAGCAGAGACTTAACAGTAGTAAAAGCTTGCTCACACTCGGCTGTCCACTGCCACTTCTTATCTTTGCGCAATAAGTCAGTAAGAGGGGCAAGCACTGTGGAGTAATTTCCAATAAATCTTCTGTAATAGCCGATCATGCCCAAAAATCGCTGGAGGGCACGGCGACACTGGGGTGCTGCAAAGTTGGAAATGGCATCCACCTTAGCCCGAGGTGGAGCCACTTGCCCATGTCCTACAACAAATCCAAGGTACTGGACCTTAGCACGTACGAACTCGCACTTGTCCAAGTTGACTACTAAGCCAGCTTCCTCCAACCGCTTAATGAGCATTTCCACGTGATCAAGGTGCTCCTTCCACTTGGTGTCATACACAATGACATCATCGATGTAAACGACACAATTAGGTATGCCATCCACCACTTTATCCATAAGCCTCTGGAAAGTGGCTGGAGCATTCTTCAATCCATAAGGCATCACCTGGCACTGATATACTGCACCACTGACAACAAAGCTAGCCACTTGTTTAGCCCGTTCTGTCAGCGGGACCTGCCAGTATCCTTCTACTAAGTCAAGTTTGGTGATATAAGTGGCATTTCCCACCTTGTCCACGGAGTCATCGACCCGAGGTAAGGGATAAGCATCGGTCTTAGACAGTGAGTTAACCTTCCGGAAGTCCACACACAACCTAACCTTCCCATCTGGCTTCGGCTGCAAGGTAACTGGTGAACTCCACTCACTGAAACTCCTCTTGATCAATCCATGGTCCAACATATACTTGATCTCATTATCGAGAGCTTTCTGTCTGATAGGGTTGATGCGGTAGGGAGCTAATTTTACAGGCTTACTATCCCCAATGTCAATGTCATGAGTAGCCCAAGTTGTCAATCCCGGTGAATCTCCAAAAACTTTCGGATGTTTCCATAATCTGTTGCACAGCTCTTCTCGCTTTACTGGATCAAGGTGTCGCAATTTCTCCACCAGAGCTGCATAACCATTGCCCTCCCATAGGTCAGCTGGTAACATCTCCCCACGACTAAGCACTTCCTCCTGCTCCTCCAACTCACTACCAACCGCCAAAACTACAGGAGCTCTCTTATCCCTGGTTCCCTCAACGTCCACTCCAAAGTCACCTTCCAGGGACTGTGGCTGTAACCCTGGTCCACTACTCACATCACCGGCACCAACAGCTCCCTCCACAGCACGTTCCTTTGATGCCACGTTCTCCCTTCCCCGTCCTTCACATCCCAGGTGAGAGACATCAGCAGTCATCCCACAATGAGAATCAGCTGGGCGGTAGTATGGCTTCAACATATTAATGTGACATAACTGAGTACTCTTCCGCCTATCTGGGGTAACAATTAGATAGTCAAGTTCCCCAACTCTCTTCTTCACAATATAAGGACCACTGAATCTAGCCGCCAGAGGTTTTCCTTGCATGGGCAGCAGTGCCAAAACTTCATCTCCTTGCTTAAACTCACGACTTCTGACCTTATCGTAATGAGCCTTCATTTTCGCTTGAGCCCCGATTAGATGGTCGCGGGCAAGCTCTAAAGTGCAATGCAGTCTCTCCCTAGTGCGGCAGACATAGTCAAGCATGGATTCCTGGTTGCCAGATTTGTTGTTACTCCAGGCCTCTCGCACCACATCCAAGGGACCACGAACTCTGTGCCCAAACACTAACTCATTGGGTGAAAACCCTAATGACTCAGTTGGTACCTCTCTCACTGCAAACATAACAAAGGGTACCGCTAGGTCCCAATCCTTTCCACTATCATAGCAGAAGGTGCGCAGCATTGTCTTTAAGGTCTGATGATGCCTTTCCAGGGCACCTTGTGACTGCGGATGGTAGGCACTGGACAAAATGTGCTCGATGCCCAACTCTGTCATTGTCTGCTTAAACAAATTAGATGTAAAATTCACTCCACGGTCTGACTGCAACTCCTTGGGCAGGCCAAAATGAATAAAGAACAGGATGAGTTGCTTGACTACTGACTTCGCCTGCATGCTTCTGATTGGTATAGCCTCTGGGTATCGCGTTGTAACATCCATTATGGTTAACAAATACTTGTTTCCAGCAGAAGTAGGAGGTAAAGGGCCCACGATATCAATGATTACCCGGGTAAACGGAGGTTCAACTGCAGGAATGGGAGTCAAAGGGGCGACAGGAAGAACATGATTAGGCCTGCCCACTATCTGACACGTGTGACAGCTCTTGATGTACGCAGCAACTTGTCCCGGCATACTTGGCCACCAAAAGTTATATCTTAAGCGCTGCACTGTCTTTCTATTTCCCAGGTGACCTGCTAAAGGTCCCTCATGTGCTAACTGTATTAATGGCACCCTATACTGCACAGGCACCACCACCTGCACTAACTCACCCACTCCTCCATCCACCGTGGCGCCAGTGGGCGTCCATCGGCAATGTAAAACATTGTCTTTAATCAGGAACTCCTCCTTACCACACTCCATACTTCTTTCTTCCCCTACTCGAGCAAACAAGGGCTTTAATGTTACATCCTCCTGTTGCTTCACCCTCAATTCTGCTGGCCCAACACCCGCCAGCTCTACTGAGGACTGAGATAAGGGACTGGTCGGGACACTGGATTGCGAAGGGCGATCAATCTCAGCGCCACCTCTAGTACACTCGACAGGGGGAGGAATGTCAGACTCCAAACTGACATCATCATCACCTCTACCCTCAACAGTGACACTCTGTTCCTCAGGCGCGTTTGACGGTGGTCCTGCATCCCTGCAGTTGACCCCAGCGTCCTGAAATTCTTCTAATTCAGTCGGCGGGCTGGGTTCAGTCTCCACACAGACACACTCAGCACCACCTCTAGTGTCCTGAGTGGGAAGTGGGGCGGCGCCCATGCACGCATTCCCACTCTCCTCACCCACCACAGCAACACCCTGCTCACTAGGTTCCTCCATTGGTGGCCCCGCCTCATCACAGTCGACCCCAAGAACCTGTGACTTTGCCAGTTCTTCCTCCCAGGCTGCAACCTGTGCCATAGATCTTGTAATTGCACAGACCGGGAACATGGCTTCCACTTCTGCATCAACTTCAATACCAATTTCTGGGGCGTCAAAACACTTCTCTGCCACAACAACTGGTGGGGGAAGAGATGGAAATACTTTCTCCCCAGCCAGGTCGTTCCCCAGCAGAAAATCAACCCCCTCTACTGGCATTACATCAGCAACAGCTACTTGAGCTGCAGCCTGAACAATGGGGCAATCGAGTTCCACATGAACATAATCATAGTATTCATCTGCGTTCATGCCTCTACACAGCACATACTTCTCTGAGTTTACAGGCCCTCCAGTCACGTTTCTGCACACAGACTGTTGTGCACCGGTATCACGAACCACAGTAACTGGATAACTGATCCCATGAATTTTCACTGTGCCGTGACACATAAAAGGTTTACACCAGTCTAGGAACGATTTCTGAGGCAGTTCATCCGGAGGTGGCGTAGCATGTTGGGTAACTATTTCAGCCTGAGCTGGCAGCGAGCACAGCCAGCTGCATTCCAGCTTTCCACAGACTTCTCCCTCACCGTTACCACTCTCCAAACTCCTCTCGTTCACCTGACTCGAACCTACAACTAGTGCCACTGGTTTGGCATTTTGGGAGGCCTTCCACTTAGGACAGTTCGGCTTGATGTGCCAACTCTGTTTGCAAAAGTAACAAAGTAGCTTCGAACTGGATACAGGGCTCTTTCTCCCTGAATTCCTCTTCTCCCCTGAACTTCCCTTGGACTGATTCATGGGAGATTTATCCCAGGCCGGACCACTCACAGTCCTCTCCCTGGAATACTGAAAATTAGCATACTTGACCCCCATACTCCGCAAGGCCAACACCCGGTCATCAGCCCACGTCGCTGCTTCCTTCAAGGTCTTAAATCTCTTCTCCCTAATTTTAACACCAATTTCTTTGTCAGCCATGTTGGTAAAATGTTCCATCAAAAGCAGTTCACGCACATCGTTATACGAAGTGGCGCTCTCACTCAGCAACCACTCGTCTAACGTCTCCTCCAGATACCTGGCGTAGGCCATATAGGTGTCAGCAGGTCTTTTCCGAGCACCACGGAACAACAACCGATAAGCCTCTGGTCTAAGTTCATATGCCTTCAGGATGGCTGCTTTAAATTCATCATAATCATCTACATCCTCAGGGCTCAACCTATTATATGCTTCCAAAGCTTTTCCCTTCAGCACATTGGATACCAAGCCCACCCAGCGCTGCCTGGGCCACTCAAACTCCCTAGCCTTCTTTTCAAACCTGACAAACCATTCTGTCACCTTCAACTCATCAAATGCTGGCACTAATTTCAGACTCTTTGAGAGCCAACTCTCCCTATCCTCTGCACGGCCTGAGGTATGAGTATCTGAAGTAGGTCTATTAGCAGTCACCTCCAAGCGAGTCTTCTCCAGCTCAAATCGCATTTTTTCGTACTGCATCTCCATCTCTTCTTTTGCACGCTGCATCTCCCTCTCTTCTTTTGCACGCTGCATTTCCATCTCCAACTTTTTCAACTCCAACTGCAACTGAGCCTCCGGTGACAAGACTCCAGGGTATATGGGAGTGGAATGAACAACTCCAGGGAAAGCACTAGACATACCTGGGGGAAATGCTCTAAACTGGCTCGGCGGCATCATAGATGGTAATGGTGGGGTAGCGAAACGAGGCAGCTCAGCACCATAGTTAAACTCAGGGCTCACGCAGGGAGTACCTTTGCTATGTGCCTCTCGTTGTTCCATATTTTCCATATCCACAGGTGACTCAGCACGTACGCGATCTGGTGTAGACACGCGTGATTCCATGGCGACAATAATGGCAGTACTGAATAATGAAATAACTAATGCTGACTGAGAAACTACACACACATCAACTTCACCTCAAAGCACAGAGAACGCCAAGGTAACGATATCCTAGCAAGAAGAAGGCACTGTTAGGATATCCTGATGCGAGGTCGCCACTGTTACGGTAGCGCCAGCCCAGGGCTGTTACAAAAAGGTAACAAGGTAGTTTTAGATGATCGGCCTCCACTGCGTTGTAAAAATAACGCAGACCCCGGCACTCACACTCCGTAAACTAGAGAAAACTGCGCAACGGAAAAGTTACGCAACACTCTGTACTTTGAATAACAAACGGAACAGCCTACCTATGGATCTAGCCTACTATCGTCACTACCGGAAATAATACCGCCCGAGACAGTCTACAGGAACACCTCCCACTTATTTCCGGTGGTGACGACTTTCTACTTAACCCGTGTCCAAGGGGGAACGCAGTTAATGGCTCACGATAGTTCTCACTAGCCTTGTGCAAGAAGATGGGATTGAACTGTGTAGGGGTTAGGGGTGTGTGTGTATGTATGTGTGTTGGGGAACGTTAATTAAGGCAGCAAGAGGACTACGGTGAGCCAGACTGGCCCTCCAAAGACAACACGGTCACAAAACAAATAAAATAACTACTTTCCTCAGTCAACAAACAAAAGAGTAAAAATAAACTTAAACGAAAACGCCAGCTCGGCACAAAAATGACTGGGGAGAGAGAAAGAGAGTGTACCGACACCTGATACTGAAGCTGGTTGGGAAGACACTGCACAAATGCTGGCTCGTGTGCAGCTAAGCGCGAACGCATGAATCAAATTAATTAACAAGGAACTTAAATTCGTGCCCCTCTCTCTCTCTACAATGAATTGGTACTTCTAATGCAAGCAAAACATCATTAAATATACTGGTAGTTCACATAAGACAATCAAAATAATCAAATGCATATTCAGCATGGTATTAAATAAAATTGCCCTCGGTGGCAGGAACGAAAGAAACAAAAGAACTTGTAACACTCGCTAATTTAAACTCCGCGAATGACACGGATACTGCATAATCCCCTAGCCCAGCTGTAACGGCTGCACCCGTGGGAACGGACAGGCGGACAGCGTAACAATACATATATATATATATATATATATATCACGGATGGTAATTATATCACGGATGGTAATCATAGGGGCTTTTGTCTTCTTAGTATAATAGGAAGAGTGTATGCAAGGGTACTTATTGACAGTTAGAGAAAGAACAGAGAAATTAATTGGAGAAGAACAAGGAGGCTCTAGGAAGGGAAGAGGTTATGTAGATCAGATTTTCATTCTTAGATCTTTAGTGGAAAAGTTTCTAGAGAAGGGGAAAGAAGTTGTATGCGGCTTTCATGGATTTGGAGAAAGCATATGACAGGGTGGATAGACAAGGATTGTGGAAAGTGTTAAGAATACATGGAGTAGATGGGAAGTTGTTGAATGCTGAGTATGTATGATGGTGCGATGGCCGCAGTGCGTGTGGATGGTGAACTGAGTGAATTTTTCTCTTTGAAGGTTGGGTTGAAACAGGGATGTGTCATGTCTCCATGGTTGTTCAATCTGTACATGGATGGGGTAATAAAAGAGGTACAAGGTAGGGTAGTGGATGTTGGAGTGGCCCTGGTGAGAGAAGGTAGTGTTTGGAAACTCCCTGTACTGTTGTTTGCAGATGATACTGTGTTGTTGAGTGAAGATGAAGGGGAGCTGCAAGGCTTGGTGGATGAGTTTGAGAGAGTGTGTAAGAAACGGAATCTAAACGTGAATGTAGGGAAGTGTAAAGTGATGGTCTTTGGGAGAGGTGAAGTCAGTGAATGAACAGCGAGGTTGAATGGTGAGGAATTGGACAATGTGAGTACGTTTAAGTACTTGGGTAGTGTGATGAGTAAGGATGGATGTTTGGAGGGTGAAGTGCTTGAAAGGGTACAGCAGGGAAGAAAGGTTGCTGGTTCCTTGAAAGCAGTGATAAGAAGCAGGGAAGTGAGCATGGAAGTGAAAAAGTTACATCATGACACTATTGTGATACCAACTCTAACGTATGGAAGTGAAGCTTGGACGTTGCTGGAAGGACACAAGTCAAGAGTGAGAGCAATGGAAATGAGTTATTTAAAAGGAGCCTGTGGAGTCACATGGAGAGACAGGCTGACAAATGAGGATATAAAGGAGCCTTGTGGTGTGGATGTGGATGTGATAGGAAGCGTTAGGAGGAATACACTGAGGTGGTTTGGCCATGTGGAGAGGATGGAGGGTGAAAGACTGACGAAGAGAGTGTATGTGAGTAAGGTGGAGGGGGGAAAAGGGAGGGGGAGGCCGAGGATGAGATGGAGGGATGGGGTGGAGAGGTATATGAGAGAGGGGATGTGAGTTGGGAGCGAGGCAGTGAAATGGCGGGGGACAGGGCGACGTGGAGGCGATTTATTTATGGCCACCCCGAACGGGATTGAGGCGGCTGGCAATATATATATATATATATATATATATATATATATATATATATATATATATATATATATTTGTACGCTCCTGACTGAGAATCGAACCCTGGATCTCTTAGAATAGAAGTCAGGCACTGATATCACTCGACCAAGCGTGATAAAAGCTGTGATAACCTGATTTTTTTCTTTTACGAACCAATTAAATCCATTATGGAAGGTTATATTTCAGTCACAGCACATTAGGATTATATCACAACCCCACGGAACTCGGCAAGTGACAGAGCAGTTTTAATCTATCCCAGACACAAGACGAGCGTCTTTGGATGTTGGAGAAACACACGTAACACGCGTGTGTACAAAATATCCGTACACTCTTGACTGGGAATCGAACCCCGGGCCTCTTAGATAGAAGTCAAGCACTGATACCACTCGACCACGGCCTGATATAAAGCTGGGGGATAAATTAAAACTGCTCAGTCACTTGTCGAGTTGCGTGGGTCTGTGATATAAAACTAATTTGTTGCGATTGAAATACATCTTTCCATAATGGATTTACCTGATTCGTCCAAGAAAATAAAAAAATCTGGTTACCACAGCTTTTCTCACGCCGTGGTCGAGTGGTATCAGTGCCTGACTTCTGCCTAAGAAGTTCAGGGTTCGATTCCCGGTGAGGAGCGTACAAATATATTTGTACACGCGCGTGTAATGTGTGTCTCTCCAACATCTAAAGACGCTCGTGTTGTGTCTGGGATAGATTAAAACTGATTTGTCACTTACCGAGTTGCGTGGGGTTGTGATATAATCCTAATGTGTTGTGACTGAAATGTATCCTTCCATAATGGATTTACATGGTTCGTCAAAAAAATCAGGTTTTTCCAGCTTTTTTTCACGCCGCGGTCGAATGATATCAGTGCCTGACATCTATGTAGAAGGTCCAGGGTTCGATTCCCAGTCAGGAGCGTACAATTATATTTGTACACACGCGTGTAAAGTGAGTCTCTGCAATATATATATATATATATATATATATATATATATATATATATATATATATATATATATATATATATATATATATATAAGGAATATCAACACCAGGGCTTGTAGGAACATCTGTAACGGTGACGTTTTGCAATATCTCATTGCATCATCAGACCTGAAAGTAATATATTTTAGCTATGGTAAAAATATTTACGTCTTTGCTCAAACCTTGCATAGAAAATAATTAAAAAATATTCTAAGACAAATGGATATCCTACCTAAGTCATAAACAAGTTGAAAAAATAAAAACATGTACACCAAAATGCTCAATCCAGTTGAATGAAGGCAAAAACATTCAGGCAAATTTTCAAGGTAAGAACACATTCAAACCCTTAAAAACACAACAGCTGAACAGAAGAACTATTGTCACCTATAGTGGGTTTGTATAGGTGTGTATAAAGTGTCTCCATGGTGGGGAGGTCAGAGCTGTACTGGCTTCCAGCAAGGACTGTGAAGCGGTACTCTACTGTACTTCAGGGTAGCTCAACACTGAGTGGCAAGCCAAATGATTTCCTGTAAATTAGGAAATCATTTACAACGCTGGGTGGTAACCTTATATCCAACCAACACGTGTTCCCAACGTGACAACAAGTAAGTTGGTGGAAGATTAGTGCTCCTCCCCGGAAAACAAGTAACTAAAAATATGAACAAGAAGCCTCGGACCAGGACTGACGAACAGGTGACGACTAAGGACCCAGCAAAGGACATGGTACTGTTTGCGACATGGAATGCAAGGAGTGCGAATGCTGAGGTGAAAGAGAGAGAGATTGTCCAGGTGCTTGAGGATGCAAAAGTGGATGTATGTGGAATAACAGACAAAATGGAGAGGTGAGACTGTGAGAGAATGGGAGTATGGATGGGGTATATGTGCGGGAGTAGGTGAGAATGAGAGGTTCCAATGAAGGAGTTTGTATTGTTGTGTGCAAGAGATGGAAGGAGAGTATAAGAGAGTATGCATCCGTCGGCTCAAGGATAATTGAAGGGCGGGCTACAAATGTGGGTGATTGTGTGTGTATGCGCCAATGTAAGATCGTGCAAGTAGAGTGAAAGAATAGTTCTGGACGAATGTGGAAGCATGCATGGAAAAGTTTGAAAGGAATGAAAGAGTGTTTTTGATTGGAGATAAGAATGGAAAAGTAGGGAATGTGAAGGTGGATGGAGAGGTTGGAGAGTGGGGTGTGCCTGCAAAAGTGGATGAGAATGCCAGTGCTATAGTGGACAATTGTGCAGGGAGGGCGTCGGTGATAGCCAACCCAATCTTTAGACACAAAATGTTCCACAGGTATGCATGGCGAATGATGAGAAGGGAGGGTGGCTGGTGAACTGAATGAATGGAATGCAATGATTAATTGTGTGTGGATGACAGAATGAGGTGTGCAATGGATGCCAGAGCATGTAGTGGTTGGGGGAGTGGACTTTCTGAACACCACATGGTGGTGGTGAAAGTCAAGGTGTAAATGAAATGGAATGAAATGAAGGAGTAGGAGAAGGGAAAGACAGGAGGAAGCAGTTCATACAAGGACGATAAAAAGGTTATAAGAGGATGGAAAAAAGGCAGAAAATAGGAGAGAACTGGAGGAGCAATTGGGTAATTACAGTACGATTTGCAGCAGATGGGGGATGTGTAAGGTGTGTGCAAGATATTCACAAAAGAAATCTGTGCAGAATGTGAAGTTGTGTGTGTGTGGTTGTCACGGGGTTTTTAAAATATCACGGTAATTTTGAAATAAATGGTTAAATGTTATTTAAATTGATAATAATACTCAATAATATTGAAGAGCAGAGACAATGATTGTCTTGCTACATCAAGCAACGATTACTTTACGCTGGCTTGTGCACGATTCTCTAAGAACGAGAATTTATAAACTTTCTCAACAGTACACAGCAGAGACTAATTACTCACAATTGCTGAATTACTGTACTGTTAGCCTCTGGAGAAAGTTACATCACCCCTGACAATAAATAACTAATACTAATAATAATAACATCAGGTTCTTGCTGATGCATTAACTCCTGGCACAACGGATTTTAAGTTAATACAAGACTGGTCTAAGTACCAGTTATGAATAGTAAAACGTTTATGCAAGCTAGGAGCTATATGGGAAATAAGCTTAATTATGGAGAAATGAAACAAGATTTTTACTCTACATTAAGCTCAAGAAATAGAACTGTTAAATTTATTAATCACAAAAATAAATTCAACATTACATTTCAAATCAAATCAATGAGACGCACTCGCTCACTCACACAGAAGCTAAATACTTACGCCTAGGAAAAACACCTTAACTAAGCTCTTAAAACTACAAAATACACAAAAAGAAATACCAGTCGATGAATACTATGTATCACCCGAGGAGTGGGGGGTGGGAGTACTGGGATTAACTGTACTAATGGAGCTTGGGGTGCTAGCTGACCTCTCCACTTCTGAGCACAGACCCTTTCTCCGTCACAGCAAACACAAGACTGAATTCAAATAATGTATAAAAAGGAAATGTCGCGAATTGATTCGTGACATTACGCCCCATGAAAATTAAATCTTTCTTCCTTCAGAAGAAAGATTTCAATATACATACATATAAATCCTAACTCAGTCACACAAGATTCACACTGTGGTGTGTGTGCTATCCTGCTACAGGAGAAAGTCGCAGTCGTCAGTGAGCGAAAAAACCTCGTATTTACGTTAATAGAAGCAAGCTTGAGGGAAAAACTCCGTGACGACGGTGAAAATCCTGTACTCAGGTCAAACTGAGCGAAAAGTCGCTACATTTACACTGACAACTAATTGTTGTGTAGTGTGATGTATGTAATACACAGTGTAGGTGTGACAGTTGCAGTGTAACTGTACCTACGTGTAAAATGACACAGTAAATAATATATGGCGATGACGAAGGCAGAGGAGAAGAGGTGGCAGCGTGCGGCAGACGATCGGCTGGCCCGCACAGCAAAACTGCTACACCCATTGCTGAACCTGCAAAACCAATTGAGGTGGAGCATCAAAAGTGTCAATGGGACAAAATTCTTATTATGTTACAATTACTCTCTCTGGCTAGCAGTCAGTACATGCTATGAAAAGTACACTCGAGGTCGCCATTAATTTTAGCACACGATTATGGTCGGCAAGTTGAGAATCCCTGTGCAAACTTGGGTCTTCCATAGCCTCAAACCGCACACGGGTCCTCAACCTGTGCCTTAACCTACAATACTTATATTAATCTCGGAGAGCTGAGAATCCTTGCAAACTTGGGTCTTCCATAGCCTCAAGTTGCCTCTGCGGAGTTCTCACTTCCCCCTTAACCTACGGTACATATATTAGTACCGGGAAGCTGAGAATCCTTATGCAAACTTGGGTCTTCCATAGTCTCAAGTCGCCACTGCGGAGTTCTCTCTCGAACTTCCCCCTTAACCTACAGTACTTCTATTAGTATCGGGAAGCTGAGAATCCTTATGCAAACTTGGGTCTTCCATAGCCTCAAGTCGCCTCTCAACTTCCCCCTTAACTTACGGTACATAATATGTATGTACAGGCCCTGGACATAATGTGTCCTGTGGGGCCAATGGGCGAGACGTCAGGTCTGCACCCACTTCACCACTACCCTGTCTCTCAACTGACTCAGAGATTACAGGTGTAGTTACAAATGGCACAAGAAGGGCATGTCCCTGATTAGTGGTGATACTTTGGCACACACTGCAAGAACGGACAAAACTATCTATGTCCCGTCTCATCCCTGGCCAGAAAAAGTCAGCTCGGATACGGCCCTGGGTCTTCCTTTTGCCCATGTGACCTCCTGAGACTGAACAATGACCCCATTGTAACACTGCTAGGCGGTACTCGGCGGGAACGACAAACTGCAGTCGAACCTCGCCCTCGGGTGTTCGTGACTCACGGTAGAGCCGTCCTTGTTTACGAAGGAACTTGGCTCGACCTCCCCGTGAATACTTAATCACTCGACCCTTTTGTTTGTTCCGCACGGTAGCAAGTGTCGGGTCAGAATGTTGTTCTTGTACAACAAGTTGACTACACATCAGATCTTGCGGCGATTCAATGATCACTGGGGTGACACAGTCTGGAGCCTCAGCCATGGCTCGTGTTACCGCAGCAGCCGAAGTCTGAGTAGCGCCATCGGAGCAACTATCCTTGACTCGATTAATATTGCCTACTATTAAGTCAAATAGAGGCTCTGGCATGACAACTGCAAGTGTCGTACCAGTATAAAATGGAGATGCCACCTGGATACATGCCTCAGGGAACAATCTCACTGATCCATCAATAAGATTTGCATGGATCTGTCGACCTGTATACTGCTCAGGCCGAACTAAACTCTGCTTAACAGAGCAACCTGAGGAACCATTGTCTCTCAGGACCTTCACAGGAATGCCTCCCACAAACCCTGGCTGTACAAGGAAGGTACTGTCACCTGTGGGAGGGCCTGTGGAGGAAGCAGCTAGCCACTCATGAGGCTGCTGAATTGATGTGGCAAACATTGTGCCTTGAGGAGAAGATGGAACATTGGCCATCTGGGGAGGGGGGTTCACTGTCACTGTGGAACTGGTGAACTGTGGGGGAGTACCCACACTGGTAGGGACGTGACCACCAGGCTGCTGCTGAGGAATGAAGGCTGCGTTCGCTTCCTGCCTCTTTTGAGCTGGTGGTGAAAAACTTTGTCCCGACGGTCGGTTGCGTGGCTGATACTGCTGTTGGTTAGAGTACTTGTTGTACCTCTTCCACTCAGGTTTCTGAGTGTTTTGTCCCTGGTCCTTCCACTGCGGTTTGCTTGGACCTTGACCATTACTCTGAGAATGGCCTTGGTGCTGGGATTCAGTCTGAGACGGCTTCCCAGACTTGGCAGTATCTTTTCTGCTCCAGGTGTTTTGCTTACGAGCTTGATACCCGTATGCAGTAAGGAATGCGTCAGCCTTCTCTGCCATTTGGCTGGCATCTTTCACCTGGCAGATCTTAAGCTGTGCTATGAGCTCAGCAGGCCACGACCTCTCTAGCTGTGTACGCAGCATAAGGTCAATTATCCCCTCACGCGTGGAAGGAGTTTCATCTTTCTCCATCCACTCATTTAAGTAAGCTGTGAGACGATCAAGGAACTGAACAGCTGTCTCCTTGTCTTGGAGACGAGCTCGCATGAACTGAACTTTGGCGTCGTCTACTGTGAGACCATACGCCTTAATGAGTGCAGCTTTCATCATCTCATATGTGAGATTGTCTCCACGAATTCTGTGGAGAATATCGAGGGCAGGGCCCTCAAATAGGCTAAGAAACTGAAGCCGCTTAGCTGCCTCATCCAGTTGATATAAGTCTGCCATGTCCTCAAAACGAGCTATGTACGGCTCGATTCGCTCGCTTTCCTTGTATGAAGGAAGCTTGATGCGTGGGGTCGCCAGGACATGTGCAGGGGAACGCTCGTGGAGCTTTGACCAACTGCACCAGACGTGTCTGAAGCCAAGGAATCTCGCTTGAGCTTCATCATTTCAAGTTCATGTTTTTCTCGTGCCTCACGTTCGGCACGTTCATGTTCTCGTTCTCGCTCGCGTTGTTCACGCTCGTATTCGCGCTGTTCTCGCTCTTTTTCTAACTCGAGCTCGCGTTGTTTCTGCTCGTGTTCGCACTCCTTTTCGCGTTCCTCACACTGTTCTCATTCGTATTCGCGCTGCTCTCGCTCATATTCGCGCTGAATCTTACGCTCCTCACGGGCATCATTCTCGCGCTACTGCTCCTGATTATGCCGTGAGAGTATATACTCTTTATTTTCAGTTGGGTCCGAAAGACCCATTTCTTTGGCTTCCTGTAAAAATACAGTAGTAGCCATTTCGCTAATTTATTAAGCAAACCGAAATTGAGTACTGACTGCTTAGCGACGAATACTAATAAACAAAAGTAAAGAGTACAGACACAAGCTAGTGGTGACCAGTCTTATCCAGTTAACTGGCAAAGAATAAATAAAAAATGTAAATGACTGGGAAGACTCAATAATAAACACAATGGGTACGCCGACTTCCCAGGAGCGAATAAAATCGTCTGGCGTTACCAAGAATAAACTAGAGTTAAGTATTCTATTGATTAATAAAGCAAAATTCACTTGCTAAATTAAGGGTAAACACCAGTAAGCTTGTGCCTATAAACTTTAATGATAAATACCTAAATATGAATGAGTGAGCACTATCTCGTGAATAGCTTTAGAGCTAGGAGTTAATATCCTGGAATGAGGTCGCCAATTGTCACGGGGTTTTTAAAATATCACGGTAATTTTGAAATAAATGGTTAAATGTTATTTAAATTGATAATAATACTCAATAATATTGAAGAGCAGAGACAATGATTGTCTTGCTACATCAAGCAACGATTACTTTACGCTGGCTTGTGCACGATTCTCTAAGAACGAGAATTTATAAACTTTCTCAACAGTACACAGCAGAGACTAATTACTCACAATTGCTGAATTACTGTACTGTTAGCCTCTGGAGAAAGTTACATCACCCCTGACAATAAATAACTAATACTAATAATAATAACATCAGGTTCTTGCTGATGCATTAACTCCTGGCACAACGGATTTTAAGTTAATACAAGACTGGTCTAAGTACCAGTTATGAATAGTAAAACGTTTATGCAAGCTAGGAGCTATATGGGAAATAAGCTTAATTATGGAGAAATGAAACAAGATTTTTACTCTACATTAAGCTCAAGAAATAGAACTGTTAAATTTATTAATCACAAAAATAAATTCAACATTACATTTCAAATCAAATCAATGAGACGCACTTTCAAACCACTCACACAGAAGCTAAATACTTACGCCTAGGAAAAACACCTTAACTAAGCTCTTAAAACTACAAAATACACAAAAAGAAATACCAGTCGATGAATACTATGTATCACCCGAGGAGTGGGGGGTGGGAGTACTGGGATTAACTGTACTAATGGAGCTTGGGGTGCTAGCTGACCTCTCCACTTCTGAGCACAGACCCTTTCTCCGTCACAGCAAACACAAGACTGAATTCAAATAATGTATAAAAAGGAAATGTCGCGAATTGATTCGTGACAGTGGTGAAGAGAAAACGAAACGGGGTGCAAGGAACAGCATGGTGGAATGAAGTGGTGAGACAGGCTGTGGTGCAAAAGAATAAGGCATATAGTGAATGGTTGTGAAACAGGGGCGGGGAAGAAGTTCAGAGACGGGGAAGAAGTTCAGAGACGGAAGAGAGAGTTCTATGTAGGGAGAAAGAGGTGAAATGATTAGTAACACAGGGTAAGAGGAGAGTGGATAGGGAATTTGGAGAGAATTTGAGTATAAAATGGAGAGAATGTAAGAAAATGTCCTGGGAAGAGGTAAAGAGAGTTAGACAGGATGATAAAGAATTAAGTCGGGGAGTGAAAGATGAAAATGGCAGATAGCTGGTGGAGAATGGAGAAAATGTGGGCAGCTGGAGAGAAAACTTTAAGGAACTGTTAAACATAAAGCATGAAAATAATGCGAGTTTAATGGCTGGGAGTAGGAAGGAGGTGACAAGAGAGGAAGAAAACACAAGGATGGAAGCACTGGCAGTAAAGAATAAAGTTAAACTGGGGAAAGCCAGAGGAATTGATGGAGCATGTGGTGAAATGCTGAAACTTAGGGGAGAGATAGTAGTAAAATGGATATGGATGATATACGGATTGACCTGGGAGGAAGGCAGAGAACTGGAGGATTGGTTATATTTATTCCCTCGTACAGAGGAAAAAGGGAAAAAGAAGTGTGTAGTAATCATAGGGTCATTTGTCTCAGTGTAATAGGGAAAGTAAGTGGTAGGATATTTATTGACAGAGCTAGGGAAATAACAGGAATTAGTTGAAGAACAGGGAGGTTTTAGGAAGGGAAGAGGTTGTGTAGATCAGATATTCATGCATAGGTCTTTAGTGGAAATGTTACTAGAGAAGGGAAAGAAGTTGTTTGCAGCCTTCATGGAATTGGAGAAAGCATATAACAGAGTGGATAGAAAAGGATTGTGGAAAGTATTAAGAATATATGGAGTAAATGAAATGTCGTTGAATGCCGTTAAGAGCATGTTTGAGTAGGCTAAGGCTGCAGAGTGTGACAGTGAACTGAGTGAATTTTCCTATCTGAATGCTGGAATGAAACAGATGTGTCGTGTTCCCATGGTTGTTCAATCTGTATGTGGATGGGGTTATCAAAGAGGTACAAGGTAGGGCAGTGAATGTTGGAGCAACCCTAATAAGAGTGGGCTGTGTTTGGAAACTACCTGTACTGTTGTTTGCAGATGATACTGTATTGTTAAGTGAAGACGAAGGAGAACTGCAAGACTTGGTGAATGAGTTTGGGAGAGTGTGTAAGAAAAGGGATCTAAAGGTGAATGTAGGGAAAAGTTGTGGTCTTCAAGAGAAATGAAGCCACTGAATGTACAATGAGGATGGATGAGGAGGATGCGGAAATTGTGAGTGCGTTTAAGTACTTGGGTAGTGTGATGTGTAAGGGTGGAATTTTAGAGGGTGGAGTGCTTGAAAGGGTACAACTGAGAAGAAAGGTTGCTGGTTCTTTGAAAGCAGTGATGAGGAACAGGGAAGTGAGCATGGAAGTAAAGAAGTCGCTGCATGACAGTATTGTGATACCAACCCTAATGTATGGAAGTGAAGCTCGGATCTTGTTGGAAGGAGACACGTGAAGAGTAACAACAGTGGAAATTAGTTATTTAAAAGGAGGGTGTGGAGTTACGTGGAGAGACAGACTGACAACTGAGGAAGTAAAGAAGTGTTGTGATGTGGATGTGGATGTGATAGAAAGCATTAGGAAAAATATACTAAGGTGGTTTAGCCATGTGGAAAGGATGGAGAGCGAAAGACTAACGAGAAGAATGTATGCGAGTGAGGTGGAGAGGGGGAGAGGGAGGGAGAGGCCGAGGATGAGATGAAGGAATGGAGTGGAGAGGTATATGAAAGAGGAGGTGAGAGCTGGGAGCAGGGCAGTGGGGAGTTGGACAGGGCGACATGAAGGCCATTTGTTTGTGGCCACCCCTTACGGGATTGAGGCGTCTAGCAGTAGATAGACAGATAGACAGATGTTTAAAGTCATCTTAGGTAATGTTTGGATATACTTATGTGTGTGGTTGAGAATAGCATAATGGTTCTTAGTAGGTAAAGTGGACAATGAAGGTGTCAGTACTGGACAGTAATCCGGTGATATGTATAAAACATGTGTTGATATACTGTATGGGTTGGACGTGTGCCTGGGCAAATTACAAAAACCGATGTATTTTGAGTGAAGTAGAAAAACTATGAATGTCCAATGCGTCGATGATGGATAAATTTACCTGGCGCATATGTGACGTTGCAATGATGATGAATGTTGTGATTCTTTATGATAGCCATTTCACAAGGGACTGTCTCAGCTGGCTGAAACGTGATGATGTACGCAGGACAAAGGGGAAATGCATGTAATGATGTGCAACATTTATGTTCAATTGCTGCTTCACTAACGAAGATGACAGTGTCCTGTTTCTTGGAGACCATGATGACTTCTGTTTTGGTGCTGATGGTGAATAATGAGTCATTTTTCTCAGAAGGAAAAGAGTATATTTGATAGACCGTGAAAAAATCATGTTTTGAATGGTACATGAACTACTATTGATGTTGGTGTGAGTGTTGCTTCTAAGTATGGATAGCATGACATCAGATTCCTTTCCTTAAACAAAGGCTTCAAACTATGCTTAATTACGTCTTGACTAATTGTTTAACTTAGATTGTGGACTGGAAGTAAATTAATGGTGATCTTACGGTTACCAGCATTAGCAATACCTTTCATGAAAGCTTGATAACGAGCTCTAGTCTTGTCTAACTGAAGTATTATTATGTCAACATGTTCCATGACCACTGAGAAGTGTTGGAATAGTGTAGGATTTCCTTCAATACTCCGTTTTTTTTTTATCGAGGCGAAGATGCACTTGACAGATTGGTGATTATTGGCTGAATGCAACATTACTTCATAATCTAGCATTATTAACTGACAACAAATACCTGAGAGGGAAATTTGGGTTAGTAAATCTTTTTTGGACATGCTGCATTCAGCCAATCATCATCAACCTGTCAAGTGCATCTTCGCCTCAGTAAAAAAAAACGGAGTATAGTGCATTTACTTTCCCCACAATTTCTTGAGTTGATTTTTCTGTCTTTCTTAGGTTCTTTGCAATGGCCATCATTACAGTAGTCTGGCTATCAGCTAGCTTTAGTTGATATGAGAAAATTTGCACAGTTTTGTTAAAACTTTTATTTCTTCAAGATCATTTTCTGTACGCATTTCAAAAATGTTACCTAGAATTGCTCCACCTAGATCGAACAAACCACGTTTGTTACGTGTATTTGTGACGTTGTTTGTTTCTCTAACTGTGACACACCCACGTGATGGGATGTCTCTGATCATGGTGAGCATAATGGTCTTAGCCACTTCTAGCTTCCAGTCCTCTAACTTAGTACTTTCAGTCACTTCTTGTGTTCGATGAGCATCTGAGTAGGAGCTTCTAATTGCTGCTACTAAAATCCCGAGTGGCCTAGCTATGTTCATAAATATGACTGGTATGTTGCACAGTACGTCTAAACTAATTTCATTACTCAAGTCTTCCGCAATTGCTGCAGAGGCAGTTGGTGCAATACGTTAACCTTGTTTACTACATGTTGCTTGTGTAAGTGAGAAGTTCCTCTTCCTATCAGCATTTACAGTAGAATCCATGGAATAATTCCCCTCAGAATAACTTTATTAGACAGCTCATCCACTGATGTTAACAAGTCATGCTAAAGATGATGATACTGATGAAGAACCTTTAATGACTCTGCTCTAACTTGCTTAATGTATCGCCTATAAAAGGAGCCTAAATCGATTCCTAGGTTTTTGTTTGTATCCTATGTATTTAAATTGCAAGCTAAATTTCTCAAGACCATTTTTAAATGATCAGATGAATTTGTTTCTCTTCGTCACTCGATAGTGACTTAATACTTTATTGGATGTTCCCTTGATTTCTCTGTATGGGCCCTCAAATTTCGGTGACTGTTTATTGTCTATTGTGTGAATGATGCCATGGACAGTGTCACCAATGTTAATATTTGATTTTATTGTCTTATTAAATGATTCCATCATTTATTCCTTGGACCTCGTTAACTGTTTCTTTAACTTTGTGTGTATTACTTGGAATTCACGGGAACGAAGTTTAGGATAATCTTTATAATTGTATAAAGGCATTCTTCCGCCTGCCAGTGTTTCGTATGGGAGACGTTTGTCTGTCCCATAAATAATAAAATGAGGTGTGTCTCGTATAGACTTGTTAATTGAACAATTACCTGATGCTTCAACCCTGGGCATCCAGTCATTCACGTCTGCATAATTCTCATTAAGAATATGACACAGTACATCTAACACTTTTTGATTGTCTTTACCAATCCATTCGAACCTGGGTTATAAGCTAAAACATTAACCTTTTTTTATATTGTATTGTTTACATATTTCTTGTAAAATTTTAGAGATAATTCTCCTCCATTGCCACTTATTTTCACTTTTAGTGTGGTGAACCTAAAGATAACATTATCTATACTTACCCGGCGACTGTTTCTGCTGTCTTATCCTTAATTGGGACCAAAATTACATAAGAAATGATCAGTAGCAACAAAAAGATACTATGATTGTTAGTTAAGGGTAGCTTAAGTAAGTCAGCCACAACAATGTCGCGCGGTTGGTTAGCCACAGGATATTTTCCCATGGGTGCAGGTGTTAATGTGTAACCTTTGTGCTTGGCACATGATTCACATCTGTCAATGCGATCTTGTATGCCTTTGCATAATGATGGCCAATAATATGACATCCGGGCCTGCCTGACTGTTCTATCTTCGCCAGGATGCCCTGTATGTGGACTATCGTGTATTATCCTTAAAATATGAGATATCATTGTATTAGCAGCAACTAACTGCCTAATATTTTTTCTATGATTTGGTTGTCCTGGATTTACCGTATATAAGGTATTGTTTACTACTGTGAACTGTTTAAGTGGTACATGTAACTCGGGTAATAGTATATCATCACCTGATTTTAAATCATATATGACTTTAGACAATATTGGGTCGTCTCTTTGTGCCTGCGAAATTTCTTGATGTCGGGGGAGTGTTTCCCTTAGACTAACTGCAGTGACATTGGTCTTTGTTGGATTTCGTGATAAGGTGTCTGCCGCCATATTTACTTTACGTTTTACGTAATGAATATTTATACTGTAATTCTAGACTGCACATTTCCATCTTGCTCTCCTCCCAGTGAGGAGTTTTTCCTGAAACATGCCCTGGAAAGGTTTATAATCAGTACAGAGGTGGATATCGTAACCATTTATAAGATCTCGAAATTTTGGTAGTGCAAATATCACTGCTAGAGTCTCTAGGTCTGTGGTACAGTAGTTTTTCTCTGCTCCTTTTGTTTGTCTATTGGCAAATGCAATTGGTTGGTATTTTCCACGTTTATCTTCTTGCACCAATACAGCTCCTAAGCCTTTAAGTGAGGCATCTGTGCAAATTATGAGTGGTTTATTAAAGTTTGGATATGCCAAGCAAGGTGCACATGCAAGATTATCTTTTAAATCATTAACGGCCGTATTATTAAAACAAATTGAGTGTCTCTCAGAGGTTGCTATACTCACTTTGTTATTATTAAACTCGGTGCACTTACACTCAGACTAAAATATTATTAAAATATAGACAACAAATTTGAGACAGGGATAGGTTGGCTTACAAGTGCACTCTATATTCTTAATTGTCATAATCCTTTGAAACTACTGTCACTACATAAACCATTGACCACACTGATGACAAAAATATTAGCATCTCTGGGAGATGTGTAATTGTACTGTACATTGAAGCACTTCACGGTATTTTTACGACCCTGCACGTCTACCATCGCAATTCGCAACATCTAGATTCTAGAACATCAATATCAGTGACTGTTCGTGTAAGTACTCCTCCGGCAATTTGATTCTGTATGTTTATACTTTAAAGATTTATAACTTGTTATCATTGATTATCCAACCACTTGCACAGCTTATTACCTTCAGAATGTTATAACTGAGGAGGAAGACTCCAATCTTGATGAATACTTCTGTTATTGTCCGTAAAGTATAGTACGTATTCTGACATCAGTATGGCAGGCAGCCCACAGTGATTTTGCTGTGTTAACTACACGATAATAAAAATAAATTGCAGCACATTTATGATATAAATAGTTTTATAAGTTAGCTGCCATTCATCACCAATTCATTGCTTACATATTATCTAGATGTCCATTGTAATGTTAATGCAGTACCTTTTTTATTTATTTATTTTTTTTGAGGGGGGGCATATTAGAATATATGCAATCATACAAACCCACAGAAAACAATATGCCAGTCATAAAAGGACTCCGTGTCGTAAGCCACTACGATTGATTTTAAAGTAGTCTGCAAGGAAGAGTCTACTTTAAATTGTGTGTGAATGAATATCCTTAGTTAGATGTTCCTGGTCAGTGAAGCAACATGCTGCAGACAGCTTGTGCTGGTAATACAATTTCCTGAGTACAGTACAAATGTAAATTTGAGAAAATATTGGTAAAAATATGAAAAACAGGGTTAACTTGAAATAAATACTAAGTTGTTAAGGACACTGGTAGAACCTATAGGTATTTTTACAGTAATTTCATGTTACCATACTCTTTTACATGATTAATGTTATTCAGGAATGTGTAGAACCCTCTTAAGTAAGCCTCTTAAAGTAACAAGAACCATTACTAGACACAAACCAAACAACAGCTCACACTTAACAAGGTAATGTATGTGCAAGGGACAACGTATATTTACACAATTTTGTAGCAAGCAAAAGTTAATAGACTGAAACAAATTAGACCAAACAGAAGCTCATTTTATAAGGTAACTTGTGCAAAAGAACTGTTTTATTTTCTAATATCATAATATGCACAGTTGGATTGATTAAAGCAAGTGAGAAGTGTTAGCTATACTGCTGCTTCAGAATTTTGCTGTCATTATCAAAAATACATTGCAAGGAATCTGATGTCTAGCCAGTGTTGTTATTTTACTACCACTATGCATCATGCTAATATCAATATAATCTTTTCAGCATGGATCCACATTTTCAGCGGCTGCGAGACCTTCAGCGTCTCCAGTCTCGTGTATGATATCGGTCTGTTGTTGACAATGAAATAGAGGCTATGACCAGCTCAGAATTATTTGTGATGTGGTTTGGCCTCAGCAAGAAATGTGTTGTCCAACTTACTGGCACAGTCCAAGGGCGGCTACCAATTGCAAGAGAAAGGCAAGGTAGCTAATATACAAGTGATGTATATATTAACCTTCCTGTAATGCTAGGTGTTTAAGGCTCGACTTCCCGTTCCTTAAACACCCAACACGTTGCGGGGTTCTCTTTCGAGCCCGGGGCTTAGGACAAATAAGAGAGAGGCAGGACACAAAAACTCCAGGCATTAACCTTACACGTATATTACTCAGTCAGACAAGGGACAACAGCAGATGTTACAAGCACAATATTTGGTTGATCATAAACACTTATATCTAGATAATTAGTATCTAACAGGATACTATGGGTGAATGTACTAAAATAACACCGAGGCGGAGTATTCAGAATTAGTACAGTCCAAGGTCTCTGAGCGCGTGGAGGAGTTAGAGATGAGGCTCACTAGGGAAGGGTGTAAGGCACTGGGGTCTAATTATGATTATGGTAGTATGAGGCAGAGTTTACTGGTAGGGTGTTCACTTTATTATTTTCTAGTGGGAAGGGATTTTTGGTTAATTATTATTACTAACTCCACGGCTTGGGTATTTCTCTTAGTGATATGATGGTTATAATGCGTCGGTCTTTCTCACTAGCACTTAGGTTCGTGATTGATTATTCACTGTTCCGCCTTGATACTGTTAGACCATTATTATTCCAGTTCTGCTTAAAACACTTGGTCCAGTACTATTAATGCGTTATTCTGCCTCGCCACTGTTGCACTGCAGTATCGTCACGGTCACTGTCTCATGGGTCACTGGGCGGCGGGTGCGGTGGAGAGACAATCTGGCTTTATTTCTGCCGGGGTTGGGGCACTGCCAGGTGAGGCCGTGCCAAGAGGGCACAGGATCATGCACAGGGGCGTCTTCTCTCGTCCGGGGTTGCAGGTGGTGAAGGGGCCCGTACTTCCCGGGCTGGGTACAGGAGTGTGGCCTTCAGGACTAGGGCTGAACAATTGTCTGAATCTCTCATTCAGGCTCCTGACAGAGGTGGAGGTCCTCTGCCATCGAGGCTTAGGGAGTTCCCACCCGGTCGTTCTGGGGAGAGCCTGGGGATCCGGAGGGCTGCGGCTCCCAGAGTTGGGCGGCGCCGACAGGGAGGGGCTGCGGCACCAGTCTGCGTCAGGGTCCATCAGGTGGGTCTCTTCCAGGGCCCGTTGTAGGGAGCAGAGGTTGGGGGAAGCTATAGGGCCTCTCCAGTACTCCTCTACATCCTCTGCATCGGGGATTGGGGAACTCGTCTATCACTGGGGCGGCTGGGCAGCTCTCTGCCACTTCCAGCCGTGGGGCCCGGATACTGGCTGTGGCTTCCCAGGGGCGCGACCACAAGGCACCAAGGCCTGGCTACTGGCCGTGGCCTGAGAGGGTTAGTAACTGCCAGCAAACCCAGGGACACCTTCAGAGTGGCTACCAGCCATCTGGTGAAGGCGGGAGCGGCTACAGGCCAACTCCTTCAGGAGGGATGGAGAGCGGCTACAGGCTGACTCAGGGGCAACACCTTCAGAGCAGCTACCTGCCGTCTGACGAAGGTGGGAGTGGCTACAGGCCGACTCCTGCAGGAGGGGTGGAGAGCGGCTACAGGCCGACTCAGGGGCAACACCTTCAGAGCAGCTACCTGCCGTCTGACGAAGGTGGGAGCGGCTACAGGCCAACTCCTTCAGGAGGGATGGAGAGCGGCTACAGGCCGACTCAGGGGCAACACCTTCAGAGCAGCTACCTGCCGTCTGACGAAGGTGGGAGTGGCTACAGGCCGACTCCTGCAGGAGGGGTGGAGAGCGGCTACAGGCTGACTCAGGGGCAACACCTTCGGTGCTGCTACCGGGCATCTGACGAAGGCAGGAGCGGCTACAGGCCGACTCCTTCAGGAGGGAGGAGAAGCGGCTACAGGCCGACTCAGGGGCAACACCTTCGGAACGGCTACCGGCCGTCTGATGAAGGCGGGAGCGGCTACAGGCCGACTCCTGCAGGAGAGGTGTGGAGCGGCTACAGGCCGACTCATGGGCAACACCTTTGGAGTGGCTACCGGCCGTCTGATGAAGGCGGAAGCAGCTACAGACCGACTCCTTCAGGAGGGGGTTTGGAGCAGCTACCGGCCGTCTCTGGAAGGACACCTTCTGACAAAGGCGGGAGTGGCTACTGGCCGTCTCCTGGTTACCCTCAGGTAGGCTACTGGCCGATTCCTTAGCGAGGGGCGAGCGGCTGCCGGCCATCTCAAGAAAGAAGACACCCTCAGAAAGGCTACTGACCGTCTCCTGTAGAAGGCGGGAGCGGCTACAGGCCGACTCCTTAGGGGCACTGGCAGGAGCTGGACAGACAGCTCCACCCTGAAGCTGGTTGGTGGAAGCTCGACCGGAAGGTAGTGGAGGATTCCTGCTATGGTGACGGCGGGCAGGCTCCGAGTCATAGGGGTGTATGGCCCAGGCTGACTTGGGCCATTGTCGCACCGAGTCTCGGTGCACTGCTGCCGCTCCTCCATGGGTCCTTGTGGGGGTGTCTGGGAGTTCACAGGGGCACTATGCTGAATTCCTGGTGGAGGTTGTTGGACGTTTCAAGGGACACTATGTTGTATTACACTTCCCAACATTGAATTCTGTATTCTTATGATGCTGATACTTATCCTGTCAACATTCCTCATATAATAATAGAGTTACATTTCCCCCAACTCACTTCTGCAGGAGAGGAGAATGAAGTGGATGGACTTGCTGTACAGGACCTGGCAGGAAATGCTGAACCAGGAAATGCTGAACGGCAGAGAAATCATCCACCTTATGACCTAAAAAAAAAAAAAAAAAATGGTGTGGGTGCTGTCCACATCATATGCCTGTTTCTTGAAATGCATTATGAGGACTAATTAGTTCTGCTCACCTTTTCAGTCCAGGGATGTCTTTTATATTATTTCTGTTGTGTTGCATTTCTGCTGTTATAGAGTAATGCCTGTGTGACAAAGCAAACAAATCAATTGCAGGCAAGCAACTACCCCTTGCAGGCCCATCCAGTTCAGTGAACCAACATTCCCTGATGGTAGACAGTGCCTCATCACAGCAAGAAGCGAGGAAAAGTGTGGAGGTCTAGTTCCTGGATGGATGCTGCATTTCTGTCTATACAGAGTTAATAGGGGCACCATTGTAGTTCCCTATCATCTCATTATTTAAGGTACTTAAATGGTCATCAACCAACATTGTAAATATTTTCATTGATTACAGGAATTCATAAGGCTTGTCATTCATGCAGATGCTCCTGAAGCTAAAAAGAAGAGAATACTGCTCATACCTAATTATTCTACTGAGCTTAGGAAAGTCACCACAAGGACTGTAGTGCTAGCAGCAGAGTAAGAACCTTTCAGCTAAGAGATATGTCTATCTATCTATCTATTGCCAGACGCCTCAATCCCGTTTGGGGTGGCCACAAACAAAACGCCTCCACGTCGCTCTGTCCCCCGCCACTTCACTGCCCTGCTCCCAACTCACACCCCCCTCTCTCATATACGTCTCCACCCCATCCCTCCATCTCATCCTCGGCCTCCCCCTCCCTCTTCACCCCTCCACCTCACTCACATACACTCTCTTCGTCAGTCTTTCACCTCCATCCTCTCCACATGGCCAAACCACCTCAGTGTGTTCCTCATAGCGGAACAACGATCCTTTACATCCTTTATATCCTCATTTGTCAGCCTGTCTCTCCATGTGACTCCACAGGCTCCTCTTAAATAACTCATTTCCACTGCTCTCACTTTTGACTTGTGTCTTTCCAACAACGTCCAAGCTTCACTTCCATACGTTAGAGTTGGTATCACAATACTGTCATGTAGTAACTTTTTCACTTCCATGCTCACTTCCCTATTTCTTATCACTGCTTTCAAAGAACCAGCAACCTTTCTTCCCTGCTATACCCTTTCAAGCACTTCACCTTCCAAACCTCCATCCTTACTCATCACACTACCCAGGTACTTAAACGTACTCATATTTTCCATTTCTTCCTCATCCAACCTCGCTGTACATTCACTGACTTCACCTCTCTCAAAGACTATCACTTTATTCTTCTCTACATTCACCTTTAGATTCCGTTTCTCACACACTCTCCCAAACTCATCCACCAAGCCTAGCAGTTCCCCTTCGTCTTCACCCAACAACACAGTATCATCTGCAAACAACAGTACAGGGAGTTTCCAAACACTATCTTCTCTCACCAGGGCCACTCCAACATCCACTACCCTACCTTGTACCTCTTTTATTACCCCAACCATATACAGATTGAACAACCATGGAGACATGACACATCTCTGTTTCAACCCAACCTTCAAAGAGAAAAATTCACTTAGTTCACCATCCACACGCATTGCAGCCATCGCACCATCATACATACTCTTCCCAGCATTCAGCAACTTCCCATCTACTCCAAATATTCTTAATACTTTCCACAATCCTTGTCTATCCACCCTGTCATATGGTTTCTCCAAATCCATGAAAGCCGCATACAACTTCTTTCTCTTCTCTAGAAACTTTTCCTCTAAGGATCTAAGAATGAATATCTAACCTACACAACCTCTTCCCTTCCTAAAGCCTCCCTATTCTTCTCCAACTAATTCCTCTGTTCTTTCTCTAACTCTGTCAATAAGTATCCTACCATACACTTTTCCTATTATACTAAGAAGACAAATGCCCCTATGATTACCACACACTTCTTTTTCCCCTTTTTCTTTGTACAAGGGGACGATTATACCTGACTTTCAATCCTCCGGGACTCTACCTTCCTCCCAGGCCAATCTACACATCTTCCACATCCATTCTACTACAATCTCTCCCCCATGCTTCAGCATTTCACCACACACTCCATCAATTCCAGGGGTTTTCCCCGATTTAGCTTTCTTCATTGCTTCCACAACTTCTATCCTACTGATTTCTTCCTGTCTTCTCACCTCCCTCCTTCTCCCAGCCATTCCCCAGCCACTTATACTCGCATTACTTCCATCCTCTATGTTCAACAATTCCTTAAAATGTTCTCTCCATCTGCTCACTTTTTCTCCCTTCTCCACTAGTAATTTACCATTTTTATCTTTCGCTCCCCTGCTAACCTCGCTTCCACCCTGTCTTACTCTCTTCACCTCTTTCCAGAACATTTTCTTACAGTCCCTCCACTTTACACTCAAATTCCTTCCAAATTCCTCATCCACTCTCTTCTTACTCTCTCTTACTAATCTTTTCACCTCTCTCTTTCTTTCTACATATAACTCTCTCTTCTGCCTCTCAACTTCTTCCACGCCCCTATTTCTCATCCATTCATTGCATGCTTTCTTCTTTTGTGCCACAGCCTGTCTCACCTCTTTAGTCCATCACGCTGTTCCTTGCACCCTCCTCCGTCTTCTCTTCCTTCCACACACCACATCACATGCTGCACATATTTCTTCTGTAAATATCCCACACACACACCCTCCACATCCCCCATCTGCTCCAATTCATATTTGCCCAATCGTTCCTTCACTTCTCTCTTATACTCTGACTTTCTTATCTTTTTGCAACCTTTCCACTCTCCCTGCAACTACTCCTTCCTCTCGCCTTTCCCTTCTTCTATTTCTCCATCTTACTTAGATCCTAATTCTGGCCACCACCAAGCAGTGGTCAGAAAGTCCACTCCCCCAACCTCTATAAGCTCTTGCATCCATTACACATCTTCACATCCTTTCATCCACACACACATAATCAATCATTGCCTTCCTTTCATTCAGTTCACCACCCACCCTTCTCATCACTCGCCATGTATATCTGTGGATCATTTTGTGCCTGAAGAGGGTATTGGCTATCACCAACCCCCTCCCAGCACAAATGTCTACTAACGCATTGCCATTCTCATCTATCTCAGCAGTCACACCCCACTCACCAGCTATTCCATCCACCTTCACATTCCCTACTTTACCATTCATATCACCGATCAAAAACACTCTCTCATTCCTTCCAAGCTTTTCCATGCACACTTTCACATTCGTCCAGAACTCTTCTCTCACTCTGCTAGCACGATCTTGTGTTGGCGCATACACACACACAATCGCCCACATTTGTATTCCAACTTTCAACCTTACCCACACAATCCTTGACCCAAGTGATCCACACTGTCTTATGCTCTTCTTCCATCTTTTACTCACAACTATACATACTCCTTCCTTTGCCCTCTCATTCTCACCTACTCCTGCGCATATACCCCATCCATACTCCCATTCTCTCACACTTTCTCCTCCCCATTTTGTTTCAGTTATTCCGCATACATCCCCCCTCAAGCACTTGGACAATCTCTCTCTCTCTTTCACCTCATCATTCGCTCCTCTTACATTCCATGTTGCCATTACCAAGTCCTTTGTCCGATCCTGGGTCGTCATCGTTTGGTTAGTCCTTGTCCGAGGCTTCTTGTTTGTCTTTTTAGTTAGTTGTTTACCTGGGAGGGGCACTAACCCTCTGCCAACCCTTTTAGTCGCCTTTTACGACAAGCAGGGATACTGGGGGAGTATTCTTGAAAAAAAAAAAAAAAAACTACCCCCAGGGGAGGTACTGCTGGACAGTATTAATCTGGTTTGGAAAGATCAGGTGCAATGAAAAAAGTTGCAGGAACTAGTTATTGCAACACTTTCTAATGCTCATATTTATGCCAACCGGCAACCATTTATTAATTATCTGCATAGACACTTGGCCAACAGGCAATTATCAATTATCTGTATAGACCGACATTAATCAGTTACCTGTATAAACACTCACGAATTGACACTGTGAGTAAAATCCCAGCATTACACAAAGGTTTAAGCTGACTGAAAGTATATAATTATTTTCCCCCTTTAAAAAATACTGGTAGATCAATGGTCATTCTTCTACCCTTATATGTTGTGGATTATACAGTAGTACCCTGGCTTTGGGCCCCTTTGCCCCAGACGAGGTAATATGGTATTAGCTTTCTGTTTATTTTACTGTATACAAGACAGAATTGTTTTACCATGTGTCTGTACATTCCTGATGGGGACAAGCTGGATACTGGATGGCTAAATGAGTAAGATTTTTATCATTATGTATATGTGTGGTGAGCCTGGCATGCATCTTTCTTAATGTATCAGGATGCCAGAAAACTTCAATCTCTTGTTATGTAACCATTTCCACTGATTTATGTTTAATACCCTGTGATTCTTTAGATGTCTTCGTGGTATGGAAGCACAGTTATATTGAGCAGTTTACAAAGCATGCCAAACTTGTCATAGCTACATTGTCACTAAAATCAGGGTTATGGTCTAGTTAGCAGAAAATGGTGGCAAAGACAACATGAGCCTAAGGGAAGGGTGTTTTAAGTAACTGCAGCCACTGTTTTCTCTACATGTCCAGTATATACAGCTCTTAACAGACCTTACTGATCAGACCTTATAATGTATTACTATTTTCTGTAATTTACGAGAAATGTATACTAGATATTATCTGTAAAAATATATTAACGAATGTTTGGTACTGTACTCTATATATATTTAATACTTTTATGCCTTAAGTATTTGAACCTAATGAAAATAAATGAAAAACAAATTTAGTCTTTTAATGAAAGCTGTATAACAATACTCCCTTTTAGCACAAGATAGAAAAAGGAGTATGTGATGTATACAATCACTTACATTTTGAGGCTGTAAGTACTGTGAATATGTGTTTATAGTACAGTCGTCAGCATAAATTCGCTGCAAGTCTACTAGTGTGATGCGAGTCCTTTTGTCTGGCAACAGTGTAAAGGGATGAGTTGCCACATACACTTTTATACACTTTAACGATGTGTTTTTCAAAAGTGGTACTAGAGACTGCCTAGAGTACAATTCTCTGTATACCGTAATTGATTAGCGTAAAAAAACTGCAAGAGTTG
The DNA here is from genome assembly GCF_032717465.1 of Coenobita brevimanus. Classification (NCBI taxonomy): domain Eukaryota; kingdom Metazoa; phylum Arthropoda; class Malacostraca; order Decapoda; family Coenobitidae; genus Coenobita; species Coenobita brevimanus. The sequence continues at coordinate 21,172,110 of NC_136979.1, read as the reverse complement.
ACAATGTTATGGAACGATGTATGAAAGTAATACTCTGGTATTCTTCATTATAACAGTGTGTAAGCTCCCTTCCCGTCTCTCCCCCTTACTCCTCCTGATGTCCCCCCCCCACCCCTCCCTCTCCCTCCTACCCCCCACTCACTTTCATGCCTCTCCACTGTCTCCTCTCCCCACCCTCTCTACCTTCATTCATTTATCCACGGCACTAACCCGACTGGTGCATCGCAATTCTCTCTTGACTGTTTTCTAAACCCAGTCTGCCTTATTCCCAGTTGCTTGCAGTACTACCAACTATATCCAAGGTTTATTATCAATATTCCTTCCTGTTCTAGTCCCATTCTTACCCTCCTTGTCTCCTTCCCACTCCTCTCCAGTTGTCTTTCTGTTCTTCACCGTTTGTCACTACCAACAGCCGGGAGATACAGGAACATTGAGGTCTCGTTCTTGTGATGTATTCTTTGTTAGTATTTGTTTGAGTGAGCCTGAAAGTCTGTGCCTATTACATCAGTAGGCAAAATTAAACAAACATTTGTGCCCACTCCTCCTACTTCTCCCCCTCTCTCTTCTCTAGGAAAATGTTCTCATTCTCCTCATACTGTTCACTGAATCACGAAGCAGTATCAGAAACACTAAAGGTTCGAACTGCTGCGTCATGTGTGGAGTAACGAGTGGGAGAAAGAGACTGTTGCATGGCATGACACTCTCGAATGTTGGGCAGCAAAAGGGTTACAGGAATAGACAAGAAATAGAGAAGAGTGCAGTTTATTACGTAAATTAGCGTTGTGGGTGATATAAGGTAGACAGGGCGGAGAGAGAGAGGAGTGGAGATGAAGGATAGCGGGAAAGGGAAGGAGGAGGGAAGGATGGGGAGGGACAAGGGATGGATACGAGGGAGAGAACAGGAGTTTCCCCATTCGACAACATTCATCTGTCGTCTTTTGCACATTTTTACGCTAACCAGATATAAAGAATATTGTATTCTGGGTGATTTATAGTACTAATTCTTACAAACATGTCTTTAAAGCGTATAAAAGCCTGTGTGGCAACTAGTTCCCATACACCGTTGCCAGACAAAATGACCCAGAACACACGAGCAGGCTTGCAGCGAATTTGTGCCGACGACTGTACATTATAAAATGCTGAAACATTATATGTCGAAATATTTGACATGAATATGTTAGTCTTCCCCCTTTCACATTATGCAAAGAAATGTTGCAGAGCTAATACAAGGGTGTCCCAGGACTTCATGCAGAAGAAGCAAGAGGTGATTCTTGAGGTAATTTTATGACAATATTATAGGAATATGTCTGATTCTTTATGTATCTAATGCTAAACACCTTCACTCCAAACGGGGTGGCCACAAGCAAATTGCTTTCAACAGCATTTTGAAATCACATGAAAATATTTTGGTGTCATTCTCCTTAAAGAAGTTACTGTTATAGAAAAGTGGGTCTGAAATTATAAACTGTGAAAAAAAAAAAAAAAAAAAAAAGGCTACTGAGAGAAGAATATTATACTAACATCAGGTCCATCACAGCCATTTCGCGGCAATAGTGGTGATTCAAACCTCTTCTCGATTTAGGCCAATATTCCTTCAGTCTGGCAATCTAGTTCTTCAGGAGGGAAGCCACCACCACAAACGTGGAAAATATCCCTTCTCCTCCTCTCACTTGCTACTTTCTTTGCTCAGAAAAAAATCTGTTACTTTGTAAAGGAATGTACCTGAGGAATTAAAAATTATTGTTTTTTTTTTACAGAGTCGTTTCCTTGCATAAACAGACTAAGCAGTTGCTTATGGCTCCACTGCTACCAGGGGGCCCCCACTGATATGCAGGCTAAAATTTACAGAGCCGCTCTGTAATGGGCAAAAGTTGTAGCTACTGTAACTACTGTGTACGACAAGTATCATCACATTAGACGCGTTTCAAGAGGTAAATGTTTCTGGAATCATTATGTAGTTTGTTTTGTGATGTGTTGCGTGACTGAATTACTGTAACATTACCACATCCATTTACAGTACTGAAGAACCCCACTGTAACAAATCTACTGGGGGAAGCCTGATCTGATAAATCCGTTGTTACAGTATTGTATATCAGATAGTCTGCCCATGTAGTGGGATTTGAAGCACATAATGGAAACTTAAATGAGAAAAACTGCATATTCTAGAACTAGAAATGAAAACTATACCCATTTTACACTAAGTAGGCTCATAATTTCACACCATTGTCCTCCCTAACCTAACCAATGTAGTTAGGTGGGAAAACCACTGCCAGCATTATTAACTGCAATCTGAGTCCTGATTACCACTGTGAAATACACCAGCATATTATCTCATTTTCTGGATAAATGTTAATAAACATGAAAATCTGCAAGGTATTAATCTTGTTTTCAGCCTATAACTGATAGCTACTTTTTTTCATGGAATGTTTTGTCCCAGTATAGTCGTTCTGTTTTATCAAGGCAGTTTGGGTCGGGCTCTCTGGGACCTGACACTGTTAGCTCTGTTGTCACATCGCCGCCGACACACGTGTAATAATTTGTGTTCAACTCTCTCTCTCTCTCTCTCTCTCACTCTCCTATTTTAAGCTAGTAACTACTTATAAATGAATTTTAAACACTCTGTATAGATGTAATTCAATAAAAAAAAAAAGCTGTAGTATAGTATACATCTCATAAGACTTGTCAGAGTTGCCTTTGAGACGTTGTCAGGTGGTGACACGAGGGACAGCCCTGCGTGAGCGGGTCATACTCGGTCAGTCTCCCGCCATAGAAGCTATTTAAAAAGAAAAAAAAAAAAAACGCACCTATAGACTTTTACCTCAGGGATGGTGTGGAAAAAAAGTCGAAAACAAGAAAAAAAATTAAGAAAATAAAATTAGTAGTAGTTAATATATAATATGAGAGAGAGAGAGAGAGAGAGAGAGAGAGAGAGAGCACGTGTGTGGCGACGATATGGCAACAGAGCTAACAGAGTGAGGTCCGAGAGAGCCCAACCCAAACTGCCTTGATAAAATAGAACGACTGTAGTTAGATTTCTTCTGTGACACTTGTGTCAAAAATCAGTAGTATTGGAGATAACATTTTTAATCTACCCATCTGCTGGCGAAGAAAAGGGTCACATGACTTACTCTAGCCATCACCAGCCAAGTTGCTGCTTGGCAATTCTGTTTTACTTCAATTTCTTTGAGAGTAACAGATGCTCTCCTGTTCCTGCTCTTGTTTTTTCAGGATATGTGATGCAAAATCACTAGGATAAAGCTGGAATTTGTTTTGATTAGAATGATTTGCTTGGAGTCTAGGTTTGGTTAAGTATTGCTACCATAAATGGTTTGTAACTGACTCACTTTTGAGGTAAGTGGTATATCTCAGCCACTGGAAATTTCCATCACATGAACTAACAAATCACAAAAAAAAAGAAAAAAAAAATCAGTTCACCCTCAAGATAAGAGCAGTATGGTCTGAAATAAGAAAAATGCCATCTGAAAATCAGAGCTAAGTACTGTATATATTGGACCTAACCATTAACCAGCCCCATCCCGACCACTTTTCCACCACTGACTCTCCCCAATCCAGACCATTTTAGGAAAAAATTTTTTTTGGCTCAAACCTTCGCTTTTGGTGAGAAACATCGAAAATTCATAGAGAAATCGCTCACCTGAGGTTTAAAATACTCCATACAGGTAAGCGTACCTCCTTACCTTACTGGGTTTTCTATCAGGCTGGCACCAAAAGAAAACGAGTTCTATGGAAGGATAACTATTTCACACCACTCATAAACGGTATTTGTTTATTTACTTGGTACGAATTTACATGTAGTATGAGAGTATATTAGTTTTCAAGCAGTAATATAGGCATTATAAGCATTGTTTCACTCACTAATACCTGACCTTTTTTTGCCACATTACCTGATCATCATTTCTAACTGTTTCTTCCTCTAATGCTATGTAAAGTTTGTCCTCCACATTGTCATTGATTGGGGCATCACTCTGGCCCTGAATTTCGTACCGTGGCATGACATGGCTATACTGGCCAGGTCACTGATAACAGGTGAATTGCTGAGACAATGGCATGCAGGGGGGGGGAGGAGGTCATGCTAGGTAAGGCATTGTCCCTGCCAGGCATCTTATAGAGGAAGGTGTCACGTGTATACGTACCAAAAATCACTCACGAAAATTGAAAATTGTGCAAATTAGGGACCTTGCAATTTTTTCGCGTTTATGTATGTCGACGGGATTGGCAGTGACAAAACGTGTGGACGTTAAAGAACGTCGACGGGACGCCGCGGGTTAAGAAAGAGATTCTTCCATCATAACCTTGGCATCCTTCTTTCTTGACAATGGTACCACTACTGCTTCATGGGTCATTTATGGGGTTTACACAAAACTAAGCTCTACAAACCCTGGCCTGTCTGAGAGAAACCACAACTTCTGTTGCAACTTTAGGTTTCTTTATTCTTTGGAAATAATCTTCACATAATCATAATAAGGCATCTAGTTTCATTAGTATACAATTTCATGCTTCTATAATTTTACTCATATTTTAAGTTTTCATGTTAAAGGTCATGTAACGAATCCCCAGTGATAGAAGTGTAAGCCGCTAAGAAAACATGACCGCACACATGTAACATTGCATAGCTTTGGCACAAATCTGAATTGACAGAAACTAGTTGGGGTGGAAATGGCAATAAATACATTTTGCCTGAATTATTCTATATAGACACTCGCCTTGTTATTATATTTTGCCAAATTTTTCTGTTTTACTGGGATGTTCTGGCGGGCCCAATCCAGCTGCATTCAAGGCGTTACTTATCTCCTCCCATGTGGGCCACATCCTCATTTTTACCGGAATTATCCCTCAATCTGTCTTCTTATTAAAGATTATGTTTTTATTTTATCCTCGATGAGATCAAATATGTCATTTCTCTCTTCAGTGATGATAATCCCGGGAAACAGTTTGACAAATGACAAACTCAAATCGTTCGATTATTATCGGTGAACCAGTTGCTTTCATCAGCATATCTTATTTCTGGCATCTTATACGTCTTCTAACCTGTTATATCTTTATTTTAATATGTAAAAATGTTTATGAACGGTGGCTCTCTTATGCTATAATGATGCCAGAGGTATTTGATTGTTGGATTTTTGTTTCAGACAATTCGAACACAGTCTTGTAAGCAGGCATACCAACATTACCGAAAAGTAGCTGCTGGCATACCAATCGGCTCACGAAAGCACATGTCCGATCAGCTGTTCTAATAATAACAAAAATTGAACCTGACTTTCCTTAGTGCAAGAGAGAGTGTTCTTTCCAGAGGCATGCTCAATATTATTTAATAATACGTCCGTAATAAATGCTATCTTTTGTTCGTCTCTCCATTTAAATATAGATTGTTTTTTTTCAGCAGGTGGAATAATGGTTCTGCTATATTAGAAAATCCCAGTGTAAAAGATCCGTAATATCCTGCAAGCAGTGGTGGGCACAGCAAACCGAAGACTTAGCTTCGATGGCCGATAGTCCACTAACTCAAAAGTCAACTCCAACTGAGCAAAACCGATAGACTGCCGCAAAATTTAGCGGAAGCTAACGATTTTCGAAAAACAGCAAACTTTCACTATTGGAATTCCAATTTGGTTTGTTTATTTGGCTCTAAAACCCTTAAAGAAACACTCCTAGGTAGTTGAAGTTTTAATATCTTGTAGCCTAGACACAGAACTTTAGAAAAAGGTAAATCATGCCAGGATAAGATCTTTCAGATGATGATCAAAGCTTTTATATTTTATAGTGCAACAAAGAGCCAAACAAGTCATACTCATCAATGCTTGTAAGATCTTTATTAAGCATGAGTTACAACTTTGATCATGACTTCCCAGTACTGATGAAAACTGAAAACCTTCCCCAAAAAATAATTATTAATAAGAATTTATTCAAATTTACACAATTCATGGATTCAAGAAAGTAAGATCAAGGCATTTATAATATAAATTGCAAAGAACCAAACAATTCAGACTCATCAATGCCTGTAGTTATTGTTATTAATCCAGCCATTCACTCTGTCTTCTCTTTCTGCTCCCTCATGGACTTCTCCATTGCCTCCACATGATGCTGGTTTCCCTTCATAAATATCAGCCACTCAAAGTTGGCATCTGACAGGCTGGCTCTCTTGGTCCTCAAGATGTCTTTGCCTATGGAGAAAAGGCGTTCAACTGCAGCGCTACATGGGATAGGTATGTTGTACTTCACGAACAGGTCAATCAACACTTGCTCATCCAAGAAGGCTACGTCAGTCAGGACGACATCCATTGAGCGGGAGCTGAGGGATTCCAATCATCTTTTCACTAAGTTCTGTGACCTGGATTTCAGGGACTTGTGGCTCTCTCTTCTTTCAGGTGGCTGCTGGACTTTATTTCAGAAATTATCATCATCTCCATCGCTGGTACTGCTGCTGCCGGCCTCTCCATCCTCCTCGGCTCTCAGGGCTTCCTCCACGGCAATCTCCATAGCCCTGGTTACCTTGCTGATTTGGGTGTGATCATATTTCTCCAGATAGAACAGACGAAACTAGGGGTGGAAAGCAAATGCCAGCTGGCACTGCTGGTCATTTAGGGTAGGCCCAAACCTTTTTGTGATGCCTAAAATCATCGCTTCTACCGAAGGATTGCAGTACTGGAGGCCATTGGACTTAACCTCATTCAGCATCATCAGAATGATTGCTACAGTTGGCAGAAGGCTCCCGAGATAGGCCTATTTCTTCCCCTGGATCGTATCCAAAGCCCTGGCAACAATGGACATCACGTGCACATATTCCTTTAGGAAGGCAACCTCAGAATCAGTGAAAGTCGACAGCTTTAGCTGCGTCATCACCCTGTGAACAACTGGTCTCTTCTTCAGCAACAGTCCATTGAGGACAACAATCGAGTATAGATGGAATTCCATCTGGTACTGTTGGGGACCACCAGTCTCTTCCCTAACTCTTCCAGAATGGTGTCTGCCGACACTGTGCTGCAGCTCTGCTGGTTCCATAGTGCCCGTGGCTTTGAAATGGCTTTTCTGTAGGCCGTCTTGAAATGAATGTTGAGAAGTGCCTTATCAGCATCCACGGTGGCTATCAAATTTAAGGTGTGGGCTGCGCACCTCATATGCGTTGGCAGGATGTGGGCACTCGACTCTGCCTTGTCAAGCTTCTCATCAAAGGCAGGCTGAATAGAGATGCTCTTTATTTGAACCTCTTCATCCACAGCACCGGCATTGGGATCTTCATCCTCCATGCGCTCCATGTCTATATCAATGGCAGGCTCAGGAATGTCTGGCAAGAGTTCAGCTTTTGTGCCAAACTGTACAAATGCCTTGACAAAGTTGCTGCCATTGTCTGTTGTGGTCCTGGTCACCTTGTTCTGCAGGTGAAACTTGTAGTGGATGTCCACCACGGCCTCAGCGAGAACATCAAAGGTGTGATGCCCTCTGAGCCAAAAGCAGGCCAGAACTGCATACTGTCTCATGCGGGTTTAGGGGTCCAGCCAGTGCACCGTCCTTCCCAGATAGGATTTGTTGTGAGCCGACCAACAGTCTGCGGTAGTTGCCACCCAGGGGATATCCCGCAGCAGCCTGTAATTGAAAATTATAAAATGTAAAGAGTAAGAAGATATGTTGTAAAAATAAAAATAAATGATTGAGTAATAGCTAATGATGCTGAAATACTGTATTATATTAAAGACTGTCTGTAAAACTAACTTTTTTTTAATGAAAAAAATTAGTCCTTAATAACTGAAGTAAATTTTGTATTAATAAACATTACAAAGTCTGTCATTAATGGAATTACTGTTACAACTTTATATATATATATATATATATATATATATATATATATATATATATATATATATATATATATATATATATATATATATATATACACTACATTTAAAATATGTACAATAGTGACAAACAGGGCATAGTGTCTGCTCACTTGTAATTAACTGATGAGATGTGACTTGAAATTTAAAGAAAATATATACATATATCATCCAAAACTAAAAACAAAAATGGAATTACCTGGTTCAGTGTCTTGATCAGGCTGACAAAGGTGGGGACTCCACTACATGCAGCAGCAACATGTTGCAGATGAATGCATCCACAATCTTGGTGTCAACCACAGACTGAAGGACAGCAGTGCCAGCAGCTACTTGGCCAAATGCCTCGGAAATTGAGGGCTGGCACATTCTCTTTGGAGATGGAGAAATGTTACTGCCACTGCTACTTTCCAAGGATTGCCTGCGTTTCCCTCGGGAAGAGCCCGCCTTGATCCTGTCCTCAAACTGGCAATAATGAGACTGGTGGCTCCTCTTAATATGGGACTTCAAGTTGTGGAGGCTCGTCACATGTCCCTTGATGATGGTGGTTTTGGGCCGGCACAAAACACACCTGTAAAGAGTTTTGTATGTTTTTCTGAGATGATATATTTTCATATAATATACTGAATGTCCAATCCATCAAAGTTCAATAAATACCTTCTAAATAAGAAATATAAAGAAAACAATGCATACAATTCAGGGTTACCAAACCATGAGGCTGAAGAAACCTGTCTGAAAATGTAGGCCAGTGGTTCTTAACCTGGGAGGCATGCCCCCCTAGTTAGGTGTCAGTAATTTCAAGGGGGGGTGGGGCGCGAGCCCTTGGGAAAAAGCAGGAATTTTTCTAATTACTTTTGTTATTCTCTTAACCAAGGAATTCATGCTCAATAAAGAGACTAATATTTTTTTTCATTTTTCTTTAAAATCCTGGAAGGAATTTTATTAATTGATGCAAGGGGGCGTGCAGGGAAGGACCAATTCTTAGAGGGGGCATGGTACTAAAAAGGTTAAGAACCACTGATGTAGGCTATCCCTAAATTTCTAGTTCACAACAGTTAAGGTAATTGGGTAATTAATGGAAAGTAATTTAGGAGACATATTTTTGTAAACTGACAAATTAATAAATGAAAATGTTTTCCCTTCATCCTAAATCCCAAACAAAAGTTTTAAATTTAATATGGCACCCTGTAGGCTGTTAAAGATGTCTACATAAATGTGTATTTTGGGTGTTACATACCTGAAGCTCAAGCTGCCGGTGCTCTTCTCGTTCTCACCTTCTGGCAGATATAGAAAATATTGACTTAGGTGGGGCCATGGATGAGGGTCGAGATGGCATGGCTGGCCAGCCTGGCCCTCAGCCTTTGTCACAGTTTCCTCCGTCCTAAAAACAGATGCTGGAGTCTCCTCAGCAGACCCAGGATCATCAGGGTCAAGCACAGTTATGTCCTCACTTAAGTCTCTTTCCATAGCAAATCTGGTAGTCGCTGTAGATGACACTGACACGGGAGTGACGGACTGACTTCTGGTTGCAACTTGAATACACGTGTTTAGTCAACACAGGGTAAACGCTGTTTACCTTCACACTAATCCGCGCGCAATCTAAGCAGGGACTGTAATTATAAATCTGTGCCTCTGTATGGGATTATTAGTATTAATTTATTATTACTATTATTATTATTATTATTATTATTTTAAGTTTCTACTATTCATCACAAACAAACCAAAGTGAGAATGGCTTGTATTGGATGTAGACTCGTCAGTATCGTTAGGGGACTCGAAGTTAGCTGATTAGCTGAAGCTAATTAGCAGAAATAAATTCAGCTGAAGTAAATTAAAAGGAAGCTAATTAGTTCGATAATGATTTTTGAAGTTAGCGAAAACGATAACCAGTTAACAACGTTAGCTTCGTTATTAACTGTTTAGCTTATTTTCGGAACCCTGCCCACCACTGCCTGCAAGTCCTAGAAACTGTCGTATTTCATCCACATTTATGGTTTCATGGAAATCCCTTACTGCTTTTATTATTTTCGTCTGAGCCTATAACCTAGGAATTTAATTTCTTTAAAGCAAAATTTACATGCAAACAACTAAATTTTTAAGCCAGCATCGCCTAACTTGTTTAGGAGCTTGTCTAATTTCTGTAAATGCTCAACTATTGTTTATGTTGCATTTATAATGTCATCCAGATCAACAAAAATGCCATCACCTAGCATTCCTGATAACACTATCTATCTATCTATCTATAGCCCGACGCCCTAATCCCGCAAAGGGTGGCCGCAGACAAAACGCCTCCAAGTCGCTCTGTCACCCACCATTTGACTACCCTCCCCCCAACTCACCCCCCCCTCCCTCATCTACCTCTCAACTCCATCCCTCCACCTCATCCTCGGTCTACCTCTCCCTCTCCCTCCCTCCACCTCACCTACATACACCCTCTTAGCCAGTCTTTCATTCTCCATTCTCTTCACATGTCCAAACCACCTCAGTGTATTTCTCCTAATCTTCTCAACCACATCCACATCCACCCCACAGCGTTCCTTCACTTCTTCATTCGTCAACCTGTCCCTCCACGTCACTCCACATGCTCCTCTCAAGTAACTCATTTCCACTGCTCTCACTCTTGACTTGCTCCCCTCTTGCAAGGTCCATGCCCCACTTCCATACGTCAGGGTAGGGATCACAATACTATCATGCAGTGACTTCTTAACTTCCATACTCACCTCCCTATTTCTCATCACTGCTTTCAGTTTACCAACAACCTTCCCTGCTGTACCCTTTCACGCACTTCAAAGTTCCATCCTTACTCATCACACTACCCAAGTACTTGAGTGCACTCACATTCTCCATATCCTCACCATCCAACCTCACTGCACACTGTGACTTCATTCCTCTCAAACACCATAACTTTACTTTTGTTTACATTAACTTTCAGATTCCTCCTCCTACACACTGTCCCAAATTCATTCACCAAATCTTGCAACTCCCATTCATCTTCACTCAACAGTACTGTATCATCAGCAAACAGCAACACCGGAAGCTTCCAAATCTCACCCTCATTCATTAGAGCCACCCCCACATCCACTGCCCTACCCTGCACCTCCTTTACAACCCCATCCATGTATATATTAAACAGCCATGGAGACATCACACAACCCTGTTTCAGTCCCACATTGAGATCAAAGAACTCACTCAGCTCACCATCCACTCGCACCGTAACCCTAGCTTCCTCGTACATACTCTTCACAGCACTCAACAATTTTCCCTCCACTCCATATATTCTTAATACCTTCCACATACCTTGCCTATCTATTCTGTCATAAGCTTTCTCCAAGTCCATGAAGGCAGCATACACTTTCCTTCCCTTCTCTAGATACTTCTCCACTAAACATCTTAGAACAAATATCTGATCTACACACCCTTTTCCCTTCCTAAATCCCCCTTGTTCTTCTCCAACTAGCTCCTCTGTCATATGCCTAACCCTATCAGTGAGTATTCTACCATATATTTTACCAGTCACACTAAGTAGGCAAATACCCCTATGGTTACCACATACTTCTCTCTCTCCTTTTCCTTTGTATAAAGGAACAATTATACCTGATTTCCAGTCCTCTGGAACCCTTCCCTCTTCCCAAGCCAATCTACACAACTTCCATATCCACTCCACGGCCTGGAGCCGTGCAAAGCCCCATGGACATTCTGCGGCACTGAAGGTGACCACCACTTGTAGAAAATGCTGTGTATTTCCATTCTTCTTCTACTAACTCTATCTGGTAATAGCCACCGAACAAATTGATTGTTGAAAATGCATTGTTTTCTGGTCCAATATTTTGGAAGACATCATTTAACAATGACAAGAGAAAACGATCTGTAACTGTTTGCTGATTGGGTGTCCGATAATAATCAACGAATAAGCATTTCATCCATATATAGTTCAGCTAATGCACACTGCAAATGTGCAACTCTATCATGATGGCACGTAGATAGGTTGTGTCTTGTTTTACAGTACATTAATATGGTGCTGTATTAAACTGGCACAACCTAATTTTTCACCAGGCAGTGCAACTGTCTGTTGATGTTTCTGTAGTAAATCCGGTAGATCATTCCCTACATTTAAAAATTCTGAATGAATCAAACGCTCAATTATGCACTCTTTGTGTGACGATTTTATTTTGCTTGATGCTCCAGCTATTGTTACTTCACGTATGGGAGCTGGACAAGTCTATAAATTGCATATGCAAATTCCTTTATTGATCTGCACATCTCCATTCTTCTCGTTTATTAGAAAGACATTCGTTTCCCCTCTGTTACTTATCAAGCATAAAGCATTCCCTAACGAAAGATCTTTCACTTTGAAGGTTTCCTCTAAAAAAAAAAAAAAAATTGCAATTCTTCAATTTCCTCTTCATCGTGACTTTCATGAAGATCTTGTTGGTAAGGTCATATCATGGCTAATGCAAGCTGGGTGAGTTGTGGGCAGTGGCGTACCCAGAAACTTGAACGGGGGGGGGGGGCATGACTTTGGCGAGCGCAACGAGCCCGTACAGCTGGGGAGGTTGGGGGGGTGCAGTAAGCCCCCTCCCCCTAGAAAATTTTGCATTTTGGCCAATTTTATGATCATTTTGAGGCCATATGGAATGGGTATACGACATAAATATAACATATTCTAAACTCATTTTTAGGTACTCTGCTACTGAGTCATGATACAGTCTCTCCAATAACCTTAAACTACTAAAATTCAAGGGCTCACATTTCGATCAAACAGCTTTACAACTGTAATAAACTAATAACAATTTATATATATATATATATATATATATATATATATATATATATATATATATATATATATATATATATATATCATCATCATCAGCCGTTTGAGTATCCACTGCAGGACCGGCCAATCCCGACCGAAGTCGGGACGATGCAGCCAATGTATCTCTACCAAGTGGCTGAGGCTGTCTAGTAGAGATTGTATGTACGGTGAGAAGTGCTTGTTAGTGTTGGAGTGGCTTTGGATGCGTGTGTAGTCTGTGAACCAAGTGTAATCGGCCCGCGCAAGCCGACTGGGTGCAAGCATACTTTATAGTAAGCGACACTGGCTCAACCACAGCACCCCTGGTGTCCGCCAATAAAGTACGTGGCCGGGTGAACGCTCCCAAAGTTTATTACCCTGGCGGGGCGCGAATCCTGGCTCACCCGTGTACGAAACGCACACTCTGTAGTGCAAAAGGAGGGCCATGGCCGCATGCCCCCTCCCCCCCCCTCGGTACGCCACTGGTTGTGGGTGAGCTTTTACGTGACCTTGGCTGGGAGATGTGAGAGAGAGGGTCTGTTTGCTCGTTTTCTTTGAGTGAGTGTAGGGTACAGTCTTTGTTACTTCTTTTGTTAAGTGCTCTTGTTATTTTGGAATTTTCTGCAATTGTTGGGTGTAGTATCTGGAGAAGAAACTTCCTCTAAAAATTCATCAAATTATATTCCGTTGAAATGTGGCTTAAGTAAAATATTTTCTTCTCTCATCGTACTTGGGCCAAGAAGCATATTTGATTTAATGGATAAATTCTCTACTGTGTAGAATATAGTAGTGATCGTTTTAGTAGTCTCTGTAAATTTCATGTCTAACTCAATCATGTCTTCTACAGATATTTCTTTACCATCTACAGTGTATAAATCTAAGTTTGGTTGCCCCATGATTGTTACTTTTGTTCTTAAAAAAAAAAAAAAATCGTTATATTTTATCTTCTGTTATTAATTTGAGTAGTGTGCCTGATTCCAAAAATAATTATATCTTTTCATTTTCACAAAAGCCGAAACCAAAATACTTTCATTTGCATATTGGCTTCCTATCTTTACTCTGTTTGATTGTTTTATGTATTGTCGTCTTTTGTGCTGAAAAAATCTTCCCCCGACTTATAGACAGATATTTATTCATTGTTTTATACTCTGTGGCCCAGTGACCGACAGTTTTGTGTTTCCTAGAATAGGGTTCGAATCCTTTTGATTTGTCTCTGTCCTCTTTGTTTTTTTATTAAACATTCAGATCTTGAGCAGCCTGGATTTGCATAGTTGTAACACAGTTTATCTCTTGAGTTTTACTTACGGGGTGATATTACATATTTTGGCCTTTCAGTTGCACGTTGTCTGCTTGGGCTATGCCTGAATTTCTGAGCCTGTCTGTTGCCTGGTGTTCATGAGTGAGTTCTTGAGTTCTGACAGTTTGTTTGTCTGTACTCTGCACTTTACTTATACTTGATTTATTACGAGTGAGGGCGAAATCCTCGCAAGTTTCTCGTCAAGTAGTGGCATTTTCTCACATATGAGGCCCGACCTGGCCTGGCCCAACCCGGCCCGATCGTAACACCTTTGAGAAGCTTACATCTCAGCAACCATAGGGCTGATCACTGAGTGGTTTGCACCATAAGATAGCCTAATTCTTTAAGATTTGTTTTTGACAGGTCTCATCATGCCTAGGTGGTGCACGTGGCACGTGACGCGCCAAGTACAGCACGTCGAAAATCTTCAAAAGAGGGCCACAGGCCGAAAGTTTGTCATAAAGGCATGAAACTTGGTAGGTAGATAGCTATCAGTATACCCTAGGCATCCTTGGGGCATAAGGCGACATTTCAATGTTTTCAAGTTTAAATGGCCTCACTCATGCCTCGCTGATAAAAGGCGTTTTACTGGTTTATCACTGCAACAATCTCTGCCACATTAATCCTTGTTTTATTGCATTGTCATATCTCAGTCACACCTGCTTTATTGCAATGCAACTCAACCTTGTATACATAATTTAGTAAACACATACCTCGATTATATGATATTGTCTTTGCGATTTTTATAACTCTTTCAGGCAGTTTACATAGTGCTGCTACACTCGTATATCTAATGATGTCAATGACACGCACTGGTGACATATTACCTTCAGCTCCAACTCAATCTGAGTTTTCTATGCTAGCAAACAAAATTCTTTAAATGGTTGACACATCTGCAGTTATCTCACCCAAATCTGAGTTGGAGTGTGTTTGCAATTGTATGTAATTCTGGGGCTATACCAACTAAAAAATTCCTACCCTCAGAGAATTTTATCAGGAATTTTTCTTAAACTCATTATATGTCTGAACTTGCAAAAACTTGTCTGACTGAAGCAAACTGGCAACTGGACAACGTTCCTGATTCATTCTAGCTGAAACTCAGCTATTTTTTCCTTTGTGTCTGTGATGTTTCTATAATGAAACGCTGCCCACATTCGTCTAACACTGTCTGTCTATCTAGTCTTTCTTTATCATTACCTGAAAATTTTGAGACTTTTGTCCTCACGACAAACAAACACTGGTACACAGTAAGTGTAGTGATTTTGTAGAGGAGGTAATGTACTGTTACTTGCTCTACTTGTCTCAATATGTATTTGTCTATCCATTTTTACTTGAAATTCCTTGCACTTCTAACATGAATGTAAATCATATGCGTTTCCTGATCTGAGTAGTCTCTTATTTAGGTTATTTCGATTGTAATAAGTATGTATGAAATTTCTATATCCTCATTGTCTACACATGAAAACTCTGACCAATCATAATCATTATTTACATCAAAGTAATTTTCATCTGTATGTTGTTCAGTTTCTCTTTCCGGTGGGTTTTTTGTTTCCTGGTTTTCTGTTTCTACGGTACTTGTGCAGAGTCATTTCTTTGTGGTTGTTTTCTGTTTCTATTTGTGTGTGGCTATTAGGCAGTGCTAATGCTGATTCATCTGGCACAATGCATTTTTTTTTCTTAACATAATAGTATTACTCACTAGATAGTATTACTCACATTCTACAGTTCTCCTGATTGCTCATTAAATTAAAATAATAATACACGTACTGTACTGTACAGTACATCGTGTAGTCTATATTGTCTACCACTATGTAGGGATATATATATATATATATATATATATATATATATATATATATATATATATATATATATATATATATATATATATATATAAAATTATTATTGTTAGTATGTTGTATTGATATTACTTTACTATTGATAAATGAGTTAATATTAGTGCATTACTGTAGGTATATATATACGTTAGTTAGGTATGGGTGGTAACCATATAACCAAACCATACGTGTTCCCTACTTGTCAACAGGTGGGTTGGTGGAGGGTTAGTGCCCCTCCCTGTAAAACAAACAACTCAAAGTCAATGGCCACCCCTTACGGGATTGTGGCGTCTGGCAATAGATAGATAGATAGATAGTTAGGTATAATTATAAATGATGAAGTACTAATAAAATATGGAACTTTGAAAAGAAAAAAATATTTAACTCACTAAAAGTTTAATTGCGGTAGGAATGGTGATAGTGAAGACGGTGCTTGTAGGGATGTTGATGATGATGGTGATGGATGGAGTTGGTTGTGGGTGGGGTAAGTCAGGGCTGTTTTGATTGACAGATGCTACACTCCCATCAGCAACTGTTGATCCCACTGTTTTCCTGCTGGTCCCTGGTAGGTGTCACTGTGGTTATGGGTGGTGGTTGTGGTTGCTGTGGTGGTTGTGGTTGTTGAGTCAGAGATCAGGTGGTTGTGCTGCTTCAGCTGCCCACGTCAGGGCAGCATTCACTGCTGGGTCAACAGCTGTCACTTTCTACTCCATCCTCCGTCTTGCTTCCTTACTTCATTTCCTTCTTCTTCTTCTTCTTCTTCTGTCTTCTTCTTGTTACTTGGTTTAGGTGATTTTGGAGTTGTAAGTCGTACATAATTCGTTGTAGATAATTGTAGCTGATCATAGAAATGTAAATCACAGAAGTGCTGCTTGTAGAGTTGTATATCGCAGTTGATGGTAGTGTTGTTTCGTAGATACTTATGTTAATCTTCTTTACTGCTGCTTTATTGCTGTTTTTGTTTTCATCTTTAACCACTGCCACCAGTGTTAGTAGGGTAACTTGGTAGGTAGGTAGCTAGGTAATAAAAGTGGATATTGTAGAAAATCGTTGCCACCGATGTCGGTATCGTAGAGTAGATTTCTGCTGCTGCCAAATGTAGATAATAGTTGTAGCTAGAAGTTGGGATTATAGATGTAGATTGGCAAGGCACCTGTGTCACCAGTAGTGTGCTGCTACCAGTATAAGGACGTGAGGCATTGGATTGCTTGTTGTGGGTTTTATCTTGAGGCAGGTATTCGTGTCTCCCTTGCCTCTCTGTCTATCTTGTATCATAAGTGAAGGTGTGGTATAGACACTGTGGGGTTAAGGTTTTTTTTTATTGTGACACAGTTATGTGATAGACAGTGACGTGACACCCCCTATTGCCAGCATGGCGGCAAACCTCCTTCTCTACCCTATCTTCTAAACTTCCTTCTCTCGTCTCTCCGATCCCCGTCTGCCTTCTCTGGTTCTCTCTGGTTCTCTGACTCTCACCTCCGATTTATCGGGATATATTACTGGCCGGTTTCTGGCTAAGTGACGTGTGTGTGCATATGTGTGTATGTGTGTAGTGCCCGGCACATTTCCATCACGTGAGCTGACTGGCTTTCGTCAGTTACTCCAAGTGTTTGACACATCATGAGAATCTTGATCGTCTGTGTTTGCATTCTCGCCAGATGATGCGTTCGTCTCCACCTGAACACCAGACATTGCATATTGTGCTAGTGTTAGGCTGCATATTGTGCTATGATATATCAATTCCTATAACTGTTACATGCCTATAACTTACATATTGTGTTATGACATATTAGTGTCTATACCAGGAGATTTTCCAAACTTAAGGGGATATGCAGCACCTTTCAAGAAACCCTTCTCTGCGACGCGTTTACCTAAACCTTGTTAAAATTATCAGACGATGGTAAGATTAAAACAGTTAACATGTACTAGGGTTTATGGGGCAAAAAGACGTAACACAAGAGAAGAGGAACTTCATCAGTACCAGTATGTCTTTAGCTTATTTCATTTCGTTTTATTTTGTTTAATTTTACCAACACCTGACAAATTTATTTAGCTTTGGGTAGGCCCATCATAGTGAAGGAACTTAGACTCATCATGACTGGGACTACCCTTGTATCTTACTCCTGTGTTATAATCAGTTATATTCAGGTCCGAGTAATTATTACGAGTCTGCCAATGTTAACTGAGATTTTCAAACTCGCTCATGTGCACAGGTTTCCTAAAATTAATGCATTTCGAGGATAAGAAAGTACCACAAAAAAAGAAATCGCAGCGAAAATTCTTTCGAAATATGTCCCCCTCAGAGAGAGAGAGAGAGAGAGAGAGAGAGCGTAGTAGAAATCCCGGGGACTTCTTCCATCCTTCCGTCCTACGACGCCTTTATTTAATTCTCTCAACATACAGACGACTTTATGCAATGCAGGAGAGACCTTTAGCAGTGAAGGGATTCACTGGAAGTCATGCGTAACTTCAGTAGTTCGAAAAGTCTCACCTAAGTTGTATTAAATCGCCTGTGAGTAGTACGAATAAAGTGAATAATTCGTCGTCGGAGAATGTGGTAGTTTGTAAAAGTCGTCATCCTCATTCTCATCGTCAGTCATTATCATCGTCAATCCCATTTTGCCCCATATAAACATGAGCGTAGGGGCCCAAGGTTAAGTTATTCAGCTCTGACATTTAAGGCAACTAAAGACATTAAAACTATGAATGCCATTGTAATGAGGAAAATTAATCGGCTACTCGTCAGAATGATGAGTGGGATAGGTGTATGAGAGGCGCCTTTATAAAGATAACAAAATGCAGATGACTGAGTATGTAAGGTGCAGCCAGGATTCCAAAGCTTGATTTATGTGGTGGATGACTGTGCCCCATTTCTTTCTCGTTTGTCGTTTCCCTATCCTATTTTTTTTTATCCAACCTCATCCCATCTTTCTAGACGGGAGTAAGAGTAAGAAGGATGATGATGATAACGATGACGACAACAACGACGACGATGATGGTAATGATAACAACATTGATGATCCCGTCTGTCAGAAAGCCTACCTCCTCCTGAACCCTTTTCCGCTCACCCACACCACAGTGAGCCGTATTCTCAATGGCTTGGAAGAACAGAAAACATAAGAACATAAGAAGAGAGGATAACTGCAGTAGGTCAGTTGGCCCATGCTAGGCAGCCCCTAAAAGAATGTGAATAAACTACTATAATAAGACAGGAATTGGAAAATAAAGGCCTTCCCCGTAGCCGGCAGGAAAAACTGAGGAGGCACACTACGCAGTATAGAAAACCTGACGTGCAAATATTATAGGAAAGTGCAAAGGAGAAAAGAGACTATCACAGTGAAACCTGAAAAAGGGGAAAAAAGTATGAATTAGTAACCAGGTGATCTTTTTTTATATCCAACCCTTACTTGTCATAGGCTTACCTAGCTTAAACTTGAACTTTCAGTGGATGGGACAGCTACTAAATTACTAGGTAGCTTATTCCTTTCGTCCACTGTTTTATTGCCAGACCAATTCCTTCCTGTCTCCTTACTAAAACGGAATTTATCTAGCTTGAAACCATAGAAGTACAGGGTCACAGGACAAAGTCATGTGTTCCGCTCTTAGACTAACTAGTGAGCACGGTTGTTGGATTCACAGGATACTCTTTGTTGATGTTTTTAATGTTATTGTTGTTGTTGTTGTCGTTGTCCTTCTACAGTCCACCATCTTCCATTCAAGGGATAGGAAGGGACTAAGGAACGGTTGTATAACCGTGTATTGGAGCTGCTCGGCTATGTCGCTGCCACCACAAGAAGGCGTCCCTCTCCAGTACCATTTTGTTAATGTAAGCTATGTTGATAGTTCAGAAATAACGAAAGATAATACAGTAGGCTATATACTCGTCCCGTACGATATGATGCTATCTACATGGTAGAAGCTGCTGTTCCCCCCCCCCCTTCCGACGTCTCTCTCTCTCTCTCTCTCTCTCTCTCTCTCTCTCTCTCTCTTAAATTGTTGAGTCATCCTGTTGGTGGAGTTTGCATGGTGGATAGGGTGGGTGTGGGGAGTACTTGGCTTGGGGTGGGTAGGTGGGTGGATGACGATCGGGTTGGCTGGGTGAGTGGGTGGACTTAGCGTCGGTGGATGGGCAAGGTGGGAAGGTGGGTGGGTGACAGTCGGGTGGGTCGGGTAAGTGGGTGGACTTAGCGTAGGTGCATGGGCAGTGTAAGGTAGGTGGGTGGGTGGCAGGATAGGAGGAGGGAGGGGGGTTGTTGATGGTTGATTGAATGTGCGAAGATAGGTTCATGAGCAAAACAGACCCATGGTTAGAATAGGTCGATGAGGGAAAATAGGCCCATGGAGGAATAGGTCCTTGATGAAATGAGTCCAAGTGGAAACAGAGATCCAGTGGGTTAAAATCGATTCTTGGAGAAAAGAGACAATTTGGAAAAAATACAGTGAGCCCATGTTAGGATTCAGTGCTTCCCCTTGAAGTGGATATAGTTTCCAGAACTTACAGTATTTCAGTCCATGCGGGTAAATAGGCCAGTAAGAAGTAAACAGGTCTTGATGAAAATAAGTCCATTGGAAGAATAGATCCTTGGGGATAAATTAGTCCGTGGAAGGAGAAAAATTGGGTCAAGGGGGGAAAATAGGTACAAGGAGGAAAATAAATCTATGGAGGGATATAGGTTCGTGGCGGAAAATAGGTCCATGGTGAAAACAGGTTCACGGTGGAAAATAGGTTCATTGTGAAAGTAGGTCCATGGCGAAAGTTAGTTCTATGGTGGAAAATAGGTCCACGGCGAAAGCTAGTTCTATGGTGGAAAAAAACGTCCATGAGGGAAAACGGGTCCATGGGTTTAATGAGGTCCATTGGTGGGAACAAGCACATGGTAAAATGGGTTCATTAGGAAAATAGTTTCATAAGGAAATAGGTCCTTGAAGGAAAATGAGTCCATTGGTGAAAAGAGGTCCATTGATGGAAACAGGTCCACGGGAAAATGGGTCCGTAAGGAAAATGGTTTCATAAGGAAAATAGGTCCATGGGAAAATTTAGGTCCACGACAAAAACTAGGCAGATGGGGGACTATATCATTGAGATAATTGTTTATGGGAAAATTGGTCCATGTGAAAAAAAGTCCAAGTGGAAAATTAGGTGTATGGGAAGATATGGTCAATTGGGGTAATAAATCCATGGGGAAACTGCCTATGGGGAAAATGAATCCTTGGCAAAATCATATCCATAGAGAAGAATAGAACCTTGAGGAAAAATAGTCCATGGAGGAAAATTGGTCAGTGTGGAACAAGTTTGAAGGAGGGAAACAGGAAAGGGCATGGGGCTGGTTGGTCCACAGGGAATGAAACCAGAGACGGATTAATTTCCTAGTATCATTTTATTGTTGTTGCTACCTAATGGTATATCATATCTGAATATGTATACTTATATATACTTAAAGGAATATCATCTTAGCGAAGGGGTTAAGGTGATGTGTGTAAAATAAATAGTTAAGAAATAGATGTTACGAAAACAAGCATGCCAGTGAGAATATAGATCGATCCACAATATATTTGATCCCCTTCCCTCCTCTCCAAATGCAGGTAATTCTATTGCTAGATTCACACATTAAATTTCAAGCCGTTGTTTTTTCATTGTAAATCATCACTTTTTTTTTTTTTTTTCAGAATCATATTTAAAAGTTTAGAAATATTACCACTTAAAAATGCTGGCAAATATTCGATATATATTTTGCTTCTTTTTTCAGAAAAAAAAAGTTATTTTTCTTGTGTGTGTGTGTGTGTGTGTGTGTGTGTGTGTGTGTGTGTGTGTGTGTGTGTGTGTGTGTGTGTGTGTGTGTGTGTGAAATTTGACTGCATTTTTCTTCACTTCTGTAATACAATTTATATCCGATAACCTCAATCTTTCAAATATGCAACTGGTCAGCTTGCAACTGACTTCTTTGGACTGTCTTACTTCCTGCCTAGGACGTCCAGTCTCTTAAAAACAATGTGTCGTAGCATCTGGAAATGATCAGATTTTGATTTTGTCTCTCTCTCTCTCTCTCTCTCTCTCTCTCTTGAAGGGAAAAGTTTTGCTGATCTAGTGTTTGGGTCTTTTTCATTTCCATTAAAATATTTCCATGGGAAAATGTTTCAGTTTGATGAAATTCTCCAAATATAATGATTTTTAAAAGGAGATTAAATATTTTGAAGCTAAACCATGAATCCCCATTAAAATAAATAAATCTGATAAATAAGAGTGTGGTGAATTACTGGGAAATAGGTTCATAGCTCCCACATATATTAGCCGACGATGGACGGCTGCACCATTGTGTGCTTCTGACCAGCGGGATGATGATAAAGATGAAAACCAACTGTGTGGTTGAAAACGTGACGCGTCTGTGTGGTGAGGCAGGGACCCACGCACGTAGCCACTCAGTTATTAGGATCTCACACATGATTACCCAGGAAGTTTTGGTGGTTCAGTGTTGCCGTCTACATGATCACTGGCAAAGAATTGCTTTGTTTTAATGCTCCGAGAACATTTTCCTCCTTTAATTATAATAACGAATCCTTATCCAGTTTAAGGAGGTACCAGTTATATTGTATTAGCACTAGTGACTGCTCTAATTTTCATCAAGTTTCAGGCGATATGAATCATTGTCTATGCATTAAACTACGATTTTCATTTTTATCCACTAATACTGGTAAATGTTTTCATTTTTATTGCTTCAGCGGGCACATGCAGCAAGCGCCAGAGAGCACCGCCATACCTATCCTGTAGGATAGCAGGTTGGTAAAGAACAGCACTAAAGCGTGGTTCTTTGGGGGCATTTTTAGAGCTACAGCAGATCTACGCACTGTACTACACATCGTTAGAAAACTTATGAAAAAGTACTAGGTGATACTTATGTGATTCTTCGCCAAATCTACCACTGCATTCTTGAAAATGTGCAGTAGTACAAGATATGGGGGTTTCAGTGCCCTTCGCTGAATGCCTTTGCTGTGTTGTGGTGTGGTGTGTGAAGGAGATTTTATATGGTGTGGTACGTGAGAGTGGAATGGAGTGATGTTTGGTGAGGTGTGATTTGGATTCGCTAAAGTCGTTAAAAATCTATGGAAGTGAAGCCCTTTATGTCCGAATTTATCGTTGCTAAGAGACAAGCCGACAGGGGTGTTCCTAACGATGCTCTCACTTTCAAGAAGAAGTAGAAGAAGAAACGAAAAAAAGAACAAGAAGAGGGAGAAGGGCCAAAATATGCTCTTTAACTCAGTTATCTCAGAAACTGTTAAAGTTTAACAGGAAGTAGGCCTATCACTGGAAAACTTATGGAAAGACAGAAGATGTAACTTAAGTGGATTATCTGCATTGCTGAAAGGAACCAAAAAGTGACAAACAGACCATCAAACCCGTGCTATCCTAGAAATGTTAGAGCTACAGCAGACCTACCTAAACATCCCTGCACAGCATATCGAAAAATAAAAAGGTGTTACTGAAGTACCTATTCATAAACTTTGTCACCATGCTAAAAAAAAAAAAAAAAAAAAAAAAAAAAATCACAAAAGTGAGCAGCAAAACGAGTTGATTTCGAAAGCTATTGAGGCAAACCGGACCTAATCACATCATTGAGAAATTTAAGGAAAATTAATAGGTGTTACTTTTACAGAAAAATAACACCAGGAAATACTCGTATGTTACACACCTTCAAGCGTGAACTGCTGTAATATAATTTAGTTTTAGAAGTTGTGATTATCTGTACACTACGCTGACGGCTTTCATTTTTATCCAGTTTCTCCACCATCAAGTATCCTGCACCAACGCCGGCCCAAGATTTCCCACTAGCATCGCCCGACTCTAACTGACAAGCGCAACATGTTTTATGCATCACATTTTTCCTCTCTCTCTCTCTCTTTCTCTCTCTCTCTCTCTCAAGATTTATGCTGCTACCAACAACCTTTCTACGTGCATATTTTTCTCTCCAAATGTTTTTCTTTAGTCTCTTCTCCAACTTCGTAATGCGATTTGTTACTGTTATCCTTATTTTGGTGGGAGTTATTATATCCGTGCGGGCATCGCAATGGAGTTCTGTATCAGGTTCAGTATGTTTGTCAGTCTGTCCTATCTGTCTGTTTGTCAGCAAGATTATGGAAATCTATTAAATGAATACTGCATCAAATCTGCAATTATGATCGAGAGTCATCAGAGGAAAAGATGATCAAATTTTGGACGAAACAGACCATCGCACATAGGTCTACGTTAAGGTCAATCCAGACATTTCTACCAAACTTGGTGGAAAGTTTGATGCTCAGGAAAAATTTAAATAATGTATTTTTAAGACCAGTTGGTCAAATGTTCAGATGAGAAGGCAAGGTCAACTTTAACTTTTTATTTTTTTAATCTTATTTAAAACAATCTTGGTGAAGGTGTTAAAACTGAACAAAGGATGAAACCGTTATTTTGAAAGCATTGGGTTAAAGATCAAAGTCACAGGGCAAGGTCAATGAGTTGGTCTTAATCTGATAGTAAGACTTGAGCATCGCACTCCCTGATGCAAGATATGTCGACTGCAGGTCGAAATTCGTGTTGCCAAATTAAGTAGCATCAGCTGGAAATTTCCGTGCTGATAACTGTGATAAAGATGGTGAGTTGGAATCTCTTCTTCATACCATGGAAGAAGACGAAATACAGTACGTGTTAGCGGTTTTGTTGAGTTATTTGATAGATACCGAGCACATGGTGGTACAAATAGGTCAAGATGGTTTGTAATTCAAAACGTCAAGGTATACTTTAGTGAAGACCTGCTCATGCTGACATCTTCAGGTTTATTTACCATATTCATCTTTTGGGGTAAAGCATTAAAATTTATGACACTGGTTGATGACCAGGAAGAGGAGATATGCACTCTCCAAAACAGTTAAAAGTATCGGCAGATATAAAAGGTGCAGAAGTTCAGAAACTTCACTACTCCACAAAAATCAGTCTAAACGAGACCTTATATCCCAAATTAGATAAATCGCTGTCAGCTGCTCTTATACCATCTAGTGTCAACAGTGTTTCGGTTAACCATCCAACAAACCTGTAGGAAGCAATGGGGTGCTAGTGAGGAAATCTATTTAACTCATACACTGTTCACATGTTTTCAGTGTCACATCGCAAATGACACTGAATACCAATTCACAAGAGAACTTTTTTTTTTTTTTTTTTTTTCCCAGTATCTTGGCCTGATTAAGACATGTGATATAGGTTTGGCACAGTTATTATGGATGTAGACATTAGTCATATATAGGTAGAATTTCACTGCTGTGTTGGTCGTAAAATTGATATTTCCATGGTGTTTCGATATTTGTAAAGTGTTGATTAATGCTCATTTTAAGCCATAATGAAGTTTAGTATGCATTTTGTGGTGCCTACCAATAACTTTTTCTGTTTTGAAATGTTAGAAACACTTATTGGCTTAATACTTAATTAGAATCTAGATTTGATATGATTGCATTTTTTTTTTTTTCAGATAGTCAAGCCATTCCTTGAATCATTTATGGCTTCACCTAAATTATCAGTATTATCATGCAACATTTGGTTGCAAATGGTTCTGACCATGTTTTGGTACACAATTACCACAAAAATATGCAAATTTACACAATTCCAATTTGTATTACTTTGTATATGCAACTTATTTCTAATGCAACGGCCATATTTGACGCCATCTTGAATTATGCAAAACGCTCAAGGGTGACAAGAGGGCACCCAGCAGATTCTTAATCTACACAGTCTTAGCTTTCAAATGACACCAGGATCAAAACTACACAACATTTGAAGATTCATCCCAGTATATGCTGGACTATCTGTGCTCATTCCTGTACAAGTACTGTACTCTATTTTTCCCCCAGTCGATCAATCAACTTTTATCACCCACTTTTAGCAAGGCGAGGTCATAAAGTTATTGTGTGTGTGTGTGTGTGTGTGTGTGTGTGTGTGTGTGTGTGTGTGTGTGTGTGCCAAATTATCTGGAAAACGTAAGGAAAGTGCAACAATATGGGTGTGCAGAAACCTATTACTTTTGATGAGGATTTGGTCAAAGACGACCGAATGCCAGCTGCCATCTATATTATTAACCACTAACTGCCGGCTGACGTGTATGGCCTTCAAGATTCAGGGCACAGAGTGCCGCCGGCTGACAGCATATACAGCACTCACTTTCCTGCCACTCTTTGGGCCTTTGAACTCGCGACCATTTGCTATGCTACCCACCGGGTAGGTAGGGTCCCCAGGTACCCCACGGATGTGCGGTTCAATCTGTACACGGCACTGGTAGCGTGAGGAGCCATGTCTTCTTCTTTGTCATCGTCTGATTCTGTTGTACAACGTGAAAGGCCTATCGCTGCACTGACCTCCGCGAAAGGGGAAAGGGCTAAGTGATAGTGCCATTGGTCGTGCCTTGGACGACACTGTGTCCTCACGGACACTTTGTGAGAGCATGTCTTTGGAGGAGAGAAGCTACCACGTGGTGAGTGACCTCTTTCGCCCTCCGACCCCTAGCCGCTCTCAGATGCCAGAGAAGGTTCTCAAACTCCTGTAGGAGGAGGGAAGGGCCTTCGACAGTGGCGAGTTCACTGAGGAGGAGATAGATGACCCAGTACACCAGGCAGGTGAGTGTGGAGCTGGCAGCCATCAGTGAAATAAACTCCGAAGAGCCATCTCTCCTACTTGCTTGCCACCTGCTCGCCTATGTCGCGCCCTACAACGCTCGCCTACACGTCAGCCTAACACCTCAAGGGCGGAATCACCAAAAACGGGCCATTCGGGAGTGATATTTCGCACACGGGCCCCACGTGGTGATACTCAGCACCAAACGTCTCCCCAGGCAAGTCCTGCATCAGGTGAGTCATCACCCACTTGCTCCCCAACCTCCCATACCTCTCCCTCTCCTTTCCCCTCACCCCCTGCCCGTGTGCGTGCACATGGGCGTGCACGAACACAGAAAAAACGTCCTGCACTTGGCAGACGGCCAGCTCTACCACGTGCGGGTAGAGTCGATACCTTTGTGTGGGAATATGGAGCCGGCTTTGAGCCATCTGTGTCGGTGTTCGACAAGGAGGGAGCAGGTGTGCAGGAGGATGAGCTTCCCCCCAGGCCCTGGATTACTAGCAGTATATTCAGGGCTATTTTCACTACTGTACTGTTATCATGCAATACCTGGTGCAGGAAAAATATTCCACAAGGCCATGTGTGTGTGATGGCTGGATGTGGCTGCCAGTGAGAGCATGCACGTGCGTGATTGGATACCTGTGGAGGTGGGGGAGATGTTTGTGTGGCTAGCCCTTACCATAATGATGGTGCAAGTAAGAAAACATGTCCTCCATGACTATTGGTTGGTTGATGAATTCGTGGGCACACCTGTCTTTGGTAAGTATATGGCCCGAGACATGTACCTGGCCATTCTAAGGTTCCTTCATTTCAATAGAAATTACAGGCCTGCACCGAACGACAGGTTGTGGAAAATTAGACCAATCATAACAATGCTCAAGGAGTCATTTGTCAGGGCTTTTCGTCCGTTTCAGAAAGTGGTAATTGACGAGACGCTGGTGTTATTCAGGGACGCTGGCATTTATTCAGTATGTGCCTTCGAAGTGTCACTGCTTTGGCCTCAAATTCTTAGTCGTTTGTGGGTGCAAAATTGGATATGTGCTGGATGTAATAGATTATTCGGCAACAGCTGTTCATATACCTAGTGACGATCCTCAGTTTCTCGGCATCAGATGTGAAAGTGCTCATGGAAATGTATTTCAACAGGCACCACATTCTGTATACTGATTATTTTTACACTGCTCCGGCGTTGACCAAGTATTTCCTTGAACACGGTACTGGGTCCTGTGGAACTGTTAGAGCAAACAGAAAGAATTTCCCTGTATTTCCAGCAGATACTGAGAAAGGAGCCCTTCTGACCAATTAATGTGGCAACATGTTAGCCCTTCTCTGGCATGACAAGAGACGGGTTAACATGCTGTCTACAGTACATAAGGGTGTGTTTCTGGAAACTGGAAGAACAGACTGCAGGACCAGGGAACCCGTGGTAAAGCCAGATGCTGTCAACGATTATAATATCAACATGTGGCTCGTTGATGAATCGGACATGCAAATTGGTGAGGTTGATTGCCGACATAAGTCCTGTAGGTGGTACATGAAGACGTTTTTACTCCTTCTTTATATCGCCGTCCTGAACAGTTTCATACTGTTCAAGGAGCTCATCAGGAAACCTCTCTCGCGATGAAACTTTGAGAGACAGCTTGCACTCAAACTCCTTGAAGAATATGCAACTGTACAGGTGTCAGGCGCTAGGCGGTGGATAGCAGCTACAATGGACAGGCCAAGCTGTGCCCAGTACTTTCGGCGGCACAGGCTGGTAGAGATTGACCGTACCACAGTAGGTCGTCAGGCCTACAGGCGGTGCCACGTCTGTAACACGATCAAACTCCGTCTTCCAGCACGCAAAGAGACCTCATACCAATGTGCAGAGTGCGACATCCCCTTATGCCCTAAATGTTTTTCCGAGTATCACTCCGAGCGTGATTACTGAGCAGGTGTGTGGGAAAGTGTAAACAGTATACAGGAACGCACAAGTGTGTGTGTTTTTATAAGTAAGTGAAATGTTGGATGTTATAAGTGATTTATATTAAGTGCTATGATATGTGTTTTATATTAAGTTCTACAAATGCAGTGCAATAAGTGTTACTGTTTATTGGATATTGGTGAAAAAATTATTGGAAGTGCCTTGAGTTAGCCTACCTGTTTCCTGAAAGAAAACCACTTGTAAGCAGGCGAAAATTACTTGCCTGGCTATAACTAAATCATTTCACCCGATACTCAAGAAAATTATGCTGAATATGAGCATCAGTGTACCTGTGATGTGAAGTGCAAAGAATGTAAGTTGTGTATAACATGATTTTCACGATGCCTTTGTTTAGTACAAATCAGTCTGAATCATAGTACAAGTAATTACCTGATACTCAACGATACTGCGTGAAACAGCCACAGCATTTACTTGTCAAAGTGTATTTACCTGTAATCGTGATGTCAACTGCAGTTATAAGTGTCCTTGTAAAGGGAAATTATTATAACTGACAGAAGAAAGGAGTACAGAAAAGCAAAGAGATACTTCCTTTCCCACACACCTAGGGGGCATAATGGCACTATGAAACGGTCGGAAAACCCTTTGGGAAGCCACATGGGCAGGGTGATGACTCATCCTTACTACGGTGAGTAAGGAAAAGTCAAGGATCGAGTGGAATTTTCCACATTCCATTCAAAGACGCCCGGGGCAGTGTTACAACCACCACTCCGGTCAGTTCTGCCAACGTTAGCCAGCGAGGCCATGGTCACAGACAGTGGCATTCACTATATCTATCTATCTATCTATCTCTATACTTACCACATTCATTTGGTGTATCAGAATCCTTCCTTAAGGTAGTTATAAAGCAGTTTAACTCCATTATCAATTTTAGTCTCAGTGTAGGTGTTAATGTTAGGATTACCATGTTATTTAGTCATTTAGCTTAAGATGTTATAATGATTATAATGATATGATTAACACTACTAGAGTGGGCTAACCTTGCTCTCTGAAGACTGCCATCCACAAGTCTCAGTCTGGATCAGTGTCTTCTCAAGTCATGGGTATGGTTTCACCCACAATTTATGATTATACAACGTAATATTCCCTTAATACATAAACTGAAACATATAGTTTTCCCTTTTTATCATGATTTATTCCTCACATAAACATAGTTTAAGAAGTTACTCATTGTTTTACGATTGTTCAGTATTGCTGAGTTTACGTATTGAGGGTAATGATGCAGATGTGGTCTCGTCTCATCGTGTCATGTGCGAAGCTTACAGCACCCTCCCACCCTCTCTCCGACTCCATGTGGGGGACCCTCCCTCTTACCCCAGGTGGGGTTGGGCATCACCCTCCCTCCCCTCCCACCCTTCCTTACACGTCAGTTCACCTCAAAACTGTGAACAGTCATAATACGTCATATAAAGGCGATTATTATCCTCAGGTGGAACAATGTAAATTATACCAATAATTGGGGTTGAAATATCAACCTTGCGAAGTGGAGCTTACATATAACACACATCTTTGCTTAACGAAACTATATCGATGTTACTCCGCTTCACTCACGTGGACTGTTTCCAAGTAAATAATCACAGTGGTGCCACATCTCTTCAAACCCTCGTGCCCCTGTAACACGCAGGAGTGCTGGCAGCTGTACCTGATGAGTTATCTGCTTATGCTTTATCTTTGCACATTGAGTGGTTTGTTTATGTTTTTTTTTGCCTGCCCAGTGGTATGTGTATGTTTTAGTTATGCTTGGTGTGTGATCAAAGTGTGTTTGGTTCTGCTTGTTGAGTGTCATGACTGTTACGTTTGGTAACTGATGTGTTGAATTTTTTTTTTTTTTTTTTTTGGGGGGGGCGGTGGCCAACTGATATTTCCAACGGTTTTACTGGTAAATGTCCCAGATGGACTTCCTATTACAAATATCCAGTTATGTTTGTTGACTGGCCAGTTGACAATACCCAGTAATACTTGATAATTGGTCTAATTAGTCATGGTTGCTTTTGTCAAGTGGCGTGAAAGATTTTTTTTTTAATATGTATGATGAATAGACGCTCTGTACTAGTGCTGGCTGGTTTTGATGAGTAACGAATCTTATAGTCTAAATGTTATGTTAAACCTGACCTGATCCCACTGTACTGGAGCTGACTTGAGAGAAGACTGGTTGGCTTGATTGTAACGATAAACGCCTGAAAACAGTGAATTTCAAAAGTATTTCCTGTTATGAAATATTATACACTCATCTAATATATTGCTGGAGATCCTGCGAACGGGACCCATACTGGTTACATATCATTCCATGTTAATAATCACTGTAGAAACACAATCCAAACCAGAGCTATCACGCCTCACATACGAGAACTGCAAGAAAGCAGACTGGACAAAATTCACTGAAGAAGCAAAACAGCACTTCAGCAGTAAACAATACACTTATCAGCAACATTAATAGACACATAACAAAGTTCAGCATCATACTCAGTGCAGACAAAGGCCACAATCCACGAGGAAATAGAAGACGTTACAACTCATACTTTACACTGGAGAATGCCCGCCTCATAAGACAGTGCAACAGACTTAGACAAAACTCACATCTACCAAACACACAAGACATCAACACAAGGCTACAAGAACTAAGGAATGAAGTCAATAACAAAATTATAAAAAAAAAAAAAAAAAACCTGGAAAACTGGAAGACTTTTGTAGCAACACTTAGTCACTCTGCAGACCCCTCTCGGCTCTGCAAAATGCATACCGGTATCACTAAATCACAAACTTAAACTTCCATGACCCAGGTCGCCATCACCTCCAACACCCAACAAATCTTTTCCTGCAAAGAACAAGCAAACATACTCATAAGCCACAACGCAAATATGTCACATAACACCAACACTCACTGAGTCTGAAAAACAACCCCTTAACATATGAGTAAGCAATCACTTCCACTGGATCACAACGCATCCCTCTTCACCCCAGAACAGACTCGTAACACTTTCAAGGAAACAAAGAACTCTACAAGCAGTGCACCGTTTGGAATCAGCAGCCTGCACTTAAACACGAAAAATTCTTTGACTATCTTAGTTGTGAAGTGGAATATATCCTATCAATTTCTCATTTCCTTGAAACCTCCATTCTAGGTGACTTCAACGTTCACCACCACCTTTGGCTCTCCTTTCATATCAAATCCACCTGCTGAACAAACCTACATTTTTTCTATTCTTAATGACCTAGTGCAGCTGGTACAGCACCCTACCTGTATCCCTGGCTGCATGGTGAGAGTTCCAACACTCTTGACCTCTTTCTTATGACTAATCCTTCTGCTTATGCTGTTAAGCTTTTCTCTCCTTTGGATTCCTTTGATCACAGCTTTATCACCTTAACATGTCGTATAGCTCCAGTAAGACCTGTGGACTGTCCCAAGAAGTGGCTGCTGTGGCACTTTGGAGCTGCCAATTGGGATGCCCTCGGGCTGTACTTCTTTGGTTTTCCTTGGAATGATTGTTGTTTCCATGGCCGAGAGCCATCTGCGTGTGCTTTGCGTATTACAGAAGTTATATTCTTGGGTATGGAAGTATACATCCCTTTCACATATAATGCGGCTGATGCAAAAAAAAAAACTTGGTTTAATCACGCTTATTCTTATGTGTCCACAACAAGAAGGCCCACAAAAGGTAATGCAGCCAACCCACCTCTGAATCTCATCTGTTTTGTTTCTGCCCGGAAGCATGCAAAGTCTGTTCTTCACTCTCCTAAAAATAATTTCATTTGTACTGAATACTCTGAACTCTCCAACTCAAATCTTCCTGCTCCTTCTGGCTCCTTACAAAAAAGAAAATCTTTCTAACAACTTTACCTCATCAGCCTTCCCTCCTCTTTTCCATTCTGATGGCTCTGTAGCTATATCTGCTACTGATAAAGCAGAATTTTTTGCTGAGACTTTCTCCTCCAATTCCACCTTAAACAATTCTGGTGCTCTTCCTCCATCACTTCCCCCCTTTAACTTCCTCATGGCTGACATTAAAATTTCTTTAACTAATGTATTTTCTGCCATCACTGGCCTCAGTATGCCTAAAAAGGCATAATGACTTGATGGGGTTCCTCTTGTTGTCCTCAGGAACTGTGCTTCTGTGTTTCCATCCCGCCTGGGTAAATTCTTTCGCTTCTCTTTGTCGATGTGTACCTCTCCTTCTTGCTGGAACTTTGCTCCCATTCAGCTTGTTCCAAAGAAGGGTGACCATTCCTTGCCCCCTATCGCCCAGTTGCTTTAACATCCTGCATTTCAAAGGTTTTGGGGTCTATTCTCAACAAAAAATAAATAAATAAAGCACCTTTCCTCTCACAACCTTCTTTCCAACCATCAGTAAAGGTTCTGCCAGGGACTCTCCACTGACGATCGTCTTACCTAACTTTCATACTCCTAGTCATCCTTCTTTAGGATCTTTGGCGAAAGCTCTGCCATTGCACCTGACATCTCAAAGGATTCCGATCTAGTCTGGCATAAATCTTTGATTTCCGAACAGCCCTCTTACGATTTCTATCCTTCTATTTGCACCTTCATCTCTAGCTTCCCGGTCATTCTATAGCTACTGCTGTAGATGGCCATTGTTCTTCTCCTGGAGCCATTAATTGTGGTGTTCCTCAGGGCTCTGTCCTATCACGAACTCTCTTCCTTTTATTCATCAATGATCTTCTAAGCTGTACCTCTAACCCTATCCACTTATAAACTGATGACCCCACCCTTCACTTTTCCATTTGCTTCCCGCAGTGTCCATCTCAGTAGTTACTTCAACGAACAAGGGATGAAGCTATGGCACACCCAATGTCTAACATGGATCAGATCTCTGACTGGGGTAAAAGCAACTATGTTATTTTTAATGCATCTAAAACTCAGTTCATACATATTTCAATCGAACAAAATCTTCTGCAGGAGTATCTGCTAATTTTTAACAATATCCAACTCAATCCTGCATCATCTTTAGACATACATGGAGTCTCATTCTCTCGGGATTTACCTTGGAAAGATCGTATTACCTCTTATGTAAAATCTGCCTCCAAGAGATTAGGTGTGCTAAGCCAACTCTGTGTCTTCTTTACCCCTGGACAGTTGTTGACTTTTTACGCCGGTTTTATTCGCCCCTGTGTAGAGAACAACTCTCATGTGTGGGGAGACTCCCCACACACAGCTCTTCTCAACCAGGTGGAGTCAAAGGCTTTTCGTCTCATCAACTCTTCTTCTCCTACTGGCTCCCCTCAACCTCTGCCTTTTCACCGCACTGATGCATCTTTATCTCTTTTCTGTTGCTTCTTCAATGATCACTGCTCCTCTGAACTGTCTACTTGCATTCCTCCACCACTACAATGGGTACGAAGCACATGTCAAGTAACTAACTTTCATTCCTTTTCTTTCCAACTCTTTAATACAAAAGTTAACAGCTATTCCCAATCCTTCATGTATGCAACGCGTTAGCTCTGGAACTGTCTTCCTCTGTCTGTATTTCCTGCTGCCTATGATCTTCAGTCTTTCAATCACAGTTTGCCCAGGCATCTCGAAATTAGTGGATCTTGAATTTGGCTCTCTCTTATCTTGTTTTATTTTTTCGTGGAGGGAGCAACCTTGCGGGCTCCTCGTTTTTGGTTCCTTCCTTCTTGAATTAAAAAAAGCATCAGCAACTACTCATCCGCACACTATTGCATTCCTAATATTTGGAAACGTAGAACAATCATCACTGTACTCATTCCAAAGATCTAACATACCCTTCATCACACAGACTCTTAACATTTCTTTGGACACCATCCAATATAATGAATGCCTCATTGTCAACAAATCATTCCTCATATCTCTCTTGCTCCTTCACATCACGGATCTAGAGCACTACACCCTTCAAACACCTTACTAATCTCACACAGCGAACATCGAATGGCATCAACACTGACACCCGCTCACTTCTTACAACAAGAGATATTTGTAAAGCACGTCATTTTATGCCAGACGCAAACTAATTACAAATTATATAACACAGATATAGAGAGCAAGACCAAACGGTTTGCCAAATATTTGTCCGTTAGACAAGCAAATGTTACATTCCAAGGTAAGTCATCTGGAACACACAATTTCACTAACGGAGTCCCACTGTGCTCCGTTTTCTCAGACTCTTCAGCCAATGCACATGATATTCACACACCCCAACCATCCACAAACATTGCCTCATTTACACATGACATCACCATAATAACCACACACCAGACTGAAGACAGAGCCTGCACACCGGAACGCAACTACCTCAACACATTACAGACTTGGGCCGAGAAGAGACTGACGATCGCCTCAGCCAAATCTACCACCACACGCAACACCAACAGTAAACATGAACACAGGTACATTTAACATCATCCTTGACGATGTATGCCCCCCCACACACACGCAAGTATCTGCTAAGATTTGTGGAGTGATATATGACACCGGACTCACCTTCAAGGACTATGTACAAGACATTAAGAGGTGAGGCACCCCCAGAATCAGTGCACTCAAGGCAACTACAGGGACAGACTTTCAACAACAAAAAGAGGCACTCTCCTTACTCTACAAAGAATACATTAGGTCAGTGATGTCCTATGCCTCCCCGGCACGGTTTCCCAGCCTATCTAATACCCACGACAACACCCTGTAAATCATACAGAGGAGTGCTCTACTTATCGCCACTGGCTGGAAACAAAACCACTCCCAGAGTTAACTTACATACTGAAACTAAGGTTCTCTTTGTCAGAGACTACCACGATATAAGGGGCACACATTCTATGCAGCAGCCCGTTTCAGTACAAAACACCTCCGTCATTATGTGACAGAGACACACAACACAACTAGGCACATAAAACAGTTGCCACACAAATATTATCAAACTACAGCAACATCCCACATCCAGACATTCCATATGTAGCAATGAAGAAACACTTTCATACTCACTTCATGAGCAGGGCAATACAACACCTCGATCACAACACCATACTACAAGTCACCCCCTCCCCTCCTGACGTCCACCCATCGGAGGTGTCCTTTAATGGAGATCATCGAGTTCTCCTAACTAGGCTTAGAGCAGGACATCACTCAGCCCTTCTCAGCTATCAGCTTAGACTGGGATTCGCTGGAATCACAGATGACACGTGCCCAGTGAATTAGCTTAAATGTTTCAATGTGGTAACAGAACAGAAAGGTAAATGTGCAAAGAAAGTGAAGAGTGAAGTGGCACAGGGAAAAAAGGTGGGTGGTGCTATGTAGGCCTTGACACTGAAAAGAGAACTGAGTTTGGGGGCAGCAGGGGGGCTGCATGGAGGTGTTTTCGTCAGAGTTTGGTGTGGCATAAGTTTCAAAAGTCAAGAGTAAGAGCAGTGGAAACAGGACTTTTAATTAAGAAATTTGTGTAGGGTCCGTAAGGTGGATAGGAGAAACAAAACTGTGGTTCGTGAATATGAAGACCAAAGTACTTTGTCAATATCAGGACAGAAAAAAGGTGAGCTGAGACGGTACGGATATACAAAGAAAATGCAGGTAGGGTGGTGCAAAGAGTAAATGTGAGGGAATTTAACAGTGGGACGAAGAAGGCGGATACGTATGAAAATGATTATGAAAGAAAAAATATATTGAAGATGGCAAGGTTAAGGAATTTACAGGGGATCGAACTGGATGCATGGAGTATGCATGGAGGAGTACATGACGAGGAACGGCACCCTCGTTTTGTCTTGACAGATGATGGAATGACTAGTCATGTCAAACATATACGAAACGCATCTTCAAGAAAAAAATACACCGGTCATGTGACGATGGTTGGGCATATGAGGAGTGAAGATTCATGGAGCTTAAAAGTTGTGTGGCCCATTTCACTGGACATAATATTAGGAGTTATCGTGCTATCGTACTATCTCCTTCACTGTTCCTGCGCCATACCTCAATTCATCCTAATTTGAGAATAGGGATCGAATGATGATACTGATGATGATGATTCTTCATACTTTTATTCCGGGACTCAAGTTTCGATTTCTCTCTCTCTCTCTCTCTCTCTCTCTCTCTCTCTCTCTCTCTCTCTCTCTCTCTCTCTCTCTCTCTCTCTTTCTCTCAGCATAACTTACAACGCTCTGTTAACACTGTAACTTAGTTTGTCAGAAGTTAATTTCAACACAAACAAAGAGTGCCTGACAAAGTTTATCCTGCTCGCAAATCATAATCTGCAACATCAGCTGGTAGGGAAACTGTCTCAAAAGAGAGTTTTTTTGTTACCTGAACATCACAAACACCCTAAGCTCAGTTGATGGCCAAGTATGAGAAAACTGAAAGACAAATTTCACAAGCGACCAAAGAGACCTATTCATTATTTCAACACAAAGGTTTATCGGATTTCATGCTGCCATGTATTATATTCAAATTGTGCGGTCTGGACCATTTTCGTAAGATGAAAACAGATAGGCTATTATCAAGAACCCTCACTCCTCTGTCATGCATATAATTCATCGGATTTCATGCAACCAAAACTTAGCACCAAAGTGGTGGCAGTGATCCAGTTCCCTCAGGTGAAAACAGGCCGACCATAGCATTGATCTTGCAAAGGCTATATGATTATTAGGCCTGCTGAATTTCGTGTATATTAAAGTTAGTGGTCTAATAGTCACTGTTTTGAGTTATCAGTAACTGCACACACACACACACACACACACACACACACACACACACACACACACACACACACACACACACAATGATGTTTTGACGAGTGACAGTTATATTCTTGTGAAAGTGATGAGCAAGATATTAATGAACATAATTTGGTGACCTTTTTATATTTTCATACGTGCTCTGATTATTTGTGGGCAATGGTTTTCGATGATGATAATCTAATATACCGGTACTATTATCCTGTGTGTGTGTGTGTGTGTGTGTGTGTGTGTGTGTGTGTGTGTGTAGTGCATCTAAAGCTGGAAAAAGGATTTTCATGAAACTTGGCAAGATGGTTGGAAATCAGTCCTAGATGGACCAGTTTCAATTTCATGTACAGTCGTGGCCATAAATAATCACCTATCCTCCTGTATCCCGTGCCTCAGGCTGGCTCCTTTATGTGCGGCAAGTCACACGGGAGTAAGAGAGGCTGAGAGGGAGGGGCCGAGAAGGGAAGGTAGGTGGGGGGACGAGCGATGGTGCTGGAGTGGAGTAAAGGAGGAAAGGGAGGGTAGGTAGGGGAGGGAGAATGAAATGCGAAGTTGTGGCCACATAATCTAGTTTATTTCATTCAGGGCATCATATAAAAGAGTTATTACTCGGTAGATAAAGCTGCATTACACCTTGTATAGCGGTGTCAGATAACAAGCTTTAAATAGGTGGTGATATCAAGGACTGGCTCGGGAGAGAAACATACTGACGTGACAGATCAAAATATAATGCAGAGCCATCGAGATTGTGTGGACCCAGATTGTCAACGCGTGGAAGCCAGAGAACGAGCACACCAAGGACGAGTGGGAGCTGTTCAGACGAAACCAGCAAATCATCAACAACACTGTTTCCCCGGTGCCGCGAAGCCTGCATGAGGTTTTTAAGGCATGAGGCCATTGGACTACTTACTAAGGCGTTCCTGGTTGCTTTGGCTTGACCAGTGTCGGTAAACATTGACACAGATATATTTTGGGAGTTTGGGTAGGATTTTGTTTCATTATCCCTTTAACAGAGTATGAGAGATACTGTTATCATATCCACCCATGAGCACAGACATCAAATTTATTTCCGTTTTCTGCAGTTCTTTTAAATAGCCTTTTCATATAGAGATGTCATTAAAAATTATTGAACTGACATGATAGTGACTGTATAGACGGAATGTATACCGCAAGGATGATCAATCGATCATATTTACTGTGGACACAGCCATGTCAAAGGTTGCCAATAATATTTAGTTCCAAAAATTATTTACATCTTTTTTATGCAAGAAAGAAGGAAACAAAAGGCCAGGGGCCCGTTCCTTCCAAGAAAAAAACAAAAACAATACAAAACAGAGCCAAATTCAAGATCCGTTCACTTCGAGATGCCTGGACACACTGCGTTTGAAAGACTGGAGATCGTATGAAGCAGGAAATACAGACAGAGGGAGACAGTTCCAGAGTTGACCAGTTGCATAAATGAAGGACGGAGAGCAACGGAGAGTTAGACAGAAAAGGGATGAAAGTTTGTTGCTAGACGGGTGCTACGCACCCACCGTAGAGGTGGGGGGATGCAAGCAGACAGTTCAGAGAAGCAGCGACCATTAAAGTAGCGATAGAAAAGATAAAGAGGCAACAATGCGGCGAAGAGACAGAGGTTGAAGGGAGCCAGTAAGAGAAGGAGAGCTGATGAGATGAAAAGCCTTTGACTCCACGCTACTGAGAAGAGCTGTCTGAGGAGCCTCCCCACACATGAGAGTTGTACTCTATGCAAGGGCGAATAATACCTATATATAAAGTCAACAACTGTGCAGGGGCAAAGAAGGTATGGAGTCGGCTTAGCATACCTAGTCTCTTGGAAGCAGATTTTACAAGAGATGCAATATGATCTTTCCAAGATAAGTCCCAAGTGAATGAAACCCAAAGCATGTTCATTGATGATGCAGAATTGAGCTGGATATTATTGAACATTAGTGGGTACCCCTGTGGAAGAGTGTGTCAGGTAGATAGGTGTAAGTGTAAGAACTGAGTTTTTGATGCATTAAAAACATTATTATTTTTACCTCAGTCAGAGATACGAGCTAAGTCAGACATTAGGTTTGCCATAGCCTCGTCCCTTGTTTGTTGAAGTAACTGCTGAGATGGACGTTGCAGGAACCGAATGGAAAGGTGAAGGGTGGAATCATCAGCATACGAGTGGATACGGTTAGATCTACAGCTTAGAAGGTCACTGATGAATAAAAGGAAGAGAGTCGGTGATAGGACAGAGCCCTGAGGAACACCACTGTTGACAGATCAAGGAGAAGAACGATGGCCGTCTACAACAGTGGTTATAGAACGACCAGAAAGGAAGCTGTAAATGAAGGCACAGATAGAAGGATGGAAACTGTAAGAGGGCAGTTTGGAAATTAAAGGTTTATGCCAGACTCGATCGAAAGCCTTTGAGATGTCAAGTGCGATGACAAAGTTTTCGCCCAAGACCCGAAAGGAGTATAACTAAGAGTCTGAAAGGTAGGTGAGAAGATCGCCAGTGGAGCGTCCCTGACGGAAACCATACTGACGATCAGAAAGAAGGTTGTGATAGGAAAGATGCTCAAAAAATTTTCTATTAAGAATTGACTCAAAAACTTTTGAGACACAGGATGTTAAAGTAATTGGTCGATAGTTAGAGGGTTGGGAATGGTCACCCTTCTTTGGGACTGGCTGAATGAGAGCAAACTTCTAGCAAGAGGGAAAGATACAAGTTGACAGACAAAAACAAAAGGGTTTACCTAGGCAGGGTGTAAGCACAGAAGCACAGTTCTTGAGAACAACAGGAGGGACTCCATCAGGCCCATATGCCTTGTTAGTATTAAGGCCAGAGATGGCAGAAAATACATCGGCTGAAGAAATTTTAATGTCATCCATGGGGAAGTCAGAGGGAGGAAGTGATGGAAGAACAGCACCAGAATCGTCTAAGGTAGAATTGGAGGAGAAAGTCTGAGTGAAGAGATCTGCTTTATCAGTAGAAGAAATAGCTACAAAGCCATCAGAACAGAAAAGAGGAGGGAAGGATGATGAGGTAAAGTTGTTAGAAAGGTTTTTGGCAAAGTGCCAGAAGGAACGGGAAGAATTCGAATTGGAGAATTGAGAGCATTTAGTACGGATGAAATTATTTTTTGGAGAGCGAAGAACAGACTCAGCACGATTCCGGGCAGAAACATAAAAAAAATGTGATTCATTGGTGGGTTGGGTCTGGTACCTTTTGTAGGCCCTCTCCTTGTTGTGGACAGGATTAGAACAAGCTTGATTAAACCAAGGGTTTCCTGCATTAGTCAAAGGATATGAGAAAAGAATGTATGCATCCATGCCCGAGAGAATAACCTCCGTAATGCGCAAGGCACACTCAGATGGCTTCCGGCCATGGAAGCAATAATCATTCCAGGGAAAATCAAAGAAGTACTGCCTGAGGGCCTCTCAATTCGCAGGTCCAAAGTGCCACAGTTGACTTTTCTTTGGAGGGTCTACAGGCTGTACCGGAGCAATGGGACAGGTTAAGGTAATAAGGTTGTGATCGGAGGAGCCCAATGGAGAGAAAAAATTAACAGTGTAAGCAGAAGGATTAGTTGTAAGAAAGAGGTCAGGTATGTTGGAGCTCTCTCCAAGGCAGTTAGGGATACAGGTAGGGTGCTGTACAAGCTGCTCAAGGTCATTAAGGATAGAAAAGATGTAGGCTTATTCACCAGGTGGATCAAGGAGAGGAGAGCCAAAGGTTGTGGTGAACATTGAATTCTCCTAGAATGGAGATTTCAGAGAAAGGAGAAATGGATAGAATGTGTTCCACTGTAGAAGTAAGATAGTCGAAGAATTTTTGATAGTAGAATTAGGAGATAAGCAAACAGAGCAGATATATTTAGTCAGAGAATGACAAGAAAGCCAAAGCCAGAGAGTAGAGAATTTAGAAGAATCAAGTTCAAGAACACAAGAGCAAGATAAATCGTTGCGTACATATATACAACAGCCAACTTTGGCTTTGGAATGAGTATAGAGAAAGTAGGAGGAAACAAAAAGGGGTTTGCTGTCATGTAAGGGTAGATGACGTTTCTTACACAAACATTACGGAAGTCAAAGCCATCCAAATTTCATTTTGTGTCTGATGTCAAAATACACAGATAAACACAAATATCTGGCTCTGCACTAATGTTTGATCTGTCACGTCAGTATATTTCTCTCACGAGCCGGTCCTTGATATCACCACCTAGTTAAGGCTTGTTATCTGACACCACTATACAAGGTATAATGCAGCTTTATCTACAGAGTGGTAAATCCTTTATGTGATGCCCTGAATGAAAGAAAATAGACAAATTATGTGGCCACAACTTCGCAATTCATTCTCCCTCCTCTCCCTCACTCCACTCCAGCACCATTGCTCATCTCCCCATCCACCTTCCCTTCTCCCTCTGCCCCCTCCCTCTCAGCCTCTCTTACCCCCATGTGACTTACCGTGCATAAAGGAGCCAGCCTGAGGCATGGGATGCAGGAGGATGGGTGATTATTTATGGCCACGACTGTACAATCATCAGCATTGATAAGGGGACAAGGTAAACTGCCAACAGAGGTCAGGTTCATCGCACACGTCTACCCCCCCCCCAACTTACCCTCCTTACCCCCATGAAAACGGTGATTTGTTAGACGGATGGATCGGAGATATGAAGCTTCTCTCTCTCTCACGTCTTGCTGCATGTTATGTTATTTTCATTTATCCTACTGTTAGGTTAATAACCTGAATAGATCTTCAGAACCATGAAAAGTAATCATATCGAAGTTTCAGCAGACTTCAATACAATGATCCTAATGTATAGAGTTTGGTTTCAATATATTTATCCAACGTGTTCTAAGTGATATACTAAAATCCAAGAACAGCAACAAGCTACATGGCCACATATGTCCCTCTCCTGCCTTGCCATCTGGAAAGGCATATATCCACCCACCCGCCCATCCACCTACCCACTCAACCCATACATCACAACCCACCGACCTCACCCCGGCCACTCACCCTGCCCAGTTACGTGGGCGACCCACCCAGCTCGCCGATTCCGGCCATCCATCCCGCCACCAACGAATGCCACCCACGAAGCTCACCCAATAGTGCCACTCAACACATTCACCCACTCCCCTATCCACCCTGAACCCATCCATCCACACAGCCCACCAACCCAACCATCCATGCAGACCACCCTGGCAACCCACAGTGCTCACTCACTCTGGCGACTCATCGTGTCCACCCACTCTGGTGACGTGCTCGGATGTTTTGGCCACGGACGTTTGGGCCACAGAGGTTTGAGCCATGGGCCACCACCCTAGCACGTTTTGGGTATAAGTTGGGTTAGGTTAGGTTAGGTAAGGTTCACAACACTTCACACTTCAAAACGTCCTAGGATGGTGGTCCATGGCCCAAACGTCCGAAGCCGAAACGTCCTACATTCCTCTGGCCACCCACTCTGCCCACACACTGCGACGACTTATCTTGCCTACCGACCCCTACCACCCACCCTTCCCACCACGAATTCCACCCACCCTGCTCACCCAACAGTGCTATCCATCACAACCACCCACATAACCCTCCCACCTCTCCTTGAACATTCACCCATCCTGCCCACCCACCCCACCCTACCTACCTACCCATCATATCCACCCACTCACCCCACCCTACCCACCCACTTCTCCCACCGAACCACCCGCCCATCCACATGCCCCATTCACTTCCCCATCCCATTCACCCATTCGATCCCTCTTCATCAGCCAAACTCATCCCATCCAAATCTAACTTACCGACCCCTCCTCGACCACCCACATATCTAGCCACTCTTCTAACAAGCCCACCAAAACGCATCCACTCACTAGCCCATCTACCCCTACAACCCATCCCAAGCCACTCCACAAACGACATCCAACAACCCCCCCACCCTCCCCAACCTTTACCACTGCCCACCCACCCTGGCGATGCACCAAACTACCACACCCACCAACTCAACCTCAGTAACCCAACCCACCCAAACCATTTACTTCAACACACACACACACACACACACACACGCGCAACCAAGGAGAACAGACGTGCGCCGACAGCGCTCCATATCGAGCCAGCACGGCCAGTGGCATTACCTAAATTATTATCTATATATGAGTCAAGCTCTGTACCAGGTTAGACTAAATGATTTTTTATTATTAAAAAAAATAAGAAGAAGAAGTTTAAACAAGACTTGTTTAAAAAGAAAAGAGAACCGAGTACCGAAAGAATGCGCTCAGTCAGCTGATGTTCGTTTAGACTACAACTGCCCCAGGGAATGTAAGTACTCTGTGCTTTTAGCATTGCAAAATGGCTACATACTTTAGTAAAGCAAATTTGGAAAAGAAAAGGGATAAAGGTAGAAAGCAAGATGATGATTTCTACTAAGAACTGGTTGAAATGGAGACGCACAATAGACTGGTTGAACGTGTACACAAACTGGAAATGGCTTTCCAGAATGAAATTGATGAAATAAAGAAGCAGATGCACTTGCAAAAGGAAGAAATAGAAAAACTAGTAAGGGAGGTCAACAATAAAGACACAACCATCAGTGAACTAACAGTGGAACTGAGTACAATTAGGAGGAAAATGAGTGAAATGGCAAGTGCAGTAGTCAATCACGAGAGTATTATGGAAGAGTTCAAAAATGATACAGAGACAATTAGGCAAGTTAGGAGTCTGATAGACCAGAGCAGTGATATTGAGGAGAAGATAATACAGGTGAATGAAGTTGTGCTACAAAAATGATGTGA
This sequence comes from Coenobita brevimanus, assembly GCF_032717465.1. NCBI lineage: Eukaryota > Metazoa > Arthropoda > Malacostraca > Decapoda > Coenobitidae > Coenobita > Coenobita brevimanus. Next base: position 21,128,269 of record NC_136979.1, on the reverse strand, counting down.
AAACCACGTATGCTGAAATGGTGAAAGTAAAGAAAGACTTAGAAACAAAGGTGGAGGAAAAAAGCATCAAAAAGGAAGTGAAAAGAATAATCCAAAACAATCCAAAGTTAGTCAGAGATTCAGAGGATATCAAGAAATCTATAGTAATCACTGGTATACGAGTAGAAGAGGAAGAAGTAAAAAACAAGATCACAAGAGACAAAAAGGAGATGGCAAACGTAATGAGCTTATTGAAAGAAGTATCAGAGGAAATCTGTAGTAAAGACATAGAGGAACACAAAAGGTTAGGGAAATACGAGAAAAGCAAGACAAGACCTCTAAAGGTAACTTTCCAGAGTGTAAACACTGTGGAGGAGATACTAAAAAATGCAAAGAATCTTATTGAGAAAGAGGAGTTCAAAAATGTATGGATAAAAAGATGCCTAACACAAGAGGAATTGGAATTACTGAAAGAAAAGAGGGAGGAAGCAAAAACAAAAGATGAGGGAAGATCAGAAGAGGAGAACACATTTTTTTACAAAGTAATACGATTGCAGGTACGAAAGTGGTACACAAACAGGACGGAATAAAAAGGAGGAAGGTAGTAGAACCATGTCATGACAAGTATATAAACAAGATGATAAAGTTGATGTACTCAAATGTGGATTGAATGGTATCTAAATTACTAGAGATGAATGATTATGTCAGAGAAAATGAACCACATAAAATATGCCTAACTGAAACAAAATTAACGCCAAGGATATCCAATGACATACTAAACTTAGAGGAATACAATATATGAAGAAGAGATAGAAACTTAAAAAAAGGAGGAGGAATTATAATATTAACTAAGAAAAATTTAAAAGTCAATGAAATAAAACTAGATATACCCTCACAAGTAGAACTGATTGCAGTAGAGATCAACACATCTGAAGGGAAAGTAATTGTAGCCAATTTGTACATGCCACCCAGATCAAACACATGGGAAAGAGACGAATATGAGGACTTGGCAGAGAGTACAATTCAGAGTTTAAGAGCATTACTATATAAAATGGAATAGAAATCGGAAAGAATTATACTAACTGGAGGTTTTAATACAAATATAAATTGGAATACTCTAGATATAATTACCCAAGAAAGCTGTTGGGACCAAAAGCTCCTGGATCTCGTGCAAGAGTTTTTCCTAACGGAACATGTGAGGGAAACCACCAGAAAAAGAGGACTCGATGTACCTTCAATTCTAGATCTCATATTTACTAGGCAAGAAAATGATATATATTGACAGTTTAGTATATCACCCTCCACTCGGCAAAAGCGATCA
>NC_136979.1:20964469-21121969 GCF_032717465.1 Coenobita brevimanus | reverse complement strand
CTGGAACTGTCTCCCTCTGTCTGTATTTCCTGCTGCCTATGATCTCCAGTCTTTCAAACGCAGTGTGTCCAGGCATCTCAAAATGATCGGATCTTGAATTTGGCTCTCTATTGTATTTTGTTTTTCTCTTGGAGGGAACTGTTACTGTGGGCTCATGGCCTTTGGTTCCTTCTTCCTCGCATAAATATATATATATATATATATATATATATATATATATATATATATATATATATATGTATGTATACATATATATATATATATATATATATGTAGGTATGTATATATATATATATATATATATACATATATATATATACAAATATATATATATATATATATATATATATATATATATATATATATATATATATATAGATAGATAGATAGATAGATAGATATCGTTCATGAGGACTCTACCTATTCCCCCATGGACGTGCTACCCTTTCAAGGGGCATTGTTTATACCATATGGAGCAATGTTCCCTCTAATTTTGCCATGATTGACCTACTTAGTCTCCAAGGGATAACTTACTTATTCCCACCAAGGACCTACTGTATATTCTCCGTTAGCCTTTTCACCAATGAACCTGTTATCGCCGTACCCAACCACTCATCATTAAACCATATGTTTGTTTTGTCTGAAGATTTATCCCTCCTATAGAGGGAACTGGGCCATACATTAGCCCGGTCAGTGGGGTTTGGCTTTTGCCAGGGTTGTCCCCTGGTGAGCAGCTCTGTCATCCACCAGGGGTCCCCGAGGGGGCAGCCCAGATGTCCGTCAGGGCAGCCCAGCTGCCCGCCAGATGGCTCGCTGGGCACGGCGAGCAGTGGGCCAAACCCACTGAACTCTATAATATGGAAAGGCTTTCTCACGGGTAGACTACGGAGTTTGTGTAACAGCCGCCAGGGGCCAGGCGGCGCTGATGTTGTTTATCTACACCACCGATGCCCACGTCTTTTCCGACTGTCAGGGAGCGCTGTCTCCCACCAGTCAACCACGCAGCCCCTCCCTGCTGTGCCCATGGAAGTTGGGGACGATGAGCCCTCATCATCACCTGAGGTAGGAGTTCCCACCCCTTTTGTGTCTCCCGTGGTGCCTCCGGATGTGCCTACCCCTTCATCTGAGGCTCAAGCACCGGCGAGTCCCACGCCCTCTGCTTCAGCTCGGCGACTCTCTTGGGGCAACTTTGCCTCCCTCACCTAGTTTGGCCTCAAGAGCATGGAGCAGCAGTTGCGGTACTACGAGGACAAGGCACCTGAGGAGTGTGGGCAGGAGGAGTCCAGTAAGGGGGACTACCAGTGGGCCTTGCTTTCTTTCAAAGAGTTGTGCCAGGGGTCCCTTCAGGCTGTCATCGACCCCGAGGAGGTTCGAATCCTGTCCTACACCCTCGGGATTGTACTTTCACACCTCAATGGCACAGACTCTGCTTCTGACTCAGGCTCCAGCTCTACTGCTTCATCTGAGGTCTAACCAGCCTTCGGCCATCAGCCTCATATCACTGCCTCCCATGTGACTAAGCCCTCCATAGCCTGTATTTTGAGCTGAATATAAGAGCGTCCTTTTGTGTAACTGTCTTTTTGTATTCGGGCATCTTTTGTTTATTTGAGGATTTTCACTTTTAGTTTATTTCAGTGTTTTTGTGTACAGTATTTGTATTCTGTATTTGTCTTGTGCATAGACTCTATGGCTTAATGGCCACATATGGCCGATAGCCATTAATTCAAGAAAAGAAAGAAAAGAACACGTCTTTTGAAATCAGCCGATGAATTCGGAAAATATAATGCCATGGCCCACTGCTTAACTTATGTAAACAACAGCGAAACAGAAACAGCAAGCTAAAAACAGTGATTTATGCAACAGTATGAACAATAATATATTGAAACCATAGTCGCGGGGCGCGACTCTGAGGTTGTTATTATCGTTCCCTGGCAACCTACCATTCAAAAGTGCGTCTGATTTCGCGTATGAGACGCATGTGATTCGTTTATAATATGTTCGTGTATAATATTATTCGTGTATAATATATTCGTGCATAATAATATGATTCGTGTATAATATGATACGAAATCGGACTAACTCTTAAATGGTAGGTTGCCAGGGTACGATAGTGACACCCTCAGAGTCGTGCGCCGCAACAATAGTATAGTCATGATATTGATATTTTACCAAATTATTCACTCATTAAAACTGTTGCCTGTTTGATAGTATATCATGGAACCCTAATGGAAATACATTCATAATATAGCTGAATTATGCGCGATTGTCGAAGATATGAGTTAGTGTACTGTGCAAGCTGCTATTAGAACCATACTGGACATTTATCTCATCCTTTCCCTTCACTGTCCCCAAATCCTCTTCCCTCTCCCTCCCTCCTTTCGCACCGCTCTCTCTTCCCTGCCGGCTTCATCTGCCTGTCCCAGCTGTTCCTACAGAATGTCTTCATGCTTTAAGTACTCTCAAACTTCCGTTCCTGCCTCACGCAGGGAAGCAAGGGTTATATGCAACCAGTCACTGACAATTATGTTGATTACTACCCTCTCCTGTTTGCTTTACATAATCCTTCATTTAAGAGTGGATCTGTTCTTTTGTGTCCGACTTTGGACATAGACTATGTCGCACAGTCCAAACAACTTCTTGCCTGGATCCAAGCAGTCTTATGTGTCCCACACCGATCGCTCCTTACGACAGAAATTTAATATTACTGCGTGTCAACATCCTTTATAAGTTAAGTCATAATTAGCATAAACTTTATGTTTGAAAAACCTGCCTGTCGATTCATCGCAGTGCATTGCTATCCCAGCATGGCATACAAGATGGCAAGTCAGCAGAAACTGAAAGAATATCTGAGGCTAATTCCTCCAAAATAGTGTTCAGTATGGTTGTAATCAAGCACACGGTTGACTACAGCCTGTAGCAGTGACCACACAAGTTGTTTTCCCTTTTTCCCAAATTGAGATACTGAACACAATTCCCCACCTATAATCATATGTTCATGATATTCCTCTACTGTATACTCTCATTCACATACGAAAGAGTGAACGAAATATTACTTTGATCAATGTTTGCGTATGTCTGTGTGTGTGTGTGTGTGTGTGTGTGTGTGTGTGTGTGTGTGTGTGTGTGTGTGTGTGTGTGTGTGTGTGTGTGAGTATGCGTGCTTGTCTGCGTGTGTCTGTGTTTACATGTGTCTGTGTGTGTGCGCGCGTGTCTGTGTGCCTGTGTGTGTGTGTCTGAGTGTGCGTGTGTCTGTGTGTGTGCGCGTCTTTGTGTGTGCGTGTGTCTGTGTGTGTATGTGCGTGTCTGTGTGTGCGCGCATGTGTCTGTTTGTTCATGCGTTATTCTTAGAGTTTGTATCATACTGTGTGTGTGTGTGTGTGTGTGTGTGTGTGTGTGTGTGTGTGTGTGTGTGTGTGTGTGTGTGTGTGTGTGTGTGTGTGTGTGTGTGTGTGTGTGTGTGTGCGCGCGCGCGTGCTGGAGTCAGTTGTTGGGTGGCTGGTGTGAGTAGGGTTGAACTGGTTGGTGTGGTGGTTCGGTGCATCGCCAAGGTCGGTGGCCAGGAATGTTGGTAAGGGAATGGGTTGGTTTGGTGGGATATGTGGAATGTCTTGGGGTGGGTTGTAGGGGTAGTTGTGTTGGTGAGTGGGTGTGTGGGGTGGTCTGGATTGGTGAGTGACTGGATAGGTGGGTGGTTAGGGAGGGTTCGGTGAGTTAAGTTTGCATTGAATGAGCTTGGTGGATGAGTCGGATATGACTGGGCGAATGGGATGGGGGAGTGAATGAAGCTCAGTAAGAAGGGTGGTTGCGGATGAAGATGGGTGGATGGGTCGGTGGGAGGAGTGGTGGATAGGATGGATGGGTAGGCAGGGTGAGGTGGATGGGCAGGGTGGGTGAGTGTTCAGGGGAAGGTGAGAGGGTTGTGTAGGTGGATTCGATGGATGGCATTGTTGGGTGAGCAGGGTGGGTGGAATTCTTGGGTGGGACGGGTGGGTGGTAGACAAGATAGGTGGTCGGAATGTGTGGGCAGAGTGGGTCGCCAGAGTGAGTGGGCATGGTGGGTTGCCCGGGTGGCTGAGAAGATTGCGTAGTCAGGGTACTCTGGGTGGGTAGTTTGACTGTATGGGTTCAGGGTGGATAGGTGAGTAGGTCATTGTGTTGGGTGGCATTGTTGGGTGAGCTTCGTAGGTGTCATTCGTGGGTTAGAAGGATGGATGGCTGGAATCGGTGAGCTGAGTGGGTCACCCAGGTGGCAAGACAGGGTGAGAGGCTGGGGTGAGGTAGGTGGGTTGTGTTGGATGGATTGAGTGGGTAGGTGGATGAGTGGCTGGTTGGATATGTCCCTTTCCAGATGCCAATGCAGGAGAGGGACTTACGTGGCTAGTAGTCATAAAACTTGTCACTGTTACTTGAAATTTAGTATTTCACTTAGAACACGTTGAATAAATTTTTTGGATATGAGACTCTATACATTAGGATCATTGTATTGAATTTCTGCTAAAACTTCGATACAATTACTTCTCATGGAAACGAAGGTCTATGCACGTAAATAATACACCCAAAAGTAGGATAAATGAAAATAACATTACATGCAGCAATACGTGAGAGTGAGCGAAACTTCATATCTACAATCCATCCGCCCCTTTCCTGGTGACGACTCTATAACGTGCCTGGAATCACTGTATGACTCACTTCTTCATTTCTGTAACATTCGCGGCCTTTCCTCTGACTTTCTCTCTGTTGAACACCACCTCTCCTCCTCTATGCCTCACCTTCTCTTTTTAACTGAGACTCAGCTGTCTGAGGCAACTGACAGCAAACCCTTTTCTGTATCCTCTTACTTTCTCTATACTCACTTCAAAGCCAAAGATGGCTGTTGTGCATATGTACACAACGACTTATCTTGCTCACGTGTTCCTGAACTTGATTCTTCTGAATTCTCAACTCTCTGGCTTCGGCTCTCCTGTCATTCTCTGACTAAATATATCTGTATTGTTTACTTATCCCCTAATTCTAATATCAAAAATTCTTCAACTATCTTACTTCTACAATGGAACACATTCTATCCATTGCTCCTTTCTCCGAAATCTATATTCTAGGAGATTTCAATGTTAACCACCACCTTTGGCTCTCCTCTCCTTTCACTGATCCACCTGGTGAACAATCCTACATCTTTTCTATCCTTAATGACCTAGAGCAGCTTGTACAGCACCCTACCCGTATCCCTGACCGCCTTGGAGAGAGCTCCAACATACTTGACCTCATCCTTACAACTAATCCTTCTGCTTACATTGTTAATCTTTTCTCTCCATTGGGCTCCTCCGATCACAACCTTATTACCTTAACCTGTCCTATCACTCCAGTATGGCCTATGGACCCTCCAAAGAAATGTCCACTGTGGCACTTTGGAGCTGTGGATTGGGAGGCCTTCAAGTAGTACTTCTTTGATTTTCCCTAGAATAATTATTGCTTCCATGCCCAGGAGCCATCTCAGTGTGCCTTGAGCATTACAGAGGTTATTCTCTTGGGCACGGAAGCATACATTCCTTTCTCATATCCTCTGACTAATGCAAGAAAGTCTTGGTTTAATCACGCTTGTTCTAATGCTGTCTGCAACAAGGAGAGAGCTTATAAAAGGTACCAGAGCCAACCCACCCCTGAATCACATCATTATTATGTTTCTGCCCGGAATCGTGCTACGTCTGTTGTTCGCCCTGCTAAAAATATTTTCATCCATACTAAATCCTCTCAATTCTCCAACTCAAATTCTTCCCGCTCCTTCTGGCACCTTGCCAAAAACCTTTCTAGCAACTTTACCTCATCATCCTTCCCTCCTCTTTTCTACTCTGATGGTTCTGTAGCTATTTCTTCTACTGATAAAGCAGATCTCTTTGCTCAGACTTTCTCCTCCAATTCCACCTTAGATGATTCTGGTGCTGTTCCTCCATCACTTCCCCCCTCTGACTTCCTCATGGATGACATTAAAATTTCTCCAGCTGATATATTTTCTGCCATCACTGGCCTCAGTACTAACAAGGCATTATGGCCTGATGGAGTCCCTCCTGTTGTCCTGAAGAGTTGTGTTTCTGTGCTTACACCCTGCCTAGGTAAACCCTTTTGCCTTTGTCTTTCAAGCTGTACGTTTCATTCTTGCTGGAAGTTTGCTCTCATTCAACCAGTCCTAAAGAAGGGTGACCATTCCCAACCCTCTAACTATCGTCAAATTGCTTTAACATCCTGTGTCTCAAAAGTTTTCGAGTCTTTTCTTAAGAGAAAAATTTTAAAGCATCTTTCCTATCACAACCTTCTTTCTCATCATCAGTATGGGTTCCGTCAGCGATGCTTCACCGGCGATCTTCTCACCTACCTTTCAGATTCCTGGTCATCCTCCTCTCGGGACTTTGGCAAAAGCTTTGCCATTCCACTTGACTTCTCAAAGGCTTTCGATCAAGTCTGGCATAAATCTTTAATTTCCTCTCACGGTTTCTATCCTTCTATCTGTACCTTCATCTACAGCTTCCTTTCTGGTCATTCTATAGTCACTGTTGTAGACGACCATCGTACTTCTACTGTAGATATATCAACAGTGGTGTTCCTCAGGACTCTGTCCTTTCACCAACTCTCTTCCTTTTATTCATCAGTAATCTTCTACGCTGTACATCTCTAACCCTATCCACTCGTATGCTGATGATTCCACCCTTCACCTTTCCATTAGGGTCCTGCAACGCCTATCCCAGCAGTTACTTCAACAAACAAGGGTTGAGGCTATGGCACTCCTAATGTCTGACTTGGCTCGTATCTCTGATTGGGGTAAAAATAATTTTGTTGCTTTTAATGCATCAAAGACTCAGTTTTTTCACCTTTCAACCCAACAAAATCTTCCACAGGAGTACCCACTAATGTTTAATAATATCCAGCTCAATCATGCATTATCCTTGAACATGCTTGGAGTTTCATTCACTCGGGACTTATCTTGGAAAGATCATATTACAGCTCTGGTAAAATCTGCTTCCAAGAGATTAGATGTGCTAAGCCGACTGCATACCTTCTTTACCCTTCCACAGTTCTTGACTTTATACACGGAATTTATTCGCCCCTGTGTGGAGTACAACTCTCATGTGTGGGGAGGCTCCCTACATACAGCTCTTCTCAACAGGGTAGAGTCAAAGGCTTTTCGTCTCATTAATTCTCCTCCCCTTACTGGCTCCCTTCAACCTCTGTCTCTTTGCTGTGCTGATGCATCTTTATCTCTTTTCTAACTCCACTTCATGGTCATTGCTCCTCTGAACTGTCTGCTTGCATCCCTCCACCTCTACGACGGGAGTGTAGCACCCATCTAACAACAAACGCTCATCCCTTTTCTGTCCAAGTCTCTAATGCAAGAGTTAACCGTTACTCCCAGTTCTTCATTTATGCAACAGGTCAACTCTGGAACTGTCTCCCTCTTTCTGTATTTCCTACTTCCTATGATCTCCAGTCTTTCTAATGCAGTGTGTCCAGGCATATCAAAATTAATGGATCTTGCATTTGCACTCTTTTGTATTATTTTTGTTTTTTTCTTGGAAGGAATGTTTTGCAGGCTCCTAGCCTTTGTTTCCTTCTTCTTTGCATTAAAAAAAAATTATCGGTGGTTTGATGGAGGTAAGGAAAAGAATTTGGGGGGTCGACATGTGTGATTAACCTTACCTCTAGTGGCACATTACCCTGTTCCCTTATTAGTGTTCATGAATACATTTACATTCCAATGTCTACTATTTTACTGATGCTATGGAGAGACGGTTATATTCAGCAGGAAATGGTGGTAGCTATGGTTGTGGTTGTGAAGGTAGTTGTGGAGGTAGTGTTGGTAGTAGCTATGATGATGGTGGTGGTGGTTGCTGTGATTGTGGTAGTTGTGATGGTGATGGTGATGGTGGTGGTGGTGGGAGTGGGGGTAGCTGGGACGATTTTGGTGGTGCTTGTAGTTGTTGTGATGGTAGTGTTTGTTGTAGCTGTGATGATGATGGGGTGGTGGTAGCTATGATGGTGATGGTGGTGGTGGTAGATGTGATGATGATAGTGTTAACAGCGAATGCGGCGGTCAGAAATGGCTATAATTTGGACAAGTGTTTAGGTCTTGCCGTAAAGAGAATCATGGTTCAAAGTCAGCTCTAATTTGGACAAGTGCTAAGAGGAACGATAGGGCGGCAAGGCTCTTGTATATTCTAATGATGATGATGAGGAGGAGGAGGAGAAGGAGGAGGAGGAAGGGGAGGAGGAGAGGAAAAATAGATGATGAATATGATGATGATGTCCATGATGACGATCATGAGGGAAGAAAAGAATAGATGATGAATGTGATGATGATTATGATATTTTAAACATTGTACTATGGCATCCCCCACCTCAGCATCATCATCACCACAAGCATGGACGCTACGATGCACATTCCTTTATTGTATAACCTTTTTCTCCTTGTGAGGCAAAGAGACCTGACAACCCCATTGCCTAGTATTTGTTACAAGCAGGCTCATAGCTCCTACGACACAGGCAAGTGGAGAGAGAAAAGCGAGGGGCTCTGTGTTGTCCCAACTCTTCCCACTATGTGTCTGTTTGGAAATCCGCTTCACTTTTTCAGTGTGCTGACATATTAAAACTTCCTGCATCCCTGTGGGAAGTTTTATCATTCTTGTCAACATTATTATTCCCATTTACTTTAAATGAGTGATACTTTAAAAGCTATTTTGCCTAGATCCTTCAAACTTGGTAAACTTAGTCGGATAGCTGTACTTTTCTTTTGACCAAATAAGGTGGCAATCCGTTAACCGGATCTCTTGATAACATCAGGAACACAGAAAAGTGAGTCAGCCACGCTATCTGAAGAAGAATTTAAGCTAGGAAGCCGAAATTTTACTAAAATATAGCCTTAATGAGGACGCAATACGGAATGAAGTATGGTTCTGATCGGTTGATTATTCCCTCAGATCGCCTGGGGAAGAAAAGTGGGACTTTCTCACCAAGCTGTGAACTTGACTGTGTTAACCTAAGGTGATTTGCACAAGATCAGTGACCTTGGCCTCAAGGTTTATAAATTCGGCTTCCAGTAGGCAATGGCTGTGGAAAGTGTTTCTTTATCAAAATTGTCCTTGGACAATTTTGTGGTGTTCTAGTTAAAATTGCTGACATACCTGTGGGGAGTTTTCTTGTTATTGTTATTATTATTATTATTATTATTATTATTATTATTTTTATTATTATTATTACTCGCGTAAAGGCTGCCTTCGGGGGCTTCTGCTCCATGTCAAGTCACTTCCTACCGGTAACTTCAGAAATGAGTCATAACTCGGGAACCGGTGGCCCGATATGACTGGAAACAATTTTATTCTTCAAGTTAGAGCATGTTAACGGTACTTCGCTCTAACAAAAATTTGCGCCTAATGCACCGTTTATGTTGAGTCACGGTAACAAACAAACAACCCAACAAACTTGCTGAAATTGGATCATTATTATATAGATGTTATTATCACTATTATTTTCTTATATTATCATCATCATCCGGAGCTCCTTCCACACTTGGGCAGAGTGAGGAGTAGCAACGTCCCAGACAGCCCAAATTTGCCCAGTCCAATGGACCATGCTTCCATTCATTCACCTTTTAAGCCCCTGGAATCTTGGCTCTACCTGATATGCCAAAAACATTCACCACGTTCTGTTGCTTCACAAAAACTTATCCGATAGAGCCAATCCGGACTATCACGTTAAAAAGGGTTGCCAAATCACTGATCATGTGCTTGTCCTCACAACATTCACCCAGCCAGCTCGACCTATTATTATTATTATTATTATCATCATCATCATCATCATCATCATCATCATTATTATTAGCATTTATTTTAAAACTGCAGTATTTCAAACGCTATTTGGGCTTAGTCGGAAAGCTTCCTGCTTCTTTGTGCCAAATGTGGTGGCAATCAGTCAACCGGATGTCTGGATATCATTCATAACATAGAAAAGTGACTCAACTACTCTGTCTCAAGAACCACTTAAGCTAGGTAGCTGAAATTTTACTACAATATAGCCTTCAGACGGATGCAGTGAGGAAAGGAGCATGGTTCCAATTGACTGATATTCTCTAAGATTGCCTGGGGTAAAAAATTGAGACTTTTTCAGATGTTCTGGATGTCACCTAATTTTCTATGAAGGACAAAAGCTAGGCCACTAAACTTGGTGCACTTACAGACTTTGATGACCTAAGATGACGTGCACAAGATCGGCGACTCTGACCTCAAGTTCCCTCTATAGCTCGGCTTTGGGAAGTATTTTTTTTTTTTAATGAAAATTGTCCTTGAACAATTATACGGTGTTCAAGGTATTATTATTATTATTATTATTATTATTATTATTCACCACACCAGTGGTGAGTTATATTGTTCTTGTCAATGTTAATATTATTATTATTATTATTATTATTATTATTATAATTAAGAAGTACCTTGCTCGTATTCGCGCAATTCCAATCTATTGCCATCATACTTGGTCACCTGAGTCCCCCAGCTGATGGCATCATATGACCCAGTATCATCCAGTTCCCAATACTGGGTTTCCAGTTACATCCAAAACCTAAAAAAAAAATAGTCTCTTCTCGGAGTCTCAGAAACCGCTACGGGTACTGACTTGAAATCTGTGTGGGACATAACCAAGGTCGGGGGTAGGTCTGAAACGACTATATAGTCCAGGCCATAAATCGTTAAACCTTGTTTTTTAACATATTGTATTTCTAGACTGTTTTTTGTACTGAATCCAAATATGATGAGTGCCAGACATAAAACTCTGAGCGTTTTTGTAAAAACGCAAAAATCCAAAATTACTGCCAGGAATCCTATCAAACGATGTGAATGAATCTAAATGGTTAGTAAAGGTGTAAATTATATTTTATATTTTTGTTAACAAAACAATCAGATAATACTACTACAAATATGGCAATAGCGATTTATGCATACATGAAAAAAAATACACAATGACTTTATATCGTAATGGTATCATAAGACGTGTTATGAGTGTTCAGTTCTCAGTGAAGAAATCTGACAATACAGCATTCCATAGGCCATCTTGGTGACGCATGACAAGCTCTTCAGACAAAAACCTCTTCAGAATTCGGGATCAAAACGTTGCATAGACCGTAGATAATAGAGCCCATAGCGCGCGTAACTGACATGACCTGATGTGAAAAAATATGGGAGCATCTTTTCCACTGCAAACAAATGGAGTGGCCAGTCACCTTCCCTCTCTGCTCGCACAAATGTCATCATGATGAATGCAAGTTTGATGAGGCTGTCCACCCATAGCTTAGTTGTGTTACTCTGCTGGCTTTTGGCATCAAGGTATTCATTGAGCTCCATTATTGTGCGAAGTTCCTGACTGACCAGTACTGGACTTTTAAAAGTCCCTCTACAACAAGGCGCAGTGCTCTTACATTTTGGGGGAACTTTTTGCATGAAAGCAGTTTAGGCACTCCAGCAAATGTAGACTTTAGAATGGCTTCAAGGCCACTTCCTGCCATCAGTACACCCACAGCACCTACAAAGCTCATTAGCATGAGCGTACTGCCAAACCTTGGGACTAAATTACTGAAGAGGTTGCGGTCCACCCAGGTTATGCTGACAGCCACCTGATAGAGCTGCTGGTCAGTGGTGCATATGGTCCATTTCTGTCCAGTTATGATGTGAGGTGTTGGCTTTTAACCAGAGCAGTTTCCATAGTGTCTGGTTCAGATGGTGTCATGTCCAAAAAAGGTGCATAAGCAATGCTTGTTTTTTGGCAAGGTTGTTGATCTCTTTCCCTAGCACGTTTTGTATTGAAACCACTATATTCTGGACACAGACTATCAGTTGTAACTTGCTTGAAGAATTCCATATCTTAAACCACAGCTCTGTTTAGAGACACTTGCCTGCTGGCCAAGAAGGCACGAGTAGGAACAACCTAAATCTGTAATGCTCTGGCATTTCAGGCTTCTTGCTTCCATGATAACATTGTACATTCACTTCTTCCAGCGTCAAACAAGTGGCCTTTGTTACATCCCATTTAAGGCGCTCAGTTGTGGGAATGTCAGGCACACCATGGGTCTGATCAGGCTTTGACTTCCCATTCTGAGTTATGATCATAGCCAACCCATGGGTTGCTTTCTGTCCATTTTGGGAGGAAATGTGCGTATCAAAGTTGTCAGTGACAACTTGTACCAGTTCATTTGTACTGTCATATTGTGCTAGTCCTCGAGGAGCTTTGGCCATTAAACTGGCAGCAGAAATTCTGAAATACCGAAGTTCATTGTAAGAGGATGTAACACCAAAATTATGGAAATAGTCAACTAGCTTTCGGTGCTGGTTCAACAGTACACTCAAAGATATCTGTAGGCGTGTTGCTTGACCAGTCACAACACCTGTTACACTGTTGCCAATCATTGTTGCTTCAAGTGCACAATCAAGCTTAGGTGATACTGCTGCAAGAACTGACAAGATCATTTGGTTACAGTCACTAATAACATCGGACATTGATATGCAGGTGTAATAGACTTCATATTAGGTTTCTGCCATTCTGCTCTGATGTTTTTGGCCAAACTTGAGATGACTCGTACATCGCATTTTTCCTCGGTGCCATCTACAATATGAAGTTGATTTGCTGCTTTACCCTGAAACACCAATACTGATGCCACACCAGGAGAGGACAAAACAATCAGTTCAGGATGCAGTTTCTTGCTGACAGTCCTTAGAGGAAACTCCTTGAGTGCTGTGTTCCCCCTAGTTCAATATACAAATTATACAGATCAACACTATTCCAAATGCATTCCTTGTTTGTGACAATTTGTATGACCAAATTGTCTAGTGCACTGTCACCTGCATTAGAAGTGGACTCAGTTGGATTGTTGGTGAAAAATTAAGCAAAACAGTCTTTGTGGTAATGGGCGTCTGCTGCATGCAGATCGGTCAAAGCACAGTTAACTCCGAATGTCAAATCTTTTGCCCAGGCATCATTTCTTTCACTTGTTCGCCTTAGAATGGCTTCTTTTGATGTGGTCTTACCAACATCAGCAGTTCTACAAACATCTGCTTCTCTCCAACGACTTGGATTCTTTGCGGGGCGTTCCACTGAGCATTTCTGACCACAGTACAGTCTTCAAGGAAGTTAAATGCATGACTTCCTCTCAGTCTTTTACTACTTGTGCCATCAGCTGGCTGCAATTTACGTTTTTTTAGAAATCGCTCTATATGATACCTCGAGCAGTAAGTGCTGATGCAATTCTTGTGACAGGTGAACTGTGTAACACCTTCTGCAAGACTTTCACTCAAACCATCACCAGATTGACGACTCTCATCATGCAGACTCTGGCTTCTTGAAGACTGGATAAGCTTCGGCTTCTTGCTACCACATATTATGCAATCAATCACTGCAAGAAAGACAAAGACAAATATTTACCAGCCTTATAATCAGAATTCAATTTTGAATGCAACTATAAATTATAGCACCTTTAGTTTTTTAATAATATACAATAATGACCTATCTTGTAATAATAAGTAATAATGATGTGTAAAATTAATTTAATTTTACAGTCCATACAGATTTGTCAATCTTGGCAGACTTCTTGCTCTAGATAGGTATAAAAGGAGATAGCCAATGCCTTTTACCATGAATTTATATACCTGCTTTAAACGGATGTCTAGAAAAACGCTCAACTTTTATTGTCTGGCACTCATCACAGTTGACATCAGCAGGTCCAAATTGTCTAAAACCAGTGGGAAAAAGAAAAAAAAAACTATACGAGTATGTCCAAGTGCAAGGTTCACTCAAAAATCGTACTTTCTAGCCCGGACTAATACGCCAGTTTGGGCCAGTAGTTTGAGATTGCCAGAACTCAATGAAAAGAAGTTTGAACTCCTCCATTTTTGCTTTGCAAGGATTTTGTTGCTTTCACCTAAGCCCAACATGTTTGACACTCTTGTAGGGGAGCCCTAATACCTTCATTAAGAAGTGAACACTATCTGAAGCCCATTGAAATCACCGGCTCCAGCTATATGCACTGGGGAATAAATCGGCCCCAACAATCGATCTGAGGAAGAAATGGGATGACCTTGACTTGTGGTGAACTGATGGCTACTAAGTATAAATGCCCTTGCCCCAAAACTCAAGGTCACAGCCAAGGTCAAAGTTCAATAGCACAGTCTAAAAAACCAAGATGGAATTGAACTACAATAACTAAACTTCGTACATTAATAGAATTCCATATGCTATGCATAGCCACCAAGCATGAATGGCCTTGACCCAAAACTCAAGGTCACGGCCAAGGTCAAAGTTCAAAATTTGTTCGTTTTCTATGTACTAAGGTCACATGCACAAGACGGATGGCCATGTCATGTGGTGAGTTACTGAAATTGCTAATGGCAATTTCCATATTCTATTATTATTATTATTATTATTATTATCAGTCTTGCGAACCAGAATGGTATCATTTTCGGCAACTCATCCTATACCATTGCGTTAGTTTCATGCTGTGTGTGTGTGTGTGTGTGTGTGTGTGTGTGTGTGTGTGTGTGTGTGTGTGTACTCTAATTCCTCCTATGTTGCTTGATGAAATCGAATGAAACTTCCCAGGTCAGTCTGTCTGATTATTCCGAATGTCTTCCACTATATACTGTACAATTTTGCAAGCACGAAATTTTTAACGGGGGGCAGCTCCCGTCACCAAAACAACCATTCTCAGTCGTAGTGAATGGAGGGTAGATATGGCCTTGATATCTTTGTACAGGTTACGCAATAATGCGATTATTGAGGACAGTGACCCCTCAGTGATTCTTGTGGGGATCATTTCCTCTTCTCATAATAAAAAAGATCAGAAATAGAGGGAAGTGAACACATGGATTTCAGTGAAACTTCTCAGGTAAGTTTTTCTGGTTCCTTGATAATGTCTTCCACCATATAAAGTTTTCTACCATTATTTTTAGGGCGGTCAGCCCACCCACCAAATAAAATATTCTCAGAACTTCAGACGCAGTGAAAGACTGACAGATGTGTCTTTGATATCTCAGTACAAGTTGTGCAAAGGACTCTTATCCGTATTGCGATACTTAGTGAGCGTGTTCCCTTCACCCCCCCCCCATGATTCTTTGGGGGGTCAGTTCCAACCCCCCCCCCAAAAAAAAAACTATCAGAAATAGGAGAAAAATATGAAGAAAACTTAACGGGTAAATTCGTCTGCTTACTCAAAAGGTCTTCCACTATACATAATTTTCCAACAATGATCTTTAGGAAGACCTGCCCCTCCTCACCAAATTTGATATTTTCAGAAATCGTGAAAGGTGGGTAGATACAGGTTTGATATTGCAAGATAGGTTATACGATGAACTCTTATCTGTAATGCGATATTTGGGGATCCTGACCCCCCCCTCCCTCCCCCAGTGATTCTTGGTGGTTCAGCCCCCTCTCCCAAATTAAGATTATAAGAAATAGGGGACTGTGAACTCAAGGACTTCGAAGAAATAGGCATACATATCCCGGCATTAGGTATGCAGTTTCCATGTCTTCTCTGAATGCACGGAAAGAAACTGCACATGTAGTTTACTGCTGCTAGTAGTTGCAACCTCAATCTCATCGGGGCGTGAACAAGGTAGAGTATAAGCCGAAATTATCTCCCACAGTCCACCATCCTCTTTCCTGGGGATAGGATGGAAAATGAGGGAAGGCGTGGCTGAATCGGTAGAGAGGCGGTCTGGAGTCCTAATGGACCCAGGATCGAATACCGACTGGGGCAGGGAACAGTTTAAGGATTTGAATTTCCTAAAACACAGACTTTCCTGATCTACCAGATGACCCGCCGACATGTAATAATAACTCCGCTAATACCAATACACCAGTCCTGTATGAGACAGCCCTAGCATGTATTCAGTATGGATGGTGGGTGTTAGCGCCGAAGTGGTGACATGTGGAGGTGTAGGAAGACTACTGGGCCTTGGGACAGGTCACTGCCCCCGAAAAATAGGCCCTGAAGCCTTTGCCCAGAGTCGGACACGTAAAAAAAAAAAATTGTATAACCAGGCAGTTAAGCCGCACAGTCCTATCGGCACCTCCAGGCGAGGCGTCCTCTCCAGCACCATTCTTGTTGCTCCTAGATGATATTATTCCAGTTAAGAAGTTAATCCTTTGTTTTTATATGCAGGCGATTTATTTATTTTTCATGAGATTTTTCGATCTAGAGGAGTTAGATAAAACCTTTACAACAGGTTCCTTCATCTTAACTTGGCCTCTGGAGATAATTTCACATAGTTTGATGGCAGAAAAAGACAATGTTACGGTTCTACATCCTTTCCATTGCACTTTTTCGTGACTGGCATCATATTCTAATGTTAATCCACAGTCACAATGGAGAGATAACAATTTTAGGTCGTTAGAGGAAAAGGAGTGTAGCTCTGACAAAAACACTTTCTTTTCTAAGCTGAGTAAGATCGTCTGGAAGTTTCAATATTAAAAAGAAATCTGAGTCAAGGTGTTTATGAAGGCTATGTGAAAGTCCACCAGGTCGAAAAGTCATCCTAAGATGAATAAAATCTCTGGTCACAGCAAAAAAGAAGTGATTAATTCTTTCAGGACGATGGCGACTTACACATTTCATTCTAGCTAGGCTACTGAGAATGAAGAATAAGAGGTTGAATGGGACAGTGTATGGGAGTGTGGCGGAGGGAAAGGAGGGGGAGACAGAGGATGAGATGGAGGGGCGGGGTGGAGTGGAATATGAGGGCCCATAAACGAGAGACTTATGTACTGTGTTCAAAACATTAACAACAAGAAATATGTTTTAGACTAGGTGTATACTGTACAATAGGGTCACTCTGAAGAAGAAAAATGAGAGTATGTGGAGCTGGTGGAAGATAATAGTCACTTGATGCCAGATGACATAACAATACTGATGGATGATTTTAATGCTAGAGTGGGAAGTGATAGAGAAGGAATAGGAAATGTTACTGGTCCTTTTGGTGAGGAATCTAGGAATATAGAAGGTTAAAATTTGATTGATTTTTGTGTAAGGAATAGTATGAAAATCATGAACGTTTCTTCAAAGAGGACATCAGTTTACAAAATATAGATGGAATCAGATAACCCTACAATTAATAAAATATCGGTCATAAAATACAAAGTAACAACAGACAAAAGGATATTTAATAATGTTAAAGTACTACCAGGAGACTCATCGAATTCTGACCATAGACTTCTCGTGGGTGATCCACTACTCTGGAAAATTAAAGTGAAATAAAAGCAGAAGAGGAAAGTAATAAATACTGCTTCATTGAAAGAAAATAAGAGAAATATATGCAAACAGAAGAGATGAAAAACTTGAATCTAGAAGTGTGGAAGTAGAGAACTGGGAAATTCTGGAAAACATCGTGAGAGATGTTGCGGATGAGGAATTAGGTGTGAATGTGGTGGGTGGAAGTAGAAAACAACACACTCCATGGTGGACTGAAAAAGTAAAGATGTCAGTCAAACAGAAAATGATGAAACTGAGATGGCTGAAGGATACTAGTCCAGAAACAAGAATGGACTATATAGCGGCAACAAATGAGGCTGAGATTGTTAAGAGAAAAGCGAAAACGGTGTATGGAGAGAATTAGGAGAGACTCTGGAAGTGAATTTGAGAGGAAACAAGAAGGTTTTTGGTTTGGCGAAATCTTACCGCAAGGATAAAACGATGGTGAATAATGTGAAGGACGAGGAGGAAAATGTAATTATAGAGGAAGATAAGATAAATGAAAGGTGGCAGAACTACTTTAAAATCTATTAAATAAAGAGGTTGAAGATTTGGACGACGATATAGCAGAGGTGGAGGAAGAAGAGGAAGCAAAAAATGATAATTTAATAGCAGGAGCTGAACTAGAGGCGCATTGAGAAGAATGAAAAATGATAAATCACCAAGTTGTGACGGAATACCTATTGAGTTGAATAAGAATGGAAGCAGTACGGTAATTAAAGGAGACTGTACTGTCATCAATGAACCCTGGAAAAATGGAAAAATTCCGGATGATTAGGGTAAGACTATCATATTACCAATATATATATAGGAATGGAAGATTTGGGTCAGTGCGGTAATTATAGGGATATTTCACTTGTTAATCATATGGCTAAGCTTTATGAAAGGATTATTGAGAAAAGAGCAAGCTCAATAATAGAGGATAAGTTAGGCGATGAGCAGGTTGGATATAGAAAAGATAGAAGTACAGTACATCGGATCCTATTTTTATACTGAAATAGTTATGGAAAAACTATGGGAATTCAACAAAGACTTATATGTAGCATTTATAGATCAATCAAAGGCTTTTGATTCAATTTCCAGAAAGAAGCTCTGGAAGAGCCTTGATGAAGAGTACAGCATCACTGGAAGATTAAAACAAACAATAAAAAGTACACATGACCCATATCAGTGCATGGTTAGGACAGGATACAAAAAAGTTGAGTGGATCAAAGTAACAACTGGTGTGAAGCTAGGAAGTGTGCTAACTCCAGTGCTTTTTATAGCATACATGGATGTGATTACTTGGAAGTATAAAGAAAGGTTTTATGATCATGAGCAAGGAGATATATTGGTCTATGTGGATGACATAGCCTGTTGGAGCAACAGTAGACTCCATCTGGCAAGAGCACTGATGTGTTGGAGGGACTGTTTTGAAGAAGCAGGACTTAATATTAATGTAGGAAAGACAGAAATACTTACAACAAGAAGCGGTTTCACGGCACAGCAAACTCGTCCCCGCAGTCATTTTAGTGCTGACGCATAAACACAACAGAATATCTAGTCGAAGATACCACATATCAAGTTTGGAGTAAATCGGATGAAATTTGGCGATTTTATCTATCTGTCTGTCTATATACCTAGGAAAGGGAGGTGGCCGAAACAGTACTACACACTCCCAATTTACTCATCCACTCAAACACATTCATTCACATCTTAGCCCCAATGGGGAGAAGGGACAGATCCTCACCGCACCACACTGCACGAGGGACAACTGTGCATTGCAATCAGTGACATCTGCAGCACGGCCCAACAGCATAGCTGGTTTACCCCTGACACATAATAATGGACCCATCCCCTTACCCACACCTGGCCTTATCAGCTGATCAGAAAAAATGCGGGAGAATATCCCCTCAGGGTTGCGTCATCATTTATTCATTCACAATTTTTCTCCAATCATTTCTATCACGCACAGCCACTCTTCCTTGCTCAACAGACATCCCTATCGCATCCAACGCCCTCTTCACACTGTCCATCGATCCTATTCGTGGTCTTCCTCTCGGCCTTACATCTCTCACATGAGATATAGTTATCTTTTTCACTAATCGCTCATTATCCATTCTCTCCACATGCCCAAACCATTGCAACACCCTCTGCCCAACTCGATCAGCCATCTCCCGAACAATTCCAGTTGTCCGTCGCACTTCATCATATCTCACTCGATCCATATGCATCACTTCACACATACTCCTCAGACACCTCATCTCCATTACATACAAACTTTTCCTCTCTGCTACACCCATATTCCATGTTTCAACTCCATATAATGGAGTCGGTACCACAGCACCCTAATACAGCCTTCTCTTTACATCCATTCTAAGCGAATGACATCTAAACACTTTTTCATTCCTCATAGCACCTTTCCTACTTCATTCATTCTAAACTTTACTTCTGCATCTGTTCTTCCATCCACAGCAACATGTGACCCTAAATACTTAAAACACTCTACCTCCTCAAGCAACTCACCATTTAAAACTATATTTATCCTCCTACCATCTACCAACCTCGTACACTTCATCACTTTACTCTTATTCTCATTTACTTTCAATTTCCTCCTTTTACACACCCTTCCAAACTCCTCTACCAACTGTCTCAATCTCTCCTCTGAATCAGTCACCAGTGCAGTATCATCAGCAAAGAGCAGCTGATTCAGAGTCCACTGTCTACCATCAACATTCACCAGCCGTAGACCTCCACCTAGCACTTGCATTCACCTCCCTTACAACACCGCCCATATAAATATTAAACAACCAAGGCGACATCATGCATCCCTGCCGCAGTCGCACTTTCACAGGAAACCGATCACTCACAGTATTTCCCACTCTTACACACGCTCTACTATTTACATAAAAACTTTTCACTCCATTTAGTAACCACCCATCAAGTCCAAACAATCTTAAAACAGTCCACATAGCCTCGCTATCAATTCTATCATATGCTTTCTCTAAATCCATGAACACCCAAAACACATCCTTGCCTTTCGCTAAATACTTTTCACGCACCTGTCTCACAGCAAACACCTGATCCACGCATCTCCTCCCTCTCCTAAAGCCACACTGCTCTTCACCAATCGCTCCCTCTCTTAATTAACACTCTACCATACACCTTACCTACAACACTCAACAGACTTATACCCCTAAAGCTAGCACAATTATCCTTATCACCCTTATCTTTATACAGCGGGACCACACAAGCACTTGTCCAGTCAATGGGCACCATACCTTGCACAAAGCACACATTCAACACTCTTACTAACCTGTCAACAATAGTCGCTCCACCACCTTTCAGGCATTCCATCGCACACCCATCCATACCTGCAGCTTTCCCATGTTTTCATCTCCTTTACTGCCTCCTGCACTTGCTCCATCGTGATCAAAGAATCATTCAACTCTCCCAACACATTAATTCCTTGCACCCTTCCATCTGCCACAATCTCAGCCTCACTTTCCTTCTCTACATTTAACAGTCTTTCAAAATACTCTGCCCATCTCTTCCTTACTGCATCCATCTCACTTAACATCCTTCCCTCCTCTGCTTTTACTCGCTCTTCCATCAAAGACTCTCCCTTTAGCACCCATTTCACCTCCTTTCACAACATTTTCTTATTCTGTTGAAAATTCTCAGTCAACCGGCTACCCCACCTCTCATCTGCTGCCACTTTACACGCACAGCCTTTCTCTCCCTATTCCCCTTTACCTTATACCTCTCATATGACACCTCATCCTTCCACTACAGCCACACGTCATATGCACGTCTCTTCTCGGCCACTTCCTCGCACCACCATTCACTTCCCTTTTTTACACCACCTCCCACTCGTCTCACACCACACACACCTCTTTCGCATGCCCCACCACAGCGCTCTTAAACAACTGCCATTCCTCTTCCACACTGCCAATCTCCTGATCTTTCACTGTGTTCCACCCATCTTTCAATTTCTCCTGATACTCTGCCATTTTCTCTCTTTTATCCAACTCACTTACTTTCAAAATCTCCCTGCCACACCTAACTCTCCTAGCTCTCACCCATCTCTTACCTACTCTCAACTTTCCCTCGACCAGGTACTGGTCAGACATACCTCCACCCTCCCCTCTCAGAACTCTCACATCCAACAATCTTCCTATTACATTCCTGGACACCACCACGTAGTCCATTAATGCTCTGTCAACAACCCTTCCACCAACAATCTTCCTATTACATTCCTGGGCACAACCACATAATCCATTAATGCTCTATCAACAACCCTTCCACCCTCCTGTCTTACTCATGTATACTTATAAATACCTTTCATCTCAAACAAAATATTTCCAATCACCATCTCTCGCTCAACGCACATCCCTATCATTCGTTCCCCATTTTCATTTCTTCCTGGCACACCATGCATACCAACTATGCCTTCAACTGCTAAATTTCCCACTCTAGCATTCAGATCTCCCAATATTGCCACATTCACATTAGCTCCAAAACTCGCAGACACTCATCAACATCATTCCAGAGAGACTCCCTCTCTTCATCCCTTTCACTACCAGGCCCATATGCACTCACAAATACCCACAACTCACGTTCATATTTCGCTTTCACCCCCATCAGTCTCGATGACACCTCCTTCCATTCAATCACACACTGCTGTACTTCCGGAGTCACTGACAAGGCCACATCTTCTCTTGTCCTTCCTCTATCGACACAAAATCTTCCATTCACACTTCCAAACTTAGACTCACCTTTCCCTTTCATCATTGTTTTACTCAAAGCTAACACATCCATCTTTCTTCTCACAAACATTCTTCCAGCCTCCTCCCTATTAGCATCAATCGTACTACATCCACGCACATTCATAGACTCAATCTCCCATCCCTTTCTATGGCCTGTCTCTCTTTAGGAACTGAAAAAACAGAGGAGGGGGTCCCTAGTCCCGTCACCCCACCCCTTTTAGTCGCCTTTTACGACACGCAGGGAATACGGTGGCAGAATTCTTCCTAACACAACCTGGCCGGACAGTAGTAGTACCACCGCATAGTGCGGCGAGATTGTGTCCCCCCCGCCCTGTGGCGATTTTACGCCCATTTGAAATTCTAGATCTTACCCACCTGACACTGACTCCCCTACCGCTAACTGGGGGGGTAACCCCCTCGATGTAATGAAGAATGTTATAGGATGCAGATTTGAAATATGCACCTTTACGTTTTGGTTTCATGTCGATATGACGAATTTGAATGGAGTTAGAGCGAAAAAGGGGTTTTACCCGTCCCCTGCCCCCCCCTTTTTTTTTTTTTTTGGCCCTACAGCATGGGTCTTGGTCCAATTTGCCCCAAAATTTAATCAGGTGATCAGAAGGTCATAGCCCATCATCCCTGTAATTTTAGTCAAAATCGCACCCGTAGTTCTCGGGTAAAGTTGTTAACAGACAGACAAACAGACCAACAAACAAACAAACAAACAAACAGAGAAACCGAGTGAAAACAACGCCTGTCCCCGAGCCCCTCCGGGGCAGGGACAGGTAATGAGAAAATAAGATGAGACTGACATAGAAAATGAACAGGTTAAGGAAGTAGAATCTGTTAAGTATATGAGATGTATATTGACTGGAGATGGAGATAAGAACAAGAGGGAGATAACCGATCGAATTACCAAATATACCAGATGTGTGTGTTCTTTATATCCAGTTTTAAAAGAAATATAAAGCGCCATAGAAGCAAAAAGAACAATTTTCCAATCAGTCTGAACAGATGTTAACTTATACATCCCAGAGTTGGACCTTAACATCTAAAGATTGGAACAGTATTCAAGTGGCGGAAATGAGAACCTTGAGAGCTACTGTGGAAAAGACCAGAAGAGACAGAATTAGAAATGAAAACTTATGTGAAACAGCTGGAGTAACATCTGTGAGAAGTAAAATTGAAAAAATCGCAATTGAGATGGTTGGGACTCATAGAGAGAATGGATAAGGAAAGAGTAGTAAAGAGGAGATGAAACTGGACGCCGGATGGTCGAAGATCGATAGGAAGACCGAGAGAGAGGTGGCGAGATGGTGTGGAAGAAGTACTGGTGTGGCATGGAATGAATAACATCGATGAGCTGAGAGATCAAGAGGCCTTCGAAAGGGAGAACTGGAAACAGCTGATCCACCTGACAGGCTAAGCCTACCTGGAAGTGAAAGTGAAGTGAAGTGATTCTGACAACACTTGCCATCAGCTGAGCTAGAAGGGATTAGAAATCTTTTGCCCGGTTAGAGGAAAATAGTAGGTCAAGCATGATCTACTTTTCGGGTTTGGATTAAATTCATGCATTGTTCTGATTAATATACCTGCATGAACACTGATTAACGGTGGAAATTATCATCAATTATGCAAATTATGGAGAGTGGAGGCGCTGGTCATCCACTCTCTCGATGTAGTTTGGCCTTCTGGTGCCTCCACACTTAGTAACAAATGGATTCTCGTAACCTAGAAAATAATTTACTCGTTGGACGGTAACCCTGTAACTTAACGACACCGTGTTATCTAGTGGGCTCAGGTGCTCAAGTGGGTGGGGCCTGCTATGAACTTTCATTAAAGGGCTTGTTGGGTATATTACTTACAGAATGCCACTCATAGACGAATGAAGCTGGTCACCTTCGTCTTAAATGTCGTAAGTGTGTAGCCTAGCCCCGGTTGCCTACGTTCCTGACAGGGCAGAAAAGTATTAGATAACTGATATTGACAGATAAACATACACAAAAATCTCAGCACAGTCCCATACACAAATTATCCACCTCGTAGTGCATTGTGTGGAAAGTTTTATGTCTCTTACTTGTTCACCATTGGAGCTATGGATGGCACACACACACACACACACACACACACACACACACACACACACACACACACACACACGTCCTTTTATTAATATGGATATGGATAAATGTCGTAGATATTCTTTATGGAGTAAAAACAGTGGTAGCTGACCTCCCCGAAATATAGCAAAGTATGTAAATAATAAATAAATTAATTAATTAAATAATGTACAAAAAGCTGTAAAGTTTAGCGCTGTTATCCTAGAGGCGGTCGGAAATTATATGAAATTAATGTTAAGTCCTGGTTAAAATACGAGTATGGTGATAATGACACTACCAGCGGCGTTGAAAACAGGTGGTGAAATTATTACAGAGCGGAAAATAGTGGTGACAGGCTGTTCTCTGTAACTGCTGGGTAAATTGTCAGCCAATGCTTCATCTACATTACCTAGGCCAACACTTGACATTTCTCACTCATAAGTGCTGAACTTTATATAAACATTAACACCCAAATATGATTCAGGTCACGAAGAAGTTGGGATGAAGGATCGTAGTACTGTACTATTCGGCCATTTAGCTCCGGGAAATATGGTGCAAAGGTCAAACATCCCCTTGAAGTCACGGCGAAGGAAATATTGCTACATTCCATACGGAAATTATCAACATACTGTACTGGGCGTATGCTGTGTCCTTCTATCCTTTGTGTTGCGGGGACGGCCCACTATTCTGATATGAGGCATTAGTAACAAAAAGCACTCACAGAGTAGGCAGTGGGCACCTGTGATTTTGGAGTACGGTAATGAGGCAGTGATGGAAAAAAAAACTCCGTAAATGTGATGAATTGAAGCACCTTCCTTGTTTCTGGTTTACTGTTTATACCTTGATGCGTCACCATGCTTCGAAACTGATCAGCAGCGTGCACGGACACGACACGACAGATGCCACTGACTGTGAGGAGAGGCCTTGTATTATATAGCATACCTATGTATACAAAATACAAGAAACAACTTTGTCACTTACTCTAGACTCAACTGAAAGCAGCACCACTGTACATCAAATGAGTGTATGATATGCTCCCCACCTACTACGTATAAATATCATCCTATTTCATTCCCTTACTTCCGCCTTACATGGTGATCTGGAGACATCAGACAGTAATGTCTGGGTAACGGAAGAGGTATTGCACATGAGAGACACGTTGATGATGCAAAATTCAGTCGCTCTTTTGACTGAAAAACACCCACGCATTCGTAGACAAAATACTGTACACCCTTACCACGGGCAGGTTCCCGCATATGTAAAAAGCCCCCCCCCCTCTCTCTCCACACACACACACACACACACACACACACACACACACACACACACACACACACACACACACACGCTCACCAACACTTGAAATATAAATTTTCAATGAAAGTACGATTAAGAATGGAAGGTAGGCAAAAATGAAAGCACGAAGTAAGATAGGGAGGAAGAAAAGGAGGAGGGAAAGAAGGAAAAATTAAGACAAAAAAAAAAGAAAGAAAAATGGGAAGGATGGAAGGAACGATGGGAGAAAGGAGAGGGAAAAGGAAAGAAAGGAGAATGGAGGGACAACGTGAAAGTAGAAAAATGGGAATCAATGAGCAAAAGAAAGAAGAAAAGGAGGAAGGAAAGAAGAGACGAGAGGTGACAGGTAGAGAGAGAGGGAGACAGAAGGCAATTAGGAAAGACGAGGAGAAACATGGAAAGAAAGAAAGAAAAAGGAATGAATGTTGAAATGACGGAAAGAAGAAAGGAAGGATCAAATGAGAAGGGGAAGGAGATGAGAAAGTGAAGATGCAAGGGAAATGAGAAAGAATGGAGGAAGGAGGGAGAAAGAATAAAGGGAAAGACAAATCGAGTGAAGGAAGGTAATAAAGAGAGGACGGAAAGAAGGAATGGACGATAGATGGAAGAAAGAGAGGGAAGAGAAATGCGGTTGGAATTCAAAGACGGCAATCAGAGAGAGAGAGAGAGAGAGAGAGAGAGAGAGAGAGAGAGAGAGAGAGAGAGAGAGTTTAACCCTTTCAAAACAGTGACGTCCTTTCAGTTATTCTTCATGGTCTAGACAGCTACTTTTTTTTTACCCAGAATTGCTCTGTGGTAGCGAAGAGGTTGATGGGAGTTATTGAGGATGCACGTATGTTATGCTTCCCCTATTCTCGTGTATTGCGGGTACGGCTCAACTCGCTGATGAGAGGAGAGCAGAAATTTTGGTTGTTTCTCAAAACTAGTAACCTACCATGCGATCACTGGACAAACAAAGGCAGACACTACGAGTATAATGCATGGATAGAATTATGGAAAGAAAATATGGTTGGTGGTGGCGACCATCATCCTCTCACTTGATGCAGTGCTGTCTGCTACTTCCCTCACCTTTATCATTCTTTTTCTGTCTGCCCTTCTCCTATATCTCCCATCTTTCCTGTCACTTTTTATTACTCTTCCTTCCTCTTCAGGTGGCTTTATATTGAGTGACAAGCCAAATGGTTTCCTGTACCAGGAAACCATTTACAACGCTGGATGGAAATCAAATAACCAGCCCATACGTGTTCCCTACGTGTCAACAAGTGGGTTGGCGGAGGATTAGTGCCCCTCCCCCTAAAACAGCTAACTCTAAAGCAAACGGCCTCCCCTTTCGGAATTATCGCATCTGGCTATAGACACAGAAAAAATGGTGCAGGATAGACACTGGCAATGATGACTTAACCGTCCTCAGAGCACACGAGAACTGGGATGAGTCATGAATGGTCCAGTCTGCATTTAACCATTGGAGTTCGGAAAAAAAAAAAAAAAAAAAAACTATCGCACTATCCCAAACTGAATGAAATCGTCTGGAGATAGCAAGCATAAAATAAAACACACCCTTGGCCTAAATGGGTTAAATGATTAACAAAACACGTGAATATAAACCAAGGAAAAAGAAGTAAGAAAAAACAGAACAAACATATCGAAACACGAAGAAGAATGGGAGGGGCAGAAAAGAATGGCAGGGAATGTGAGAGAGGAGGAGGAGAAAGGGAAGAGAGAGGAATATTCAGAGAGGAAGACCAATAAAGTGTGAAACTGGTGAAAGATGAAAGTACAGATGGAGAAAAGAGAGAGAGAGAGAGAGAGAGAGAGAGAGAGAGAGAGAGAGACAGACAGACAGACAGACAGAGAGTAATGAAAAGCACAAAAGCAAAGCGAAGCGTAGCTTATGAAATTCTATGAAACAATAAAAGGAGACAATTGGCGTTGTTTTAAGAGAAATTTGTAAGCTACTTTTACTCCTACAATAGAATGCTATTCAGCTTTGGAGAGCGTCCTTGTATTAAAGTGGTTAGTGAAGACTGCATCAAAACGTTCCAGATCGAGAAACTTTGCTTCATCTGAATTAAATTGCCTGAAGTAGTAATTAAGCTGACCAGATACAGTCATACTGAACTAGACAACTAATAAACAAGTACAATGGTAGACGTTTTGAATCTAGTAACGTCTTCATTTTAGTTTTTGTTCCGCTCCAGAAGATATTATTCAGCTTGACCCGTGGCGTGCGGCTCATCTCAAATGAGTGGGCTTCGGGGGAGGGTAGGCTACGACTTTCCTCATATCGTTTTTTTTTTTTTTTTTTTTTTTTTAAATAATGCACCACGAGGTTTGTCGGAGTAGCAGCAGCACACATTTTTTTTATGAGACGTTAGGATCTCTAATATCTCATTCTTACCTCCAAAGTTAAACTATTATGAACAATGAATAAAATTTATGCACTTCACGATCCATTTACCATGACTTCAGCACCCAAGGGAGGCTCATGCCAGTCTAGGAATACCGGTTCTTGATGCTAAAATTAAATGCAAGGCTGGCAGTCCCTGTGAGACGCTTGGGAAAGATGAAATAGGTTATCAAAAGTAGCACGTCATGTCACGCTTAACTTCTAAAGTTATGCCTTATTGGACTAACTGGCAGCTCATTCAGGCTTTGACAATAGTGAATCCAGCTCATGTGGTTGCTGGTTTCCCTCAATTTGGGAATTTTATGACCACATTATTTCCATAACTATGATAAACTGAACAAAAATATTTATTGCTAGGTTTCTCATGAAATTTCCATAATTATGCTATGCAATCGAAGTCATTTTGCAATGGTCACTAAACTGGCCATATTGCCACACCACAAAGACTGTCTTGCAATGTCCTTGTGGCGGTCCACAGGTTAAGAATAACTGTTGTGTCGTGTAGAGGAGATGGATGATTATATAATGCCTACCCCAGCCCGATAAATTTCCCTTAAGCTGAAGAAAAGCTGCTATAAGCAAAAAGGAATAAAATGCAAAAGAACATAGCCTAATCTGACTGAAGTGGTTAAAAAATAAAAATAAAGGCTGGCAGGCTGGAGGGTGGGGGAATCTATCAGCCGCCAACTTTTGTCGTGCCGGCATAACCGTCCGTCTGAATGACGGTCAGCCTGCATAACTGTTCTAAGAACAATAGTCGAATGGGGCTACCGTTTTCTTACTTGCCATAAAAAGAAATATATAAACTCGACAGTCAACTCAGGCGGCTTAGGTTCGTTCAGGCCCTTGACATACATTCACAGCCAGTCATGTCAACTAGGGTCCATTCAAGACGAATCAGCAAAGGTCACATACCCTGTATATTTTTTCCCGGTAATTGCAGCCATGTTCTAAGAGTTATTTGGTATAATTTCTGTCAGCTGATTCCTGACATGTTAATTCTGGAGCATTACGATCGATTCAGGCCTATTAAGATCAGAGCTATTAGGTCACAAGTACAGTTCCTACAAAAGTTCCGTTCTTCTTCCTTTCCATCAGTAGTTCATAACATTATACTAGCTGAGGTAGTTAAAAGTAGTCGTTATTTAAAAATGACTGTTTACCTGACCAGTAAAACGTCTTTGTCGGCAAGGTACCAGCGAGGCTATTTAAATCCGAAAGCATAGAAATGTTGCCTTGCACCCCGTAGATGCTTAGGATATGTTGATGGCTATCAACCTGCCAAGTTTCATGCGTTTACGACAAACTTTCTGGCCTGTGGCCCCAGGGCCGGATTTACCACTAGGCCAAGTAAGCCATTGGCCTAGGGCCCACCGGTATCTGGGGGCCCACTGAAACTAATATGTCGTGCAGTGTGCCAGCATATAACATTGTTTCAAGCGTACACTGAATATTTCATTATATAACATATTCACAACCATAAGGGCCCCTGTACAATAAGTATAGGGCCCGGAGTATGGGGCCACTGTACAATAAGTATAAGGCCCGGAGTATGGGGCCTCTGTAAAATAAGTATAGGCCCGCAGTGGTCTTCAATCGGTAGGTCATGGCCTAGGGCCCTGTGTGGCCCTCTTTTGAAGATTTTCAACATAATGCACTTGCCGCATGTCACGAACCACGTGCACCGCCTGGTTGTGATGAAACTTGCCAAAAACAAATTTCAGAGAAATGGGCTAGCATATGATGCAAACCACGCAACGATAAGCCCTGTGGTTGCTGAGATATAGGCTTCTCAAAAGCGTTACAGTCGGGCCGGGTCGGGCCGGGCCGGGTTGGGTCGCTCATATGTGAGAAAATGCCACTACTTGACAACAGACTCGCGAGGGCTTCGCCTCGCTCGTAACCAAACAGATTACAGGAACTAGTTGCAAATTTATCCAAACGAATATGACGGTAAGGTTAAGGGTTACTGAAGATCAGGACGAGGTAGAGAGCTTTTGCAGGGGACTGTATGTGTATTCAAGCCATTCCTGGTCTAGTCAAGAGCCTGTATAACCATTTCAGTCCAGTCAAATAATTACAGCTCCATTTAGGTCACTTCAGGACTAGTTATGCCATTCTCTATCCATGAAGACACTTGACATAAGTCAGGTCAAATCTGTATCACTGAGATTCAGTTAGATCTATTCAGGTCAAATCTGAACAATATTCAGAGCCTTCGTAACCAGGCAATCCAAGTCATATACGTTCAGGTCCATTGAAGGCAGTTCAGGTCCAGTTAGGTTCATTAAATTGGCTTCGGTTTAGTTAAGTTCATTAAAGTTGGTTCAGGGTGTTAGGTCCATTTAGGCAATTACAGGCCCACATCTGTTCAGGTCAGCTTAGATCCATTCTACTAGTTATAGGAAGCTTAAGCTCTAGTTGACAACTCCAGGCCTATTTCAGTCAACTTTGACTTTTCTAGTACATTCCGTATGACCTGGGGTGCCCCACAGCAAATCAGATTAATATACTGAGTCAGGCTATGCCACTCGTAACGTGTGCCAAAAATAGATGTATCCGTATAATAAAACAAGGACCAAAGTCAGCATCATCAAGGTGCTGGTACTCCGTCTTACCTCATGACTGAGACGGACACTAAACAGTAGTGGCGAATTGCCTCCTTTAATACTAACTGCATTCTTAGGACCTTTTGATGCTGCTGGTACGACAGGGTGCGTAACAAGCATTTACTCAGTGAGACTGATCCCACGCCAAGATTTTACGTGAACTCCAATTCCAATAATAAGGGCACGTGACGCGTTTTCCCGTGTACGATCCTGTTCACATGGTGTCATCTGAGTTAAAGCAGGGTGAACATCAAGGAAAAGGGTGCTATCTCATGGGTGAAGCGAGTCGATCGGTCCAGTCTGGACATCCATAAAAGGGAAAGAGCCACTGCATGCAGGCTTACATGGAGGGACCCTGTGGGTGGAGTCGGAGGATGAGTGAAGCTATGTGGCCCACGGCATTTGTACCGAGCAAGTGAATGAGTACAATATGCTTTCGGTATGATAATTCAGATCTTTCAGATCCAGTTAAGTCCCTTTGGCTCTATCCAGTCAGTAAGGACAGTACAGATCTCTTCAAGTCAAACGTACAAACCAGATGCAAAATATAAGACCTTCTGGTGCAATAGTTCTTGAGGTATGTCAGTTAAGGTCTTTCAGGGCTCAGCGATGTGGGCTTGATGGGCATGGATCATGGTGGGCGGTGGGGCACGGCAGGAGAATCGTGCCCTGTCAATATGGGCATCATAGGCCAGCAGGTAGTCGAAACATTAATTCTGACAGCATAAATATCAAAGTAGAAATGGGTAGTGTGGGTGAAGATGAGTGGGTGCGATGGGTTGGAACAGTGATGGATGAAGAAGCATGCCAGAGAGAAGATGGGTCTTACATGTACAAGGTGACCAGAGTCCCGCTTTTAGGCGGGACAGTCCCGCTTTTTGGACGTCCGTCCCGCTTTTTAAATTGTGACTAGAATGTCCCGCTTTTTGACCAAATTATCTTAACTGTCCCGCTTTTAGAAACTTACTATTGCATTAGATATAACATGACCTTGTTTTATGAAATTAGGATGAATTAGAAAAATCATGCATAATCCTATCTATCTATATCTCTATCTATCTATCTATACACACACACACACACACACACACACACACACACACACGCACGCACGCACACATGCACGCACGCACGCACACACGCACGCACGCACGCACGCACGCGCGTCCCGCTTTTAGCTCCAATAAATCTGGTCACCTTATACATGTAGATAAAAGATACCTGTGTTAAAGATGGACCAAAATGTGGGTGATGTAGGCTGTCAAAAAATTATTATACCAAAGGCAAAGAAGTAAAAAAAAAGATGGACTGGAGAGAAAAACAGCGGGTGAAATGAGCTACTTTGGTGGTGAATGGTGGGGCAGGGCGGGATGAGCACACTGCGACGATGGGAACTGTATGAGGGGCGATTGTGACAGTAGGAATGTGTATGTTGGACGTTCCTCTTAGGAATTTACTGTGCGGGTTCAAAAAGCGCAGCTTGGGTGAACAAGAATGGGCAGGACGGTCTGTTATGGTGATGGGACGGGGAGGGAGTAATAAAGAAGACAAGAGTTGTACAGTATGTCATTCGGTATGGGTATGGAGATGGTTTAAATAAAAGTTTTCTCCGCGCAGGAGAAGCATGTGAAGAAAGAAAGCATGCTCTACTCTCATACTTCTGGTGCCTCAAGATACAGGTAATAATATAACCAGTGTACTGTACAGTTAACAAAGCAGACATCTTCCCAGTTATCAGTGAAATTATTAATTTTACAACTTGGGAAGCATATAGTCTCATCTCAAATTATGTGTCCCAGAAGGCTTCACTTTTCTGCGATGCATTCACCAAACCATGGAAAAAATACTTCCTCTTTCACTGGACTGTATATTAAAAAAGACAAGTAACGTTAGGTATATGTGCGATGCAACAGGAACTGACAGACGTTACTTCATTCTTAATCCCTTCAGCACGATGACACCTTTTAATTCATTCATTGTGCCCCTTAACAAAATCATGATGTTAGTTTATTTTATCCTTGCTTCAGACACAATACTGAATTCAGGTGGGGAAAGGCTTATAGATGAATGAGCAAAAGGAGAGAACATAACACATGGTTATTGAAATAATGCACAGTATTTCACTGTCATATGCATTTGTACCGCACAGTTTATTTGTGTGTGTGTGTGTGTGTGTGTGTGTGTGTGTGTGTGTGTGTGTGTGTGTGTGTGTGTGTGTGTGTGTGTGTGTGTGTGTGTCCTGAACTTTATTTCATAGATATGGTTTATATCCTTTTTACCAATCACGTCTTTCCTCAGATAGATAAAATTATCTCTGAGTAGCCAAAATAATATACCGGCACTTTTGCTGATCCACTGAGATGACAGAGTTAATCATTTCTCTCTACTGGGACTCTTCAAAGTTGGATCAAATCGACCAGTGGCAGGATAAATAACATTTACGATTAGATCACTGCAATGACCTAGAGCAGCTTGTACAGCACCCTACCCGTATCCCTGACCGCCTTGGAGAGAGCTCCAACATACTTGACCTCTTCCTCACAACTAATCCTTCTGCTTACTCTGTTAATCTTTTCTCTCCGTTGGGCTCCTCAGATCACATCCTTATTACCTTAACCTGTCCTATCACTCCGGTAGGGCCTGTGGACCCTCCAGGGAAGCGTCGTCTGTGGCATTTTGGAGCCGCGGACTGGGAGGCCCTCAGGCAGTACTTCTTTGATTTTCCCTGGAATAATTATTGCTTCCATGGCCGGGAGCCATCTGAGTGTGCCTTGCGCATTACGGAGGTTATTCTATCGGGAATGGAAGCATACATTCCTTTCTCATATCCTTTGACTAACGCAAGAAAGCCTTGGTTTAATCACGCTTGTTCTAATGCTGTCCGCAACAAGGAGAGGCCCCACGAAAGGTACCAGAGCCAACCCACCCCTGAATCACATCATCTTTACGTTTCTGCCCGGAATCGTGCTAAGTCTGTTCTTCGCTCTGCTAAAAATAATTTCATCCATACTAAATGCTCTCAACTCTCCAACTCGAATTCTTCCCGTTCCTTCTGGCACCTTGCCAAAAATCTTTCTAACAACTTTACCTCATCATCCTTCCCTCCTCTTATCTACTCTAATGGTTCTGTAGCTATTTCTTCTACTGATAAAGCAGATCTCTTCGCACAGACTTTCTCCTCCAATTCCACCTTAGACGATTCCGGTGCTGTTCCTCCATCACTTCTTCCCTCTGACTTCCTCTTGGCTGACATTAAAATTTCTTCAGTTGATGTTTTTTCTGCCATCACTGGCCTCAGTACTAACAAGGCATATGGGCCTGATGGGGTCCCTCCTGTTGTTCTCAAGAACTGTGCTTCTGTGCTTACACCCTGCCTAGGCAAACTCTTTCGCCTTTGTCTGTCAACTTGTACCTTTCCTTCTTGCTGGAAGTTTGCTCTCATTCAGCCAGTCCCAAAGAAGGGTGACCACTCCCAACCCTCCAACTGTCGTCCAATTGCTTTAACGTCCTGTATTTCAAAAGTTTTCGAGTCAATTCTCAATAGAAAAATTTTAAGGCATCTTTCCTATCACAACCTTCTTTCCGATCGTCAGTACGGGTTCCGTCAGGGACGTTCCACTGGTGATCTTCTCACCTACCTTTCAGACTCCTGGTCATCCTCCTTTCGGGACTTTGGCGAAAGCTTTGCCATTGCACTTGACACCTCAAAGGCTTTCGATCGAGTCTGGCATAAATCTTTAATTTCCAAACTGCCCTCCTACGGTTTCTATCCTTCTATCTGTGCCTTCATCGCTAGCTTCCTTTCTGGTCGTTCTATACCTGCTGTTGTAGACGGCCATCGTTCTTCTCCTAGATCTATCAACAGTGGTGTTCCTCAGGGCTCTGTCCTATCACAAACTCTCTTCCTTTTATTCATCAATGATCATCTAAGCTGTACATCTAACCCTATCCACTCATACGCTGATGACTCCACCCTTCACCTTTCCATTCGGTTCTCACAACGCCCATCTCAACAGTTACTTCAACAAACAAGAGATGAGGCTATGGCACACCTAATGTCTGACCTGGCTCGTATCTCTGACTGGGATAAAAATAATATGGTTTTTTTTAATGCATCTAAGACTCAGTTCTTACACCTATCAACCCGACAAAATCTTCCACAGGTATACCCACTAATGTTTAATAATATTCAGCTTAATCCTGCATCATCCTTGAACATGCTTGGGGTTTCATTTACTCGGGACTTATCTTGGAAAGATCATATTACATCTCTTGTAAAATCTGCTTTCAAGAGATTGGGTGTGCTTAGCCGACTCCGTTCTTTCTTTACCCCTGCACAATTGTTGACTCTATACAGGGGTTTTATCCGCCCCTGTGTGGAGTACAACTCTCATGTGTGGGGAGGCTTCCCACATACAGCTCTTCTCAATAGGGTGGAGTCAAAGGCTTTTCGTCTCATTAACTCTCCTCCTCTTACTGACTCCCTTCAACCTCTGTCTCTTCACTGCACTGTTGCATCTTTATCTCTTTTCTATCGCTACTTTAATGGTCACTGCTCCTCTGAACTGTCTGCTTGGATTCCTCCACCTCTATGACGGGCACGTAGCACCTGTCTGGCAGCAAACTCTCATCCCTTTTCTGTCCAACTCTCTAATGCAAGAGTTAACTGTTACTCCCAGTCTTTCATTTATGCAACAGGTCAGCTCTGGAACTGTCTCCCTCTGTCTGTATTTCCTGCTGCCTATGATCTCCAGTCTTTCAAATGCAGTGTGTCCAGGCATCTCAAAATGATCGGATCTTGAATCTGACTCTCTATTGTATTTTATTTTTCTCTTGGAGGGAACTGTATTTAAAATGAGTGGCTTGAAAAACAGTGCCACCGAAGAATACCATAGTATCCCCGACGACAGGGCAAGCCAAGAACTGAGTAGTGTGCCCACAAATATGCCGACACCCCCACACGGACCCCACGGGGTAGCCGCCACCAGCCACCACCACTCCGGGCAGCAGCAACGCATGTCAGCCCGGGTCGTGCGCCCCTGTGACATGCAGCCACCACGCCGCCGCCACCGTAGGAGAAGGACCCTACCTTCGCGTAGTAGAATTGCTGAGCTAGCTAGGGGTGGAGTTAGAAAACAA
This sequence comes from Coenobita brevimanus, assembly GCF_032717465.1. NCBI lineage: Eukaryota > Metazoa > Arthropoda > Malacostraca > Decapoda > Coenobitidae > Coenobita > Coenobita brevimanus. The sequence goes on along the minus strand of NC_136979.1, from coordinate 21,086,405 downwards.
ACTCCAGATGGCGCCCCTCTGGTTGAGACAATCTATGGTCGCTCCCAAAGTGTTTTGGTAGAGACGATCTATGGTCACTCCCAAGGTGTTCAGGTAGAGATGATCAATGGTCGCTCCCATTGTGTTCAGGTAGAGACGATCAATGGTCACTCCCAAGGTGTTCAGGTAGAGACGATCTATGGTCGCTCCCAAGGTGTTCAGGTAGAGACGATCAATGGTCGCTCCCAAGGTGTTCAGGCAGAGATGATCAATGGTCGCTCCCAAGGTGTTCAGGTAGAGACAATCTATGGTCGCTCCCAAGGTGTTCCGGTAGAGATGATCTATGGTTGCTCCCAAGGTGTTCTGGTAGAGACGATCTATGGTCGCTCCCAAGGTGTTCCGGTAGAGACGATCTATGGTCGCTCCCAAGGTGCTCCGGTAGAGACGATCAATGGTCGCTCCCAAGGTGTTCAGGTAGAGACGATCTATGGTCGCTCCCAAGGTGTTCCAGAAGAGACGATCTATGGTCGCTCCCAAGGTGCTCCGGTAGAGACGATCTATGGTCGCTCCGAGAGTGTCGTGGTAGAGACGACCTATTATCGCTCCCTCCCTCGTGAGACGATCTACGGTCGCTCCGAGGGCGTGCAGAGTAGAGAGACGTCCCCACGGCAGGAGACTGAAGCCCAGGCTTCCTGTCCCACAGTGACCCAGATAGGCCTCCCAGCCTCCCCTGGTCTCTGTTCCCTATGCCTGGCTCTAGAGCAGATGCACCTGATGGACCCCAGTGGAAGTCACTGCCGTAGTCGTCCCCTGTCGGCGCCCCTAGACGCTGGAGACCGCAGCCCACAGTCTCTCTCGGTTCTCCCCAGGACACCCGGGCATGATCTCTCTACGCCCCCACGACGCCGGGACCTGTCAAAGAGGTTCCTGGAGCTATTCGGCCCCAGTCCTGAGGGCCACACGCCGGAGCCAAGTCCGGAAGCCACGGGGAGTCCAGGACATGAGAGGACGCCCTTGCGAGTCGTCCTGTGCCCTCTCGGCACGCCCCGCATTGACGGTGCCCCTAGCCCAGCAGGATCACCGATGACATGTTCCTGCCTATCCCCCTGATGAATACGTGTGATATTGTAATATGAGTGATTTAGGTTAAGTGTGATTCTTCCCTAGTGTAAGTACTGTGCAGTGATTTCATATAGTGAATATCGGGGTAAATCAGATCACAGCGAGAAGTTAAAGGACGAGAATGTGGAACAAGATCTGATTGACTATACGTGTGAGTGACATCCCTATTGTATAATTAATAAGCCTGTGCCTATAAAGACATACCCCCATTACTGTGAAGGAATATTGTGAAAGGAAGTATTAATAGTATTCTATCTTTCCCCCAAGCTGTGGAACAAGATCTGATTGACGATATGTGTGAGTGACATCTCTGTTATATAATTAATAAGCCTGTGCCTATAAAGACATACCCCCATTACTGTGAAGGAATATTGTGAAAGGAAGTATTAATAGTATTCTCTCCTTCCCCCACGCTACCCATAAAATCTTGTTTACCTGTTGCTCTCACTCCCAAATCTCAAGTAAGTGTAAATCAAGGATAAGATCAATTACCAAGGTATTTTGGCTAGTGGAAACCAAATAAATTTCACGGCTAATATCTGCCACCTTCCAGTATTACCATAACTTTCTCCTAGCCGTCACACGTCACTCCCCGCACCTCCCCTATCTCCTAGTGAGTCTCAACTCCGTCCCCGCGCCCCCGTGCGCGTGCCTATATTTACTGCACTCCTGATACACTAGGATTGTTTGTGTTGTCATTAGTATCAGAGAAGCAAGTATCCTGCGAGATACACATATCCTAGATAAGGTTTTATATTGTTATATATTGTGCTGTAATATCTGCTGATTTGTCCTGTGTCTGACTGTGGTAATATACGTGTAAAGGTTGTTGGCTAGAGTTTTTGTGTCCTGCCTCTCTTTATTGCACTAGCTCCGGTCTCGAAAGAGGACCCCGCTCCACGTTAGGTGAAATAGGAACGAGAAGTCGAGCCTAATTTCACCTAGCATTACAGTATTACTGCGGGCTCATGGCCTTTGGTTCCTTCTTCCTCGCATAAAAAAAAAAAAATTACCCAAGCCATTTTAGGTCTTTCCAGGTCACTCCAGGTTCATCGGGTCGGCTACAGTTGAAACAGATCAGTACCAAATATCAGCCGTATCAGTGCAGTTGGTATAGAGACATGACTACTCAGTATGTTTAAATCTACTCATTTCCTTTTAAGTTGAAATCAGTACATATTACAGATTATTTTAGGTTATGTCTATGAATATGTATTATGATAATAATAATTATCATCATCATCATCACCATCATCAACTATACAGATTGAATAAATTTTTAGAAAACCTGTACAGTATGTACAGTATATTCAAGCCTTCCAAGACTCGTAGCGGTGAGCGGGACTGACGGGGTTGGTACCATAGCTTTCAAATCTGACTCCCTCGCTAATCGTGAGTCCGTGACTCCTTGCGTTTATTGCGCATGCTCCGAGCATGCGCCGTCGGCTGCCAGACGTACGACTCATTCGCAGCAGAAGCCCTGAAGAGAGAAGAACTTGCGGGATTGATTGGTTATTTCGTACGTCAGTGGACTCGGGAATTTTGCCAACTAAGTCTGTGCTGCTTTCACACTTCAGTCCCATAATTTTTACCACTTACTCTTACTTGTTATTATAAGGTCTCTTTCTCCTCTGAACCGTGTAGGGGAGAGCAGTGATAGTTCGGCCAGGAGGATGGTTCGGCCACTGGCCTTCCCGAATAATGTAGGGGACCTAGATCATTGAGATTTCACATGAAGTTGCGTGATCTTGCCGACAAATGGCACATGTGTTTTTGTTTTGGTTGGCTGGGAAACAGCAACATCAGGTTAGATTTTATGATTTTTCCTGACCCCTATGTACTTTTTCGGTGATCCAACGTAAGCAGTAGCTCCATTAATACTTCAGGGTTGTTATCCATATATTGTGCAAATATCATTTATTGTCTATAGGCGACGTGACAGTAGATAACACTCGAACAGGTTATGAACTCTGGGTTTCGGGGCGCCATGTGTACATCTTTATACATGGGGGATGATTCGGCCACTTGAAGTGAGGGATGGTTCGGCAGGGTTGCCAGGTGGCCGAACCATCTCTCATAATTATCTAATGATTTATTTTCTTTATTTAACGATTTTTTTCTATCTATCTATCTATCTATATACCTAGGCTGCTTCCCCCAAGGATAGGGAGGTAGCCGAGACAGGACGACACACTCCCCATTTACTCATCCATTCAAACACATTCATTCTCATCTTGGCCCCAAAGGGGAGAACGGACTGATCCTCACCGCACCACACCGCACAAGGGTCAACTGCGCAATGCAATCAGTGACATCTGCAGCAGGGCCCGACAGCAGAGCTGGTTTACCCCTGCCACATCATAACAGACTCATCCCCTTACCTTTTTTCTATAAAATTACATATTCTCTCTCTCTTTCTCTCTACTTTCCCTCAGAAATTGATGAAGCTTCTGTTTCAAGAAACGCTATAATTCGAGTATTACCTGAACCAGTTTCACAAAGCACTAAGCGAAGGCAAAGGTATTACAACTTTGGATTTTTCTTTCACCGGATTTAAAATGCGTTAAGAGTAAACAGCATGTAAGAGAAGTAGCTTTCATTTGATTCGGATATTTTCTTTCACAAAATTATAGTTTTATTTTATCTGAGATAGGCAAGAGTAGAGCTATTTAATTTCATTATAAGGAGATTGTTTGTTCCTTGTTTCATTAAAAGGATATTGTTTAGGTAAAAATAAATCCAATAAATCATGTCAGCACAGATGAAAATTTGATTCTTAATTTTCCTACTGTATTTAATTCTTTAATTGAGCCCCAGAGGCAAGTGGCCAAATCATCCCACATGGTGGCCGAACCATCCAACGCCAGTGGCCGAATCATCCACACCAAGAGGGATGGTTCGGCCATTTTGGAGACCTTAAGAGTTTGGATTACTGCCAAGAAATGACGTAAGTTTAAGAACTGACAATAGCACACAAAAGAGCCAAAAGATGTGGCTTCCTCTTGGAATAAGCAGATTTTAAGAATTTCTTAAACTTTATTTATTATGATTTTTTTTTCGAAAAAGTGGCCGAATCATCACCGCCCTCCCCTACAATGAGCCTAATTCGGTGGGCCAAAAATAAGTTAAGGACGAATCCTCAGTAAACAAAAGTAGTTGAGTGTTGAGGAGTAGGCTGTAGCACCAGTCGAACAGGGCAGTACTCCCGAGGTTGATGGCAAGCTGGTGATGGGGAGAACTGGAGCTCCTGTTTCACCAGCCCTCAGGACTTGATCCTGACCATCTCCCTTTTCTGAACATTTTCAGTGCATTCATTTACACAGAGAGTAGGCCAGCATGCTCTCATAATACCTCTACCTTCAACTGTCTACACCACACTACATGCGCATAACATATCACACCTTCTATTCACATCTTTAGTAATGGCCGCTGCAATCTTACAATCAAATGAGGTGGTACCTTGGATTGCCACCACCGGCAGGGTAGGGCTGGAGGCATAGGGTCCTCCCGGTCGCCATCAAGCGACTGTGCCGGCAGCGACTGTTGTTATTTCCGGGAATGCTCGTTGGCGAAGAGGTGACGGTGTGGCCTTATTCTTTACCAACATCCGCGGCCTTACCACAAATTTAAACTCAGTTCATTTTTTCCTTCAGTCCATATCCCCTTTGGCCCTTTTCCTCACAGAACCACAAATCTCACCCTCTACCGATATATCTCCATTTTGTTTTGCCGGTTACCATCTCCTTACAAACTTTTGAAACAAGGGCGGCACCTGTTGTTATATCAAATCTCAATATGCAGTTGATACTATTTTAAACTTCACTTCATCCAGTTTTGATTACTCATTATATAAATTAAATTGCCAAAACATACCAAATATATCTGTGTAGTTTATCGTTCCCCAAGTGCTTCTTCGGAACCCAGTGTATTTGATTCCATATCCACTCAGTTGAGTAACCTTGACCTTGCCCTTGGTAATGAAATTACCATTTTGGGTGATTTTAACATACACAATGTTGACTGGTTATTGCATTCTGCCCGGACTGACGACGCTGGTCTAGAATGCGAGCTGTTTGCGGAATCGTTTAATCTCACCCAGTTGGTAAAGCAACCAACCAGAACACCTGATAATCCTGACCATAATGCCCATCTCTTGGATTTATTCTTGACAAATAATCCAGATCAATACAGGATAGAGGTACTGTCACCGCTTGGATCCTCTGACCACAATCTCATCAAAGCCTCATTAGTTAACCCTCCTACACCTCCCCATTCCGAACCTGTCAGGGTGACCCGATGGCACTTTGACAGGGCAGACTGGGATGGATTTAGAAATTATCTTGCTGATGTTCCATGGCAGTCTTTCTTCTCTAGCGATCCCAATTCTACCCAGTCCCACATTTGCAACTTAATACTAGCTGGTATGGATTTATTCATACCAAGTCAACAATTCACTAAAAGATCAAACTCTCCAAAAAGGTTTGATGGCAATTGTGCCAGAGCAACAGCCCAAAAGTCATTAGCATATAACTCTTACTTAAAATCAAAAACTTCTGAATCACTCTCCCAATTTAAAATTGCTAGAAATCATGCAAAAGCTGTATTAAATCTATCTAAATCAAACTTTCTTCAGAAGCAAGCATCAAAACTACTTAACAACCCTAATGACAATAGAATATTCTGGTCAACTCTTAATTCTTTCAATAATAACTTTAACAAGTCATCTTCCATTCCCCCACTAAAATCTTCAGATGGCAATATTACAAATGACTCACGTGGGAAAGTAGATATCTTTGCTAGTACCTTTGCAAGAAACTCTACCATAGATGATACCAGCCAGAATGTCTCAGTACTGGAACTTGATTCTCCCGAAATTGCCCCACTTAAAATACAGACAAGATTCGTAAAATCCATCCTAGACAATTTACCCACCAACAAAGCTCCAGGCCCAGATGGAATTCCGCCAATTGTTTTGAAAAAGTGTTCCCCTGAACTTGCCTCTGTCCTAGCTAAATTATTCAGACTATGCATACGTACTTCTTTATTCCAAATTCATGGAAAGAAGCCAATATCCACCCAGTTCCGAAGAAAGGAAATTCGTCTGACCCCTCCAATTACAGACCAATAGCTGTCACATCTTCTCTTGGTAAGGTATTTGAAACTTTAATTAATAAGCTTATTGTTAAACATCTTGAATCCAACAACTTAATTAGTGGTAGACAATACGGTTTTCACCACAAAAGATCCACCATTGACATACTCAATCTCTTAACTCATACCATCCATCAATCAATTGATCTTTTTGGAGAAACTCATGCAGTAGCTCTTGATATCTCTAAAGCTTTCGACAGAGTATGGCACAGTTCCCTGCTGTCCAAACTCCCTTGCTATGGACTAACGTCTTTTGTTCCTTTGATTTCTTCTTATCTTAGTGACAGGAAAATAAGAGTAAAAGTAGATGATGTATAGTCGAATTTCCACTCAATTAACGCCAGCGTGCCGCAGGGATCAGTTCTGGCGCCAATCCTATTTCTGGTTCATATTAATGATCTCTTATCTGTCACTCACAATCCCATTCACTCATATGCACATGACTCGACACTACATAGTTCATTCACACTCAGACATCCATTTACAAAGTCTAATATCTCTACCTCTCAACTCAGTACAGCCATCTCCATAAATCAAGATCTATCTACAATCAGTGAATAGGGACAAAAGAACCTTGTCTCTTTTAATGCTAGTAAAACTAAATATATACAGTTTACTAATAGACAGATATTACCAGATTCGTACATTACCTTCAATCAATCAATCAATCATTTCCTGTGGCACCCTCGGGGATGCATAGGGCCTCGATGAACTCACACCACCACATCCTATCTTGTGCTAACTCCTCAAGATCTCCCCAACACTCATCTCCAGCTTCCCGTCTCATTGTCCTCACCCACGTCTCTTTTGGCCTTCCTCTACCTCTCCTACCAAGTGCCACCCACCCTGGTGTACCTCGTACTATTCCCTGTATCCTATACACATGTCCTAGCCACTTCCATCGTGAGAACCTAACATATTCATCGACCGGCTGCACTCCCGTTATTTCTCTAATTCTACTATTTGGTATCCTTTCCCACCACTTAACTCCTAATATTCTTCTAAGTGCTTTGTTTTCAAACACCAAGAATTTATTTTCCATAGTCACTGTGCTGTACCAAGACTCGTGTCCATAAATTAAGATACCCCTAACCATTACCTTATAAAGTTTGATGTTTGTATGCACAGAAAAATTGTTATTATTCCAAATATTTTTAAGCATTCCCATTGCCTGATTAGCCTTCTTTAACCTTTCCTCGAATTCAAAGTTCAAAGAACCATCCTTGGCTAAATAAGTACCTAAATATTTAAACCTATCAACTTGCTTTACAATCATACCTCCAATTACACATTCCTGCGCATTTTCCATATTCATATTGATTATTTCAGTTTTTCCACAATTAATAACCAAACCCACCTTGCGACCTTCACTCACCAAACAGTCCAACACTCTCTGCATCTCTTCTGGCCCATCACAAATCAAAACTATATCATTTGCATAATCTAAATCCAAAAGTTTCCTGTTCTCTCCCCAAAGTATACCTGCACCGGTTTCTGTTCCAACGCGTTTCATAATGTAATCAATGACCAATATAAATAGTAAAGACAATAGAACACCACCTTGAATTACTCCGGACTTGACTTCAAACGAATCACTCAGACAACCATCAACCATCACTTTACAAAATGTGTCCTCATGCATGTTCATAATGACCCTCACAAACTCCTCTGGTATTCCATAATGTCTCATGATCTTCCACATAGTCTCTCTCGAAACCCTATCTAAAGCCTTTTCAAAATCAACTAAACAAAGACTTAACGGTACTCTCATTTCATTAACTTGCTGCATCAAATGCCTAACTATAAAGATCTGATCATTGCAACCACGTCCCTTTCTAAAACCAGCCTGTTCATCCCTCAGAATACCCTCAACCACCGGCTCCAACCTATTTAACAACACTCTACTGAAAACTTTCAAAGCTATCGGTGACAAAGAGATTCCCCTCCAATTACCACATTCACTCAGGTCTCCCTTCTTCGGAACTTTAACAATTACACCATTCTTCCAAACTGATGGTAGTAACCCCGTCACCCATATCTTATTGAATAGCTTGGTCAAGATCATTATTAATCTCTCCCCCTCCACTTTAAACATTTCCGGAAATTAACCATCCTTCCCTGGTGCCTTATTATTCTTTAACTGTTTTACTGCTTTCTCCACTTCTGCAAGCCTCAACTCTCCTGTTTCTATATTTAAATCTTCCTGAGCAGACGGTATATCCTCTTCTGGTGGTATTGGTCTATTAAGAACTGTCTCAAAATGCTCTTTCCATATATTTTTAATATCTCCATCTTTGGTCAATAAATTTCCTTCCCTGTCTCTAACTGGTATTTCCTTGCGTTTACCTGCATTACCACTCAGTTCTCTAATCGATTCATATGCTATTCTTTGACTCTGTCCATCAGTTTTGTTTATTAAGATTTCAGTCTCTGCAACTTTTTCATCCACACATCTTCTTTTATCTCTCCTAGCTAACCTTCTTACTTCTGAATTCAAACTCCAGTACGCAGCTCTTGCTAATTCAATCTGTCGTTCATCAACGCATTGCATCTCACTCCTCAATTTAGCCTCACCTCTCTTTTTTATCATATCCCACGTTTTTTTTTTTATCATATCCGTTTTTCCATTTCTTTATCCTGAATCTATGTCTCCTTCCAATCGTACATTCATCAGTCTCATGCAAAACTTTGTTCACATCCTCCCACATCTCATCTACACTTCTCTCCCCCTCTTCCAACGTTTCCAACACCAAAAACCTATTTCTGCATTCTAATCTGAATTCCTCCTTTTCTTCTCCTTCCCTTCTAAGCTTAACAATATCGTATCTACCAACACCAGATTTTTCCTTCTTCTGATTTTTAAGTTTAAACCTTATTTTTGCAATGCTGAGTTGATGGTCACTACCAATATCCGCTCCCCGTTTAACATGAACATCTAGCAGAGAACTTCTATGCCTCCTACTGATAGCGAGGTGATCAATCTGATTTTTATATTTTCCACACAGCGACACCCAAGTTGTCTTGTGTATATTGCAATGCTGAAAGAGTGTGCCCCCGATGACTAAGTCATTTGCTAGACAGAAGCTTCCAAACCTCACTCCGTTTTCACTCATCCTACTACCAACTCCCATCTTACCCATACATGCCTCAAATCCCTCATTTGAACAGCCCATTACTGCATTAAAGTCTCCAACGCAGATCAAAACATCATGTCTAGGAACCCTTCCTACTCCTTCTTGCAACTTTTCATAAAATGTGTCTTTCCTTTCATCGAGTGCATCATTTGTAGGTGCATAACACACAAACAGACTGATGTTGCCATGATTTGATTTAAACCGTGCGTATAACAATTGCTCATCTATAGGATCCCACTCACATAAAGCCTTAATTGCCTTACAACCCAGCAACAATCCTACTCCCTGATAATGCATTCCGTCCTGTCGGCCAGATATCAATAAACGTATACCATCCTCCAAATCTAACTTATCGACTCCAGTTAATCTAGTTTCTGTCAGAGCACAAATATCAAGTCTGTAATTCTGAAAAACCTTCACTAACTCATCGATTTTACCGTCATGATTTAGCGTTCTCATATTCCAGTTACCAATTTTAATTGTATTTTTTGCATTAACAAAGGAATTAGATTGTAACTGAGGCAACCGTGAGATTCTTAGCACCCCCTGCCCATTTAAGGGCTGCACGGGACTGGGGGCCATTATTGTTCTTTCAGAGTCCATCAAGGTTTCTTTGGCTAACTTCCTGAACACCTCGCCATTGTGTTGCAGTCGCAGTAGGCAGCTAACTTGCCTGATTGCCCACACCCGAAAGACCCAGCTATGCTGTAGCCAGTCACGTGCCGGCATGCTTCCCAGCCATTTCACTCTCAAGGAGTTCCTCTGCCTGAGAAAGCAACCACCCCCCTGCTCCCAAGGGCTTTTGATCTGTGTAGGTAGAGGGCGATCACTCCCTCACTAGCCATATACAGTGTATATACAGTGTATAGGCTACACTCACACATTACCTTCAGTGCTACTAATATTCCCATCTCCAAAAATATTGAAATTCTTGGTGTCTCACTTAACAGTGCCCTCAGCTGGACCTCTCATGTCAGATCACTTGCCAAAACCGCCCCAAAGAAACTTGGATTATTGTACAGAGTCGGTAACTTCTTCGCCGATGAGCAGTTAGCTATAATTTATAAGAGTCATGTGCGCTCTCAGCTTGAATATTGCTCACCCTTGTGGAATGGTTGTGGAGAGGTTGCATTAAGACAACTAGACAAAATTCAGAATAAAGCTGTCAGAATCATTAACAACCTTGCCATTACATATAAACTACCTCCCCTGCAAGTAAGAAGGAATGTTGCCTCCCTTGCATTATTTTACAGATATTTTTTTGGCAAATGCTCAGACGAAGTTGCGTCCATGGTGCCACCTCTCCATGCCTTCCCCCGTGCTACACGGGCATCTGGTAGCGCTCATAACTGGAATGTCACTCAACCATATTGCAGAACTTCTGCCTATCAGAATTCTTTCATTCCCCGAACTGCATCTCTCTGGAACTCGCTTCCCCAGAGTTGTTTTCCTCCAAATTTCAACCTACAACTGTTCAAATCTAACTGTTACAGATATTTTATGAACAGAGGACAGGGGAGTGAAAGATAAAAATGGTAGATTACTAGTGGAGAAGGGAGAAAAAGTGAGCAGATGGAGAGAACACTTTAAGGAATTGTTGAACGTAGAGGATGGAAGTAATGCGAGTATAAGTGGCTGGGGAATGGCTGGTAGAACTAGGGAGGTGAGAAGACAGGAAGAAATCAGTAGGATAGAAGTTGTGGAAGCAATGAAGAAAGTTAAATCGGGGAAAGCCCCAGGAATTGATGGAGTGTGTGGTGAAATGCTGAAGCATGGGGGAGAGATAGTAGTAGAATGGATGTGGAAGATGTGCAGATTGGCCTGGGAGGAAGGTAGAGTCCCGGAGGATTGGAAGTCAGGTATAATTATTCCCTTGTACAAAGGAAAAGGGGAAAAGGAAGTGTGTGGTAATCATAGGGGCATTTGTCTTCTTAGTATAATAGGAAAAGTGTATGGTAGGATACTTATAGACAGAGTTAGAGAAAGAACAGAGAAATTAGTTGGAGAAGAACAGGGAGGCTTTAGGAAGGGAAGAGGTTGTGTAGATCAGATATTCATTCTTAGATCTTTAGTGGAAAAGTTTCTAGAGAAGGGAAAGAAGTTGTATGCGGCTTTCATGGATTTGGAGAAAGCATATGACAGGGTGGATAGACAAGGATTGTGGAAAGTGTTAAGAATATATGGAGTAGATGGGAAGTTGTTGAATGCTGTGAAGAGTATGTACGATGGTGCGAAGGCTGCAGTGCGTGTGGATGGTGAACTAAGTGAATTTTTCTCTTTGAAAGTTGGTTTGAAACAGGGATGTGTCATGTCTCCATGGTTGTTCAATCTGTACATGGATGGGGTAATAAAAGAGGTACAAGGTAGGGTAGTGGATGTTGGAGTGGCCCTGGTGAGAGAGGATAGTGTTTGGAAACTCCCTGTACTGTTGTTTGCAGATGATACTGTGTTGTTGAGTGAAGACGAAGGGGAGCTGCAAGGGTTGGTGGATGAGTTTGGGAGAGTGTGTAAGAAACGGAACCTAAAGGTGAATGTAGGGAAGAGTAAAGTGATGGTCTTTGAGAGAGGTGAAGTCAGTGAATGTACAGCGAGGTTGGATGGTGAGGAATTGGAAAATGTGAGTACGTTTAAGTATTTGGGTAGTGTGATGAGTAAGGATGGAGGTTTGGAGGGTGAAGTGCTTGAAAGGGTACAGCAGGGAAGAAAGGTTGCTGGTTCCTTGAAAGCAGTGATAAGAAACAGGGAAGTGAGCATGGAAGTAATAAAGTTACTACATGACAGTATTGTGATACCAACTCTAACATACGGAAGTGAAGCTTGGACATTGTTGGAAGGACACAAGTCAAGAGTGAGAGCAGTGGAAATGAGTTATTTAAGAGGAGCCTGTGGAGTCACGTGGAGAGACAGGCTGACGAATGAGGATATAAAGGAGCGTTGTGGTGTGGATGTGGATGTGATAGGAAGCGTTATGAGGAACACACTGAGGTGGTTTGGCCATGTGGAGAGGATGGAGGGTGAAAGACTGACGAAGAGAGTGTATGTGAGTGAGGTGGAGGGGGGAAGAGGGAGGGGGAGGCCGAGGATGAGATGGAGGGATGGGGTGGAGAGGTATACGAGAGAGGGGTGTGTGAGTTGGGAGCAGGGCAGTGAAATGGCGGGGGACAGGGCGACTTGGAGGCGATTTGTTTGTGGCCACCCCAAACGGGATTGAGGCGTCTGGCAATAGATAGATAGATAGGACACCAGTAATCTGGTGTATGGATTATTTTTTTTTCCCCATTTGTTTTTCCTTCCTCCGTTCTGTTATTTAAAAAAAAAAAAAGACATTACCCACTGATGTTTTCATTTTGATTGTACTGTAGTTATAACCCTATTAAAGCTATTACAAGAGATTTTCATGGCTTACATGTAGTTTCTTCGAAATTATGTGTGAATGTAATCAGTGGTTTCGAGATGGTTAAGCCACTGGCAACAATAAGGAAGTTGCATAAACTGTTGATCATGGTGAAGAATAGGTAGAAATGTCAATATATACGAAATAACATAAACAGGTTAAATATAGTATTTAAATGAAATTCCAAGAGATTTTCTTCAGAAACCATTTGACTGTCGACTCAGTGACTATAATTGTGGGAAACGTGCAGAAACCACGAGAATTTGCACTGTTAATAAAGCACAATAACCAGTGCGTTTTTCTTGGCATTGGCTGCAATCCCTCCTACACACACACCCCATTTCATATTTTTCTCTCCATTCCATCCCTCCAACTCATCCTTGGTCTCCCCCTCTTACTCTCCAAGTCAGACTCTCAACTAACTTCTTATCTTGGCCAAACCATCTCATTATTTGTACTATCATTTTCATTTACATATTTCTTGTTGCGGGAAAAAATAGCAACAGTTATACGTTTGGAAGGCCTCTTTATTTAAGCTGAACTGAACAGGTAAAAACCATTCTGATTTACCAGAAGTGGGTTAGTTAAATAGATGTGGAGTTTACGTTGAAATTCATGGTTAAACACTAATACTAGTTATATTTTCTTGTGGTGGTTGCATTTTATAGTTGAACTGTAAGCCATTCTTTGTTTCACCTAAAACGTTACTGGTAGCATTGCTGAACTTCACCTTTCAGCATAGACTTTCATTTGTGGCCAACAATTTCACTAAAATAAGTATTGGAGATTTGATATGGTAAGGCACACCACTGCTTACTTTTAGATTAAATGAAGGTCCAGAGTCTAATGAATGAAGGCAGGAGCTGCAGGAGACAGGGAAGAACATACAGGAGTGAAAAAAACTAAGTGGGTGGAAACAGACGAGTTTTGAAGTAAATGGAAGTGTTGTTTGATAAATAATGTGTTTATTTGCAGATGATACATTTCTTTTCTTGGCGATTGTAAACAAATAGTTCTTGGCATGAGCTTTAGGAGCTGTATCTGAGATACAAATTTGACGGTGTAAGAGAGCATCATTATTATGTTAGAGGATTGAAATCTCTAACTGTCCAGTGATTCTGATTGGCCATTCAGAGGAATACAATGAGAAGGGTGAAAAAGTGAGCAGATGGATAGAACACTTTAATGAATTGCTGAACATAGAGAATGAAACTAATGCGAGTATAAGTGGCTGGGGAATGGTTGGGAGAAGGAGAGAGGTGAGAAGACAGGAAGAAATCAGTAAGATGGTAGTTGTGGAAGCAATGAAGAAAGTCAAAATGGGGAAAGCCCCAGGAATTGATGGAGTGTGTGATGAAATACTGAAGCATGGGGGAGAGATAGTAGTAAAATGGATGTGGAAGATGTGCAGATTGACCTGGGTGGAAGGTAGAGTCCTGGAGGATTGGAAGTCAGGTATAATTATTCCCTTGTACAAAGGGGAAGGGGAAAAAGAAGTGTGTGGTAATCATAGGGGCATTTGTCTTCTTAGTGTAATAAGAAAAGTGTACGGTAGGATACTTATTGGCAGGGTTAGGGAAATAACAGAGGAATTAGTTGGTCAAGAACAGGGAGGCTTTAGGAAGGGAAGAGGTTGTGTTGATCAGACGTTCATTCTGAGATCTTTAGTGGAAAAGTTCCTAGAGAAGGGAAAGAAGTTGTATGTGGCCTTCATGGATTTGGAGAGAGCATATGACAGGGTGGAAAGACAAGGATTGTGGAAAGTGTTAAGAATATCTGGAGTAGATGGGAAGTTGTTGAATGCTGTGAAGAGTATCTATGAGGGTGCTAAGGCTGCAGTGTGTATGTGGAGAGTGAACTGAGTAAGTTTTTCTATTTGAAGGTTGGGTTGAAACAGGATTATGTCATGTCTCCATGGTTGTTCAATTTGTATATGGATGGGGTTATAAAAGAGATACAAGGTAGCGCGGTAGATGTTGGAGTGGCCCTAATGAGAGAGGACAGTGTTTGGAAACTCCCTGTACTGTTGTTTTCAGATGATACTGTGTTGTTCAGTGAAGACGAAGGGGAGCTGCAAGGCTTGGTGGATGAGTCTGGGAGAGTGTGTAAGACTCTCTCTCTCTCTCTCTCTCTCTCTCTCTCTCTCTCTCTCTCTCTCATACAAGTCACACTTGAAAAAAAAAAGATCATGAAGGAATATATACCTCAGAGACTATGATGTTTGTGGAGTTATTTGGAAAAAGAAAGGAGTCTGACAAGTGTGATGAGTATGATATTATGCAATGCATTTTGCACTGTTATGTGTAAAAAAAAAAAATTGTGTACTCTGTATTTATAATTTGTGAGTTGATGAGGTCCTGCTTGGTTATGATATTGTGGTGACTAATACAGTACTACAGTGCAGTTCCCAAATTCAGAAATTTTCAGGATCAAGAGGCTTATGGAAATTTAAAAATCTTGGAAAACTATTTCTCAATCATTACCATCACGTCTATGTATAAACATCCAACTGCTTGGCATTCCCTTCACAGATCACAATATATATATATATATATATATATATATATATATATATATATATAGGCTAATGTACTTTATCTCACAGTCATGGTTCTGGTGTGAAAATTTATCAGTAAACAATGAAAATGTTGTCTTCCTGGGGTGAGAAAATCACACACACACACACACACACACACACACACACACACACACACACACACACACACACAAATTATGAACAAAGCCACATAATTCAGATGAGTCCAGTTTAAGCTGGCTTGGGTGTCTGCAGACTACTAAAGCTCTTTGCCAATACAGTGTTCATGCTGGAAGCCAAAGAAAGGAATTTTTATTATTATTGTTATCATTGTGTCTGTATGTGGGGGGGGGGATACATCATCATCATCATCATCAGCCATTACAAGTTCACTGCTGAACAAAGGCCTCCCCCAACCTTCTCCACGATTTCCCTGACTGAGCCAACCTTTGCCACGTTTTCCCTGCAAATTTCTTTATCTCATCCCTCTACCTCCTGTCTGGCCTTTTTCTGCTACGCTTACAATCTCTTGGTGTCCAGTCAGTCAACCTCTTGCTCCATCGATTATCCCTTAATCTTGCTACATGGCCTGCCCACCTCCGTTCCTGTTCTTTTATAACTTCTATAATATCTTTGACGTTAGTCTGCTCTCTCACTCAAGTTCATCTGTTCCTGTTTCTTAAAGATATTCCCAACATTGACCTTTCCATTGCTCTCTGAGAACGAATTAATTTGTTTTCCATCGATTTTGTCAGTTTCCAAGTCTCACAACCATACGTCATAGCTGGAATTATACATTCGTTATATACTTTTCGTTTCATACAAACTGGCAAGCTACTTTTCATACTGTCCCTACGTTTACCGAAAGCTTTCCATCCAATTGTAATGCGTATTTTTATTTCGCTATCATTATCTTTCGTTAATTTTAGTATTTGTCCCAGGTAATTGTATTCCTCGACTTCAAGAATTTCTCCACTTATTCTGATGACGCTCTTTGGTGTTTGAGGATTAAACATTACTTTAGTCTTACTCTGGTTCATCTTTAGCCCTGCTTTGAGACTTGTTATCAGTCATATACAAACTCTTCACTAAAGCCCTTACAAACAGAATAACTACAAATCTGGAGGAAAACCAACCTCGTGAACAGGCAGGATTCTGAAGCGGGTACTCGACTACTGATCATCTACACACAGTGAATCAGCTAATTGAGAAAACTACAGAATATAATAAACCACTGTGCTTAGGTTTTGTTGATTACGAAAAGGCTTTCGATTCAGTGGAGCACATAGCAATTATAAATTCATCAAAAAAAAAAAAAAAAAAAAAAAAAAAAGGAAAACCAGCATTTCGACATTTTGGAAGCTATTTCGGGAATTGCACAGTAGGAGGACCATTATTTTGTATATCAGCAACCACTTGGAGGCAGCTTGGGTGTACTATCTGGTATTGTGCATATGGGTAGTATATCAGTACCTTTGTTCATGCATCTACTCTAATAATCTAATTCCATTTTGCTTGCTCAGTTCAACATTCGGGTACTTACATACATTTTCTTAAGTCACAGATAATTAAAAATAATTATGAAGATGAAGTTTGTTTTACTATCTTCTCCCTGTACTTTCCATGTTTGAACATTTAATGGAACTGACCCCATTTTAAGGCTAGTGCAGTATTACAATTGGTTTTCCAGTCAAAGTTTCTTCCATTATTTGGGGGCAGAGTGGCTCAGTGGTAGAGCGTCAGGCTCAGAACTGGGGGGGGGGGTCATGAGTTCGAGCCATGCCCAGCAGCTGCCTTGCCGAGAGGGGTAGCACCTTCCTGTCACCTACCAGGGCAATATGATCTGATAGGGGCTAGCCCTGGGAAACTGTTATTCTCCTTCTTCCATTATCAGATTCAGGTTGAAAGGACTGTCTGGAGGAATGAGTATGACCTGTTAGTTTAAAGATTTGTATCCTACTTAAGGTGGCGTGATGGCGTGAATATGCCTTTATTTATAAGCATGAGTATTTGCAAAAATGAAAATCAATTACAGTAGGAAAGGTTTAAGAAAAATGGTAGTCAGGTAGAATCTCTACCAGAAAAAATACAATGAAGATGACTGAAATTGAGATAACAGGCCCAATTAATGAAAAATACACTGACAGGGCAAACGGGATAGGCAAGAATGGAGGCACCCAATCATAGGCTACACACTCCAGTGTAAAGCAACCTAGCATAACAACCTAACCAAAGGTTAGGCTATATGAATTGGTCACTTTCCACACGAGGTTACTAGAGCAATTTATATTAATATTTTTAATAAAAGCATAAAGATATGGCACTGGTACAACTTCCACTAGTTACAAAAGCAAAGAAATAATGTATTTCCATCCATTCATCCATCCATCATCCAGTCCTTTGTTGCCCCATTAGGAGAGGAGCCCAGGGTTAGGCAAGTTGGTCCTGACATTTAAGACGAGTGACTAGCCTCACTCATCCCTGAGTGGCATCACGTAGCAATGAACCCCAATCACCCTTTGGATATAAACCTACACAGGCTTAATCTGATTGGAGCACCTTTATTAACCAGTAAACCATCAGGTGCCTTAATTAGGTTATATGGTTACCACCCAGCTTAGTAAATGGTTTCCTGGTGTACAGGAAACCACTTGGCTTGTCACTCAGTGTTGAGTCACCCATAGGCAGAAGGAAGGGGAAAGAAAGACAGAAGAGGGAGTGTAATAATGTATTTAATGAAAACAGAAAGATCTAGGACTGGTACAACTTCCAATTGTGTGTACAAAATAAAAGTATTACTTCTATCTTTAAGAAGATGAACAGAGGAAGGAGAAACAAATTAATTTAAAAATTATACACCAACTTACAGGTGTCCTCCATTCATAAAAATAAAGGGGGAAGGAAACAGATGTGGGTTCTTAACATCTATGTATTGTGGTGGAGACTGTTGGAAGTAGAGGTCTGGTTTATGAGTGTATGCTGGCCTACTCTCTGTGTTACTGAAAACACTGAAAAGGTTCATCAAAGGGAGATGGTGTGGAATAGGGCCTGAAGGCTGGTGAATACTGATATATTTAAAGAAAGTATAAAGATATTGCACTGGTACAACATCCACTAGTGTGTACCATAGCAAAATAAGATATAAATATATACAGTATAATGTAAGTTTAATCATATGGCACTCATAAAACTTCCAGTAGTGTTTACTACAACAAAATAATATGTAATGAAGGTCAACAGATATGGTAGGCTACATCACTCACCCTTGTATACCAAGGAACGTTGCATTACCAATGGGTTCTTTAAAATGGAATTTATGTTCTGCAAATAATTTTTCTTTAGTTCATAGTGATGGCTTTACCTGCAACTGTGGAATTCTCACTTCTTATGTAGAAATCAGGTACCACTTATATTACACCGAACAAAAGAGCATCTTCATACAGTACAAGCTTTCACCAGAATAAACAGACCTCCCCTTGTAAGTTCTTATTGGTGAAATAATGGGAAACTTAACCAACTGTATCTACAGACAGATGCCCCAATCTCTAATGAGCAGTCTCAGCTAAACTGGTTCCATGCCAACCTGTCTCCAGTCAGCGGATGCCAGATCTAGGTGTCCTAGATCTCTCTCACATACCTCTCCATTCCATCCCTGCACCTCATCTTCAGTATTTCTGGTCCTCTCAATCCATCCTCTTTACTCATACTCTCTCCTAGTTTAAATCACCCTCTGTCTGCTTATTGCTGAACCACGTCAAAGCATCCCTTGTGGATCTTTCTGAAGCTTCCACACCAACATAACACTGTAAACTTCATTGGTTTGCCTAGGCATCTTCATGTTAATCCATAACTTAATTCATATGACTCATTACCATGGCTCTCACTCGTGACTCAATAATATTCATCCTTTCCTTGTACACATAGTGGAATTGTTTTAGTGTACTGTCATGCACTGGCCTCTTTTTGTCCATTCCTACTGGTCTCTCCTTACCGCTACCTAACTAAACCCCATTCCTTGTTGTACATCTTGAAAATAATATCCATCTATCTATCTATCTATTGCCAGACGCCTTAATCCCTTATACGGGGCGGCCACAAACAAATCGCCTCCAAGTCACCCTGTCCCCCGCCATTTCACTGCCCTGTTCCCAATTCACACCCCTCTCTCCTCTGGCTTCCCCTCTCTGACCTCCTCATGGCTTTTCGTCTCTTTAACTCTCCTCCTCTTACTGACTCCCTTCAACCTCTGTCTCTTCGCCGCACTGTTCCATCTTTATCTCTTTTCTGTCCCTACTTCAATGGTCACTGCTCCTCTGAACTGTCTGCATGCATTCCTCCACCTCTACGACGAGCGCGTAGCACCCGTCTAGCAGCAAACTCTCATCCCTTTTCCGTCCAACTCTCTAATGCAAGAGTTAACCGTTATTCCCAGTCCTTCATTTATGCAACAGGTCAACTCTGGAACTGTCTCCCTCTGTCTGTATTTCCTGCTTCCTATGATCTCCAGTCTATCAAACGCAGTGTGTCCAGGCATCTCGAAATGATCGGATCTTGAATTTGGCTCTCTCTTGTATTTTGTTTTTCTCTTGGAGGGAACTGTTATTGCAGGCTCATGGCCTTTGGTTCCTTCTTCCTCGCATAAATAATATATATATATATATATATATATATATATATATATATATATATATATATATATATATATACCTCTCTACCCCATCCCTCCATCTCATCCTAGGTCTCCCCCTCCCTCTCTCCCCCTCCACCTCACATACATTCTCCTCCTCAGTCTTTCACTCTCCATCCTCTCCACATGGCCAAACCATCTAATGCGTTTCTCCTAACGCTTCCTATCACATCCACATCCACACCACAACGCTCTTTCACATCCCCATTTGTCAGTCTGTCTCTCCACGTGACTCCACAGACTCCTCTCAAATAATTCATTTCCACTGCTCTCACTCATGGCTTGTGTCCCTCCAACAACGTCCAAGCTTCACTTCCGTACGTTAGAGTTGGTATCACAGTACTGTCATGTAATAACTTTTTCACTTCCATGCTCTCATCCCTGTTTCTTATCACTGCCTTCAAAGAACCAGCAACCTTTCTTCCTTGTTGTACCCTTTCAAGCACTTCACCCTCCAAACTTCCATCCTTATTCATCACACCGCCCAAGTACTTAAACGTACTCACATTTTCCATCTCCTCCTCATCCAACCTCACTGTACATTCACTGACTTTACCTCTCTCGAAGGCCATAACTTTACTCTTCCCTACATTCACCTTTAGATTCCGTTTCTTACACACTCCCAAACTCATCCACCAAGTCTTGCAGCTCCCCTTCGTCTTCACTTAACAACACAGTATCATCTGCAAACAACAGTAGAAGGAGTTTCCAAATACTGCCCTGTCTCATTAGGGCCACTCCAACATCCACTGCCCTACCTTGTATCTTTTTTTAAAACCCCATCCATATACAGATTGAACAATCATGGAGACATGACACATCTCTGTTTCAACTCAACCTTCAAATAGAAAAATTCACTCAGTTCACTCTCCACACGCACTGCAGCCTTAGCACCCTCATACATACTCTTCACAGCATTCAACAACTTCCCATCTACTCCATATATTCTTAATACTTTCCACAATCCTTATCTATCCACCCTGTTATATGCTTTCTCCAAATCCATGAAGGCTGCATACAACTTCTTTCCCATCTCTAGACACCTTTCCACCAAAGATCTAAGAATGAATATCTGATCTACACAACCTCTTCCCTTCCTAAAGCCTCCCTGTTCTTCTCCAAGTAATTCCTCTGTTATTTCCCTAACTGCCAGTAAGTATCCTACCGTATACTTTTCCTATTACACTAAGAAGACAAATGCCCCTATGATTACCACTCACTTCTTTTTCCCCTTTTCCTTTGTACAGGGGAATAATTATACCTGACTTCCAATCCTCCGGGACTCACATTACTTTCATTCTCCATGTTCAGAAATTCCTTAAAGTGTTCTCTCCATCTGCTCACTTTTTCTCCCTTCTCAATGTATTCCTCTGAATGTCCAATCAGAATCACAGGACAGTCAGAGATTTCATTCCTCTAAAATAATAATAATGCTCTTTGACAGTCAAATTTGATTCTCTGATACAACTAAAGTTCATGCCAAACACTATTTGTTTACCATCGCCAAGGAAAGAAATGTATCATTTGCAAATAATTTCATTATTTATCAAACAACACTTTCATTTACTTCAAAACTCTTTTCTGTTTCCTTCCACTTAGTTTTTTTCACTTTTGTATATTTTTCCCTGTCTCCTGCAGCTCCTGCCTTCATTCATCAGACTCTTTAGACCTTCATTTAATCTAAAAGTAAGCAGTGGTGTGCCTTACCATATCAAATCTCCAATACTTATTTGATTTAGTGAAAATGTTGGCCATAAGTGAATAGTCTATGCTGAAAGGTTGAAGTTCAGCAGGGCTACCAGTAAAGTGATGTTTTAGGTGAAATAAAGAATGGCTTACAGTTCAACTTAAAATGCAACCACTACAAAAAATTGTAACTGGTGTAACTGGTATTTGTGTATAACCATGAATTTCTTTCAATGTAAACTCCACATCTATTTAACTAACCCACTTCTGGTAAATCAGAATGGTTCTTACCTGTTCAATTGAACTTAAATAAAGATGCCTTCCAAACGTATAACTGTTGCTATTTTTGCCTGCAACCAAAAATATGTAAATGAAAATGGTAGTACAAATAATGTGATGGTTTGGCCAAGATAAGAAGTTAGTTGAGAGTCTGACTTGGAGAGTAAGAGGGGGGGTGGAATGGAGAGAAATATATGAAATGGGGTGTGTGAGTTGGAGGCATGGCAGCCAATGCCAAGAAAACACACTGGTTATTATGCTTTTTTAACAGCGCAGTATCTCGTGGTTTCTGCACGTTTCCCATAATTATAGTCACAGAATCGACAGTCAAATGGTTTCTGAACAAACTCTCTTGGAATTTCATTTAAATACTATATGTAACCTGTTTATGTTATATGTAACCTGTTTATATTATTTCGTATATATTGACATTTCTACCTATTCCTCACCATGATCAACAGTTTATGCAACGTCGTTATCGTTGGTAATGGCTTAAGCATCTCGAAACCACTGATTACATTCACACATATTTTCGAAGAAACTACATGTAAGCCATGTAAATCTCTTGTAATAGCTTTAATAGGGTTATAACTACAATCAAAATGAAAATATCAATGGGTAATCTGTCTTCCTCAACATGCAACTACTTTTGTTTACTGAGGATTTGTCCTTAACTTATTTTTGGCTCACCGAATTAGGCTCATTGTACACGGTCCAGAGAAGAAAGAGACCTTATAATGGCAATTGAGAGAAGTAAAAATTATGGGACTGAATTGTAAAGTCAGCATGGATTTAGTTGGCAAAATTCCCGAGTCCACTGACGTACGAAATAATCAATCATCCCGCTAGTTTTTCTCTCTACAGGGCTTCTGCTGCAAATGAGTCGTACGTCTGGCAGCCAACGGCGCATGCACAGCGCACGCGCATTGAACGCAAGAAGTCACGATTAGCGAGGGAGCCAGATTTGAACACAACACCGGTCATGACAGGGAAAATACCCCCTTTGACTGTGGGCAATGTTGGCTGAACAGTAGTTGATGCAGTTGTTTAATCCTGTTCATAGCTCTCGGAAAGGATGGAAATGAGTTGGGTGGGTGGATAAGAATGGGCAAGATGGGCAAGTACCATCAAGTCGGTTGAGATTATTTTAAGTCAAACTTGTGGAGGAGTGAGCAAAGCAATTGTCCCTAATGGTGCAATGGTTGAGATCCCTTGGTTCAAGTCTTTCAGTTCTGGATGGTGTGGGCATGGACGAAAGGATGGGATCAAATGGAATGTACGTGGATGGCAGTTCATGACGGGGTAAGAGTACCATGTCGTGGGTCAGCTAGTACTCAAGACAGTCATCTTTTACTATATTTGCACTACAGCACAGAAAGGGGTGAGTGGAGAGGCATCCGCAGATGGACTGGGATGGTAAGGTATGTCGGCGATATATACGAGAAGGTTGTGATAGGTGATGTTTGTAGGCCAGTAAGGTGAAGTCAAAGGAATGAGAGGAAATATTTCGGTGTGGTAGATAAAATGAAGTTAATGAGGTGGGTGGTAAAGGTAAGGACAGTGGTGAGTAATGGGCGGGACGGAATAAATACACCCTCACTGTAAAGTAGCAGAAATCTGATGTGATGGAGGAGTGGCAGTGGCGTGGGTTGCGTGGAGAAAGCTGGTGGGATTGGTTGGGAAGTGGGTGGTTGGCAGGGCAGGATACGGGTTTGATATCCTGTAAAGACTGGGACTATATATTGCGCTGTATATGCGTGATATCAGTTTCTGAAAAAAAAAGAAAAAGAAAAAGAAAGTAAGACTACACAGAAAAAGAAAGGTACTGAAGTACTGTAAGAAGGGTCGTTGATTGTATTTTTTTTTTTAATGCAAGGAAGAAGGAACCTATGGCCAGGAGCCCACAAACCGTTCCTTCCAAGAAAAAAAGCAAAAACATTACAAAAGATAGCCAAATTCAAGATCCGTTCATTTCAACATGCCCGGACACACTGCGTCTGAAAGTCTGAAGATCACAGGAAGTAGGAAATGCAGACAGAGGGAGAGAGTTACAGAGTTGACCTGTTGAATAAATGAAGGACTGGGAGTAACGGTTAAGTCTTGCATTAGTGGCTTAAATAAAAAAAGGATGAGAGTTAGTTACTAAGCACCGTCGCACAGGTGGAGGGATGCAAGCAGACAGTTCAGAGGAGCAGTAACCATTGAAGTTGCAATATAAAAGAGATAAAGATGCAATAGTGCAGTGAAGAGACAGAGGTTGAAGGGAACCAGGAGGGGGAGAGTTAATGAGACGAAAAGCCCTTGACTACACCTTGTTTAGAAGAGCTGTATATGGGGAGCCTCCCCACACATAAGAGTTGTACTCTACAGAGGGGCGAATAAAACTCGGGTATGAAGTCAACAACTGTGGAGGGGTAAAGAAGGCACAGAGTTGGCTTAGCACATCTAATTTCTTGGAAGCAGATTTTACAAGAGATGCAACATGATCTTTCCAAGATAAATCCTGTGAGAATGAAACCCCAAATATGTTTAGGGATGATGCAGGACAGCTGGATATTATTAAACAATAGAGGGTATTCTTGTGGAACACTTTATCTGGCTGATAGGTGTAAGAACTGAGTCTTTGATGCATTAAAAACAAGATTACTTTTAACCCCGTAAAGAACACCAGTCAAGTCAGACATTAGGTGTGCCATAGCCTCATCCCTTGTTTGTTGAAGTAACTGCTGAGATGGACGTTGCGGGAACCTAATGGAAACGTGAAGGGTGGAATCATCAATGTAAGTGAGTAGGGTTATATGTACAGCATAGAGGGTCACTGATGAATAAAAGGAAGAGACCTGGTGATACGACAGAGCCGTGAGGAACACCACTGTTGATAGATCTAGGAGAAGAACGGTGGCCATCTACAACAGTAGCTATAGAACAAACAGAAAGTTGTTATAGATGAAAACACAGATAGAAGGATGGAAACCGTAAGAGACCAGTTCAGAAATTAACCCGAGACGTCCCATCGACGTATGGTTACGTTGCAACATTTTGCATTTGCCAGTCCCGTCGACGTACTGGTACGTAGCACAATTGCAAGGATCATAATTTGCACAATTTTCAATTTCCACGCATGATTTTTCGTACGTATACACGGGACACCTTCCTCTATTCCTCTACAAGATGCCAAGCAGGGACAATGCCTTACACCGCATAACCTCCCCCCCCCACACGCCATTGTCTCAGCAATTCACCTGTTACCAGTGACCTGGCCAGTAAAGACACTCAGGGCGAGAGTGATTCCCCAATCGATGACAATGTGGAGGACAAAGTTTACATAGCATTAGAGGAAGAAACAGTCAGAAATGATGATCAGGTAATGTGGCAGAAGAAGGTCAGATATGGTGATGAGTTAGTGAGTGAAACAATGCTTATAATGCCTATATTACTGTTTGAAAACCAATATAATCTCGTACTACATATAAATTTGTACCAAGTAAATAAATAAATACCGTTTATGAGTGGTGTGAAATAGTTACCCTCCCATAGAACTTGTTTTCTTTGGTGCCAGCCTGATAGAAAACCCAGTAAGATAAGGAGGTACTGCTACCTGGATCGAGTATTTTAAACCTCAGGTGAGCGATTTCTCTATGAATTTTCGATGTTTCCCACCAAAACCGGAGGTTTTAGCCAATTTTTTTTTTTTCAAAAATAGCTCAGGATTGGGGGGTGTCAGAGGTGCGAAATAGCTCGAGACATGATGGGTTAAAGACTTTTGCCAGACTCGATCAAAAACCTTTGAGATGTCAAGTACAATGGGAAAACTTTCGCCAAACTCCAGAAAGAAGGATGACCAGGAGTCTGAAAGATAGGTGAGATCACAGTGGAACGTCACTGATGAACCCATACTGATGATCAGAAAGAAGGTTCTGATAGGAAAGATGCTTTAAAAATTTTCTGTTAAGAATAAACTCGAGAACTTTTGAGATACAGGATGTTAAAGCGATTTGGCAATAGTCAGAGAGTTGGGAATGGTCACCCTTCTTTGGGACTGGCTGAATGAGAGCAAACTTCCAGCAAGAAGGAAAGGTACCAGTTGATAAGCAAAGGCAAAAGAGTTTACCTAGGCAGGATGTAAGATGCACAGTTCTGGAGGAAATCGGAAGGGATCCCAACAGGCCCATATGTCTTGCTAGTACTGAGGCCAGTGATAGCAGAAAATACATCAGTTGAAGAAATTTCAGTGTCAGCCATGAGGAAGTCAGAGGGGGAAGTGATGGAGGAACAGCACCAAAATCGTCTAAGGTGGAACTGGAGGAGCATGTCAGAGCGAAGAGATCTGCTTTATCAAAAAAGGAAATAGCTACAGAACCATCAGAGTAGAAAAGAGGAGGGAAAATTGATGAGGTAAAGTTGTTAGGTTTTTGGTAAGGTGCCAGAAGGAGCGGGAAAAATTCCAGTTGGAGAGTTGACAGCATTGAGAACGGATGAACTTAGTTTTAGCAGAGTGAAGAACAGACTTAGCATGATTCCGGGCAGAAACATAAAAAACATGTGATTTAGAGGTGGGTTGCCCCCAGTACACGATATAGGCCCTCTCCTTGTGAACAGCACTAGGACAAGCGTGATTAAACTTAGATTTTTCTTGCATTAGTCAAAGGATATGAAAAAAGGAATGCATGCTTCCATGCCACAGAGAACCCATAATGCGCAAAACACACTCAGATGGCTCCTGGCCATGGAAGCAATAATCATTTCAGGGAAAATAGGAGAAGTACTGCCTGAGGGCCTCCCAATCAGCAGCTCCAAAGTGCCATAACCGACTTTTCTTTGGAGGGTCCACAGGCCATACTGGAGCAAGAGGATAGGTTATGGTAATAAGGTTGTGATCGGAGGTGCCCAATGGAGGGGAAAGATTAACAGTGTAAGCAGAAGAATTAGTTGTAAGGAAGATGTCAAGTATGTTGGAGCTCTCACCAAGGTGGTCAGGGATATGAGTAGGGTGCTGTACTAGCTGCGCTAGGTCATTAAGGATAGAAATGATGTAGGCTTGTTCACCAGGTGGATCAGTGAAAGGAGAGGAGAGCCAAAGGTGCAGGTGAACACTGAAATCTCCTAGAATGGAGATTTCAGGGAAAGGAGAAACGGATAGGATGTGTTCCATTGTGTAAGTAAGATGGTCGAAAATTTTTTCATAGTCAATAGAATTTGAGGATAAGAAAACAGCACAGATATATTTACAGTAGTCATAGAATGACAGGAACCCCAAAACCAGAGAGTAGAGAATTCAGAAGAATCAAGTTCAGGAACACAAGAGCAAGGTAAGTCGTTGTTTACATATTCACAACTGCCACCTTTGGCTTTGAGATGAGTATAGAGGAAGTAGGAGGATTCAGAGAAGGGTTTGCTATAAGCTGCCTCAGACAGATGAGTCTCAGTTAAGAAGGGAAGGTGAGGTTCAGAGGAGGAGGGGTGGTGCTCAACAGAAAGAGGAAAGGCCGAGAATTTTGCAGAAATGAAGAAGTAAGTCAGATAGTGGTTCCAAGCAACTCGTTGAGTCGTCACTGGGAAAGGGGCGGATGGTGGGGGCATTTATGGTCCCCTCCCCCTTGGGGACTCCCAGGTTTGGTTATTAGACGCCATTTTTGGTTTCAGTTTTGAACAGGATGGGTAGTGTGTAATGTGCATGTAGTTTGGTGTTGACAGTTAGAGAAACTCGCACTGGAGATCATATTGGCCTACCCTCTGTGCTACTGAAACACTGAAAAAGTACAGCAAAGGGGGATGGTCAGGAACTAGTCCCGAGGGCTGGTGAAACGGGAGCTCCAGCTCTCCATGTCATCAGCTTTCTATCCACCTTCGGAGTACTTCCCTGCTCGACTGGTGCTACAGTCTATACTAGGCCTCTCAATGTAAAAGATATCATCGTACGTTAGTGATCAATGGGAAATCTCTTTCCCACTTTCAGTACTAGAGGGTTTTAAATTGCATGAAATTAGGAAGTGGTTAAAGATTGGCTATATTATCAGTGATCCTTCCAGTCTCTTTTCTCCTCTCCAGTTTCCCTCTCCTCGCCGTTTCTTAACTCCCCTCCCCTCTCTCCTCTTCTTTCCTCCTGTTCCTCTCCCTTCATCTCCCCTCCTCAAATTTCTCACCGTCCTATATCGGAACTCTTATCCTCTCCTCTCTCCCTCACCTCCCTTCATCTCTTCCCTTCTTCCCTTATCGTCCTCGAATCTCCCGCTTCCTCCATTCGTCTCATCCTCCCCTCCAAATCCATCCCTCCTCTTCCCTCTCCCATCCTTCCCTCTCCCACCTGCCCCTTCTCTCTTCCATCTCTCCCCTTGTTATCTTTTGATCTCTCCCTGTCTCCAATTATAACACCTTTTCCCCTTCCCTTCCCCCACCCCTTGTCTCTCTTCTATCTCTACCTCTCTCATCCTTTTTCCTCCTCCAAACTCCCCGTTCCTCCCATAATTCCCCCCCCACCCTCGTCCACTTCCCCCCTCCTCCTCCCCCTGGGAATTGTAGTGTGAGGGAGGAATTATGCAAATTGAGCCACTGTCCTGCTGACGTTTGATACATCACTTTTTTTATTCCTTTATTTTTGACGGGCAAGCTGTCACAGGCCGGATAAACTTCTTAACGATCTAACGTCACACAATTAAACTGGTTTGTAGCTTCGGTGTGACCGCTAAAGTGGTCCGTTGCTACGGCGTCACGCAGCTAAACTGTAGCTGGGGCGTCACACGGCCGAAGTGGCTTGTGGCTGTGTGGGTCACACAGCTGCAGTGATTTTTAGCTGGGGCGTCACACAGCTGAAGTGGTTGGATTACACTGTAATCACACAGCTACAGTGGTTTGTAACAGCGGCATCACGCAACTAAAGTGGTTTGCTGCTGCGATATCACACAGCTAAACAGGTTTGTAGCTAGGACATCACACACCTAAAGTGTATTGTAGCTAGGGCGTCTTACAGCTAAATTAGTTTGTAGCTGGGACGTTACACAGCTAAAGTGGTTTGTAGGTGGGGCGTAACACAGCTAAAGTGGTCTATAGATAGGGGGAGGGGGTTGCATAGCCACGGTGGTTTGTAGCTGCAGGATCACATAGTCAAAGTGGTTATAACTGCAGCGTGACATAGCTAAAGTGTAGCTGAGGCGTCACACGGCTAAAATCTTCACCATGGTTAAGACTACCACTGTGCAATAATATTCAAGGTATTTTGGTGAGTGTCTGCAGAGTTTTGGAGCGAATGTGAATGTGGTAATGATGGGAGATCTGAATGCTAGAGTGGGAAATGTAGCAGTTGAAGGTGTAGTTGGTATGCATGGTGTGCCTGGAAGAAATGAAAATGGGGAGCAAATGATAGCAATGTGTGTTGAGCGAAAGATGGTGATTGGAAATACGCTGTTTGGGAAGAAAGATATTTATAAGTATACTTGGGTGAGACAGGAGGGTGGAAGGTGGAAGGTTTGTTGATAAGTATGAATGTACTAGCTTTAGGGGTATAAGTCTGTTGAGTGTTGTAGGTAAGGTGTATGGTAGAGTGTTAATTATGAGAGTTAGAGAGGGTACAGAGGGAGTGATTGGTGATGAGCAGTGTGGCTTTAGGAGAGGGAGGGGATGTGTGGATCAGGTGTTTGCGGTGAGACAAGTGTGTGAAAAGTATTTAGCGAAAGGCAAGGATGTGTTTTGGGCATTTAAGGATTTAGAGAAAGCGTATGATAGAACTGATAGGGAGGCTTTGTGGACTGTTTTAAGATTGTATGGACTTGATGGAAGGTTATTAAAAGGAGTGAAAAGTTTTTATGTAAATAGTACAGCATGAGTAAGGGTGGGAAACGCTGTGAGTGATTGGTTTCCTGTAAGAGTGGGGCTGCGACAGGGATGTGTGATGTCGCCTTGGTTGTTTAATATTTACATGGATGGTGTTGTAAGGGAGGTGAATGCAAGAGTTTTAGGTGAAGATCTGAGTCTGGTGAATGTTGATGGTGGAGAGTGGAATCTGAAGCAGCTGCTGTTTGCAGATGATACTGCACTGGTGGCTGATTCAGAGGAGAGATTGAAACAGTTGGTAGAGGAGTTTGGAAGGGTGTGTGAAAGGAGGAAATTGAAAGTAAATGAGAATAAGAGTAAAGTGATGAAGTGTACGAGGTTGGTAGATGGTAGGGTGATGAATATAGTTCTGAATGGTGAGTTGCTTGAGGAGGTAGAGTGTTTTAAATATCTAGGGTCACATGTTGCTGTGGATGGAAGAATAGATGCAGAAGTGAAGTTTAGAATAAATGAAGTAGGAAAGGTGCTGGGAGGAATGAAAAAAGTGTTTAGATGTCGTTCGCTTAGAATGGATGTAAAGAGAAGGCTGTATGAGGGTGTTGTGGTACCGACTGCATTGTATGGGGCTGAAACATGGAATATGGGTGTAGCAGAGATGAAAAGTTTGAATGTAATGGAGGTGAGGTGTCTGAGGAGTATGTGTGGAGTGACGCGTATGGATCGAGTGCGGAATGATGAAGTGCGAAGGAGAACTGGAGTTGTTCGGGAGATGGCTGGTAGAGTTGAGCAGAGGGTGTTGCGATGGTTTGGGCATATAGAGAGAATGGATAATGAGCGATTGGTGAAAAAGATATGATGTGAGAGATGTAAGGCTGAGAGGAAGACCACGAATAGGATGGATGGACAGTGTGAAGAGAGCGCTGGATGCGAGAGGGATGTCTGTTGAGCAAGGAAGAGTGGCTGTGCGTGACAGAAATGGGTGGAGAGAAATTGTGAATGAATAAGTGATGACGCAGCCCTGAGGGGATATTCTCCCGCATTTGGTCTGATCAGCTATTTCAGATCAGGTGCAGGTAAGGGGATGAGTCTGTTATGATGTGGCAGGGGTAAACCAGCTCTGCTGTCGGGCCCTGCTGCGGATGTCACTGATTGCATTGCGCAGTTGACCCTTGTGCAGTGTGGTGCGGTGAGGATCTGTCCGTTCTCCCCTTTGGGGCTAAGATGTGAATGAATGTGTTTGAATGGATGATTAAATGGGGAGTGTGTCGTCCTGTCTCGGCTACCTCCCTTTCCTTGGGGGAAGCAGCCTAGGTACATAGATAGATAGATTCTGGACTTCTCTTGGCGAAAGTTTATACTCTCCTGTTCAAAAAACCTTTCCCAAGCTGGATATAATTGTCTGGAGTTAGCAGGACTAAACCAGACAAGATTCTCCGTGACTGAAGTTTATTTAAGTTTCCTTCTTCATGACACAGCTAAGTGTCGTGTAGCTGTGGTCTGACAGCTAATGCACTCCCTACGGTTTGCCGGACCACTTCCAATGAGTCTTTCCTTATTTTTCTTGCTGTCTCGATCCAGTCTTACTTGACTTGGGAGAAAGTGTCACTGACCCCTTGAATGTGGTGACATATATCGAAATTTATTCTTCTTACGTCCTGACGATTTTGGTGAAGACTGATTTTAAATTCTTCAGTTCGAAAGTTCTCTCCAAGGCTAAATAGAATCGTCGGGAGGTGACAGTACTAGAATATTAAGCACGTCCTCGTGAGATGACTGGTAGATGAAAGAAGAGGGGCTTTAGTTTACTGTTCTTGGAAAACAGATTAAAACTAATCATTATCACACCCGCACTGGTTAATCTACAACGCCCATCTTCACAGGCTGTATAATTATATAACCACCACCCTGCTCTGTCACCCATCACCATGCCAACCCATTCATTTCCTATCGCCACATCCATTTTCTACCTCCCACAAGAAGCTTCTACTTCTAACGAGTACACCTTCCCAGTCAACCATATTCACTTCTGACTTTCTACAAATCAGCATTATGGTCCATCCAAATCACACCTTCCACCCATCACACTCATTTTTTTAATTGTCCACCTTTGACGTGCATCCTACTGGTCTATATTCAACACTCACTCTCAAAGTAATCTCTCTCCAGGTATGGCCCACCACCTGTTACTATCCCTTTACCCAGTCATCTCTGCATATCCAACCCAGTCTTAATCCCACCACCTATTATTCTCCCTCCATCCAATCATCTTCGAGTATCCAACTCAGCCTTAACCCCACCACCTGTTACTGTCCCTCCACCCAGTCATCTCCGTCCATCCAACCCAGTCGTTGCTCCATCACCTATTATTATCATCCCTCCACCCAGTCATCTCCGTGTTTCCAACCCAGGGCTTAAAAACCTGAATCGACATCTCAATAGCCACTGTGTCCACTAGGCTAGGGTTTAACAAAACTTTATCACAGGCATGACCTAGATGGATCTATCTTAACCTAAATTACTTGAAAGTCCTTGAGTGTGCTGTGTTACAAGTTAAATTATGAGATGTGCAACAGTAAATCTTATATCACTGAAAGACTACAAAAAAAAAAAACGCCATTATTATTGTTCATTGTCTTTCATTGTGGTTCATTGGAGGCTGGGAAGAGGGGAGTAAGTATTCTGTAACTTATCGCTTCTCCATTCTCATTCCCATGCTCGTGTATAGTTTCGCCCCATACCACGTTCTTTGAGTTAGACTATGGACGAGTGAGGGTTGTCTACTTGTGCCCCTAGGAAGACGCCCTGAATAGTCCTTGGAAGCCAGGACTGAAATAAACACACTTGAGATTCGTTGTCTGTCGTAATTCAGATTTTGATTCACAGGTAAGAACAAGAGGCATGGTATCTGATCTCGTCTTTCCTTGTCTTTCATGAAAAAAAGGAAAATATAACAGTTCACGATAATTTCCTCTCGTCACTAAGTTATACTTTTGCACGAGAGAGAGAGAGAGAGAGAGAGAGAGAGAGAGAGAGAGAGAGAGAGAGAGAGAGACAGAGAGACAGACAGACAGACAGAGACAGAGATAGAGAGAAAGAGAGGGAGAGAGAGAGAGGGGGGGGGCACGTCAGAAGAGAAGGGGTGAGGGCCAAGTAAACCTGTTGGATCGGATGACATTCTGGCTGGTCCTTTTTTTTTTTTTTTTTTTTCAATCTCCAGATGGTTATGTTCTAAAGAAGGAATATCATTTTTTGAAGGGTTAGTGAAACTTTTGAGTAAACATTCATTTCGAACACATTGTTCTAAGGAGAGTAAAGTTTTTGTTCGGGGGAAGGGAGAATAATACGAAAAACAAAAATGTCCTTGGAATAACAGGACAGAACAGGAGTGGGGAAGGCAGGCCAAAATAGGTTGCGATAATTTAAGAGGGTTGGACACCATGGTAATCAAGATACTTCAAGACCGATCACGGTAGGTCAAGACAGGTTCTGGACAGGACGGACGATGTGAGGACAAGTAAGGGAGACGGATAAGGAAGAACTAGAGGAGACAAGTTGGAAGACAGATGAGGAAGAGTTAAAGATGACCAGGTGAGACAGTTGGAAGACAGGTGAAGAAAAGTTAGTGGAGACCAGGTGAGACAAGGTGGAAAACAGATGAAGATGAGTTAAAGATCAGGTACGACAGGTAGAAATACAGGTGTGGAGGAGTTAACGATCAGGTGAGACAAGTTAGAAGACAGGTGAGGAAAATTTAGAAGAGACCAGATGAGACAAACTGGAAGACAGGTGGGGAAAATTTAGAAGAGACCAAGTGAGATAAGTTGGTAGACAGATGAGGAAAAGTTAAAGACCAGGTGAGACAAGTTGGAAGACAGGTGAGGGAGGGTTAGAAGAGACCAGATGAGACAAGTTGGAAAGCGGATGGAAAAAAGTTAGAGGAAACCAGGTGAGGCAAAATAGGTCAGATTAAAACAAGTAATGATAGGTCAAGCGAGAGGGAAGGCATAGGGTGAGGACAGGTTAGGTAGAACAGGGTAGAGGGAGAGAGGTCGGCAGGACAGTTTGAGCGGCTGGACTCGTTATCTATGTTTGCTCACATTTTTTACGGGCGATGGAGGAGGCGGTAGGAATACATTACCTTGCACGCCTCCTCACCTCCACCAGCACCATCACACTACAGCAGCATCACACCAACTGCCATACCACCACATTACCAGACAACCATACCACCACATCACCACACTATCACACCATCACACAACCAATCGACCACTCTTCCACCCCATCACACTACCACGCCACTACACTACTACATCACCACACAACCACATCATCACACTTCCACACCATCATACAACCAGTCGACCATACTACAGTCTCATCGTACTACCACACCACCACACTGCCAGATAACCACACTTCCACATTACATCACCAAAATACCACACTACTGCACAACCACACAAGCGCTGGAGGAGGAGGTGAGAATACACTCCCTTGCACCTTCCCTCTGTCCCTCTCTCACCACTCCCACTGCACAACCATAACGTCACCACAGCCGTCACCATTATATCATCACACTGCCACACCACCACACTATAACAGTGCCGCACCATTAGACTACCACACCATCACGCTGTTTTATCATTACCACATACATCCCCCGCAACACAGCCACACCTTCACTCAACGACAGCACCAGACCATCACATTATCACGACATCACCCTACCACACTTGTCCATCACACCATATCACCACAACACTACACAATCACTCTAATTTACATCCTCCTTTATCTCATTATCAAATACTCTATCACCAAAACCTCGTGTATCCATCACCACATCACCATACCACCACAACAGGGCAACAGCACACCATCACTGTATTACTCACTCACCACCACTACACAGTCATACCATTTTCTCACACTTTGTTTTCAGCACACTATCACTCTTTAAATTAGTTCCTCTACATTACTGATTTACCACACCAAAACATCACCCCACAATCCTGCCTCCGTCACACTACCATGCACCACCTCTACACCACTCCACCACATTACCTCCACCCCACTACCACAACCTTGAGCTACCACAATCCTCCCCTACCATCACTGCAATATCAGTTTGTACACTGCCAAACATAACATCGCACTACCACACCCACAACCACACTACCACTTCAATATTCCGTACACCATTAGACCATTCGTGACTGACACATCCTACGTAATTAATATGGACGGTGGGTGACATGCGCTGGTGTGTGACACGTAGGTCTGCTGGTTTTTTGGGAATGAGCTGTTCAGAGTCGGATACGTAAATGAAACAACACATAATTAGATGAAAATACTTCATCTATGGATTTTCTGGTTTGGACGTATTTCCCTTATAAAAAAGAAGACGAGAGAGAGAGAGAGAGAGAGAGAGAGAGAGAGAGAGAGAGAGAGAGAGAGAGAGAGACAGACAGACAGACAGACAGACAGACAGACAGACAGAGACAGACAGACAGACAGACAGACAGACAGAGAGACTGCGCCGCTGAAACCCAGCAATACCTTGCGACAATATAGGTAATAAGAGATTTAAAAAAGGAAAACGAGATAGCAAAAGCGGGGAGAATAAAAGACAACCTCCTCTACATCCCCCCCCCCTCCCCCGGCCCCCCGGCATCCTCTTACGATTTTATGTTTCCGAGGACAAATCGTGGCGGGATTTGTAGCTACAGGACACGGAAAAAGCGCTTGACTATAAATATTTGCAGGTACAATGACACGTGATACCTCACCATCTGAAAATAAATCCAGCTTAATTACGTTCGCTCTACTCCCGGTATTTATTGTTCTCCGCTGCACACTTGTTAGGGGATTCCTTGTAAGATCTGCTGTGAACCGTGACCCCAGTTTCTTGTGCACTAGTAATAAATACTAGATTTTTTTTTTTTTTTTACGCCGTGTCCCCTTTGTTGGTAAGGGCTAGGGCGTTGCCCCTGGGTAGAGGACTTAGGTTTTGGAGCATGTAGCACTTGATGACCGGATGCTCTTCCTGATGTCTGCAAGTGCCCCTTGGGTGGACATAAACCTCCAACCCTTCAGTTAGAGCACTCCAACCTACTGAGCCACGGCTGCTACAGTAAGCTAGGTGACAGGAAAGCGCTACCTCTCCCGGTATGGCAGCTTCCCCGGGGGCGGCGCAAACTCACGACTCTTTGGTCCTCAGACAGGCGCTGTACCACTTAGCTGCCGTGCCTTCCACTTAAATCACTCTGGCTACTCCCATCCATTTTTTCACTTTACTCAAGTCTACTATTATAAGTTACATGCAGTCGTGTTCTCATCCGTTACAAGGTGTCTTACCACGTTTTCGCTAAGATTTGATTGCATCAGTCTCCTGGTATATGAAGGGATGATATGGTTTTTGTAGCATAGCTTGTAGAAACCATCAGTGGTGCCACCTATTACTGTGAAGCTATTGTACATACACACACACACACACATACACACACACAAAACCAGTGGTAAATGCAAGGTTCTTCATCGTGTACTCCCACCCACGTCCATCACTGTGCATCACAGTTTTTAGACAAAATAGGCTACTCGTAATTCAGGAACTTAGTCACCTATGGTTGAGCAACTTCACTTAAAAAACATACCCAGTTTAATCATTCACACAAAAAACATACCTGGTGTAATCATTTATCAAGAATGAAAATGATGTACCATACAGCAAATAGTCATCTGAGGCAGGAGGAGGAAGACACTGCAGCAGCACTGGACAGTTGGAGAACGTACTTAGGCTTGTTTTGCATATAGTAGCTCAATACTCGTATCCTCTTGTATGGTGGAGGGGAGGGAAGAGGGGGAGACCAAGGAAGAGATGAAGCGATGGAATGGAGAGATATAAAAGAGGGAGGTGTGAGTTGGAGGGAGGGCAGTCAAATGACAGAGGACACGGCAACGTGGAGGGTATATGTTTGTGACCACCCCTTGCGGAATTAAAGTGCTGACAATAAGACAGACAGAATAAAAGGATCACATAAAAGAATGGATAGGAAGATCATATGCGGTGGATGGGAAAAAGAGAAACTTAGTTAACAGTAGTGTGATAATTGTAGATGGTAGTGATGATAACGGTACTGATGACTGGTTTGTGATGATATTGGTAGTTATAATTCTAAGAGTGGTGATGATGATAGTATTGTAGTTTTTTACTCAGGAAAACGAAATTTTGCATAATGGCATACTTCCTCCCAAATCAGGCTTTAGGCATGACTCTCTATGGGCCTCTCTTTCCTGGGACAGATGATGGCCCCCTGGGGTAAGGGAACTGCCATTTTTATTTTTATTAATTAATTAATTAATTTTTTGCCTCCACCTACTTTAAATGGACGAGGTATTAAGTGACTGGTTTGTCCATCTGTGCGTGCGCAGGTCCGTGAGTGCTTCCGTCCATCCATAACATTTTCTGGGTGGAATATCTCCTAAACTCATCAACGGATTTCAAATGAACATTTGTAGGTGATGCGGTATAAGATGATGATCTGATTAGGTCAGCTAGGTCAAGGGGTTAAAGACCAAGATTATATGGGGTTGACTTAACCTATCCTTGTGGTCATGATATCTCCTGAACCCCCTCAATGGATTTTGACTTTTGTCTGTTATGCACTATGAAGGAACAATTAAATGATTAGGTCAGCAAGGCCAAGTGTCAAAGATCAAGGCCATTTGACTTAGTTTATCCTAGTGGACATAATATCTCTGGAACTCCTCAACGGATTTCAATCAAACTTTTGTCAGTGATACAGTATTAAAGGATGATGATGGTTAGGTCAGGAAGATCTTGGGGTCAAAGGCCAAGGTCATATGGGGTCGACTTATTATTATATTTTTTAATGTGCTCTACTCTGGGCATAGGCTTCACAGCCTGCTCCCAAGGCCCAGTAGTCCTCCTACATATCATACACCTCTACATGCCACCACTTCGGCGCTAACACCCACCGTCCATATTGAATACATGCTAGGGCTGTCTCATACAGGACTGGTGCATTGGCATTAGTGGGGGTATTTTTACGACATGTCTGCAGATCTTCTGGTAGATTGGTAAAGTCTGCTTTACATGAAATTCAAATCCTTAAACTGTTCCCTGCCCCAGCGAGGATTTGAACTAGGGTTCAGAAGGACCGTAGGCCACCTCTCTACTGATGAACCTGTCATTGAGGATGTATGGCGAATCCATGTGCAAGTCTTGGCGGAGGCATACTGAGCAACGCTTTGCGTGCGTGCGGAGACTCAGCTGTCTGAGGCAAACCCTTCTCTGTATCCTCCTACTTTCTCTATACTCATTTCAAAGCCAAAGGTGGCTGTTGTGTATATATACGCAACGACTTATCTTGCTCTCGTGTTCCTGAACTCGATTCTTCTGAATTCTCTACACTCTGGCTTCAGCTTTCCTGTCATTCTCTGACTAAATATATCTGTGCTGTTTACTTATCCCCTAATTCTACTGACTATCAAAAATTCTTTGACTATCTTACTTCTACGATGGAACACATTCTATCCATTTCTCCTTTCTCTGAAATCTCCATTCTAGGAGATTTCAATGTTCACCACCACCTTTGGCTCTCCTCTCCTTTCACGGATCCACCTGGTGAACAAGCCTACATCTTTTCTATCCTTAATGATCTAGAGCAGCTTGTACAGCACCCTACCCGTATCCCTGACCACCTTGGAGAGAGCTCCAACATACTTGACCTCTTCCTCACAACTAATCCTTCTGCTTACTCTGTTAATCTTTTCTCTCCCTTGGGCTCCTCGGATCACAACCTTATTACCTTAACCTGTCCTATCACTCCGGTACGGCCTGTGGACCCTCCAGGGAAACGTCGTCTGTGACATTTTGGAGCCGCGGACTGGGAGGCCCTCAGGCAGTACTTCTTTGATTTTCCCTGGAATGATTATTGCTTCCATGGCCGTGAGCCATCTCAGTGTGCCTTGCGCATTATGGAGGTTATTCTCTCGGGCATGGAAGCATACATTCCTTTCTCATATCCTTTGACTAACCCAAGAAAACCTTGGTTTAATCACGCTTGTTCTAATGCTGTCCGCAACGCCCATCTCAACAGTTACTTCAACAAACAAGGGATGAGGCTATGGCACACCTAATGTCTGACTTGGCTCGTATCTCTGACTGGGGTAAAAATAATATGGTTGTTTTTAATGCAACGAAGACTCAGTTCTTACACCTATCAACCCGACAAAATCTTCCACAGGTATACCCACTAATGTTTAATAATATTCAGTTTAATCCTGCATCATCCTTGAACATGCTTGGGGTTTCATTTACTCGGGACTTATCTTGGAAAGATCATATTACATCTCTTGTAAAATCTGCTTCCAAGAGATTGGGTGTGCTAAGCCGACTCCGCTCTTTCGTTACCCCTGCACAACTGTTGACTCTATACAGGGGTTTTATCTGCCCCTGTGTGGAGTTCAACTCTCATGTGTGGGGAGGCTCCCCACATACAGCTCTTCTCAACAGGGTGGAGTCAAAGGCTTTTCGTCTCATTAACTCTCCTCCTCTTACTGACTCCCTTCAACCTCTGTCTCTTCGCCGCACTGTTGCATCTTTATCTTTTTCCATCGCTACTTTAATGGTCACTGCTCCTCTGAACTGTCTGCTTGCATTCCTCCACCTCTATGACGGGCACGTAGCACCCGTCTGGTAGCAAACTCTCATCCCTTTTCTGTCCAACTCTCTAATGCAAGAGTTAACCGTTACTCCCAGTCTTTCATTTATGCAACAGGTCAGCTCTGGAACTGTCTCCCTCTGTCTGTATTTCCTGCTGCCTATGATCTCCAGTCTTTCAAATGCAGTGTGTCCAGGCATCTCAAAATGATTGGATCTTGAATTTGGCTCTCTATTGTATTATGTTTTTCTCTTGAAGGGAACTGTTACTGCGGGCTCATGGCCTTTGGTTCCTTCTTTCTCGCATTAAAAAAAAATAAAAAAAATAAAAAATTGCTTGGGGCCCGAGTTCTCAGTGTTTCATTACTTGGGCAAAGCTCGATACCACTGGAAGGTCTCTGATAATCCGATGTCACCTTGATGGTGCACTTGATAAGGCTCCTGTCTGGTGATGACGAGGTCAGGGTTTGAAACTTCATTAGTGGTGGAACACTGAATAATCTCCACAACAGTGTCAGAACTCTTCTTAGTCAGTTCCAAGACGGCGTGATAACGTATAGGTGACACGTCTTCATTGAAGAGGTTCGGTTCTACAACATACCAATTACGAACTGTCTATGGTTAGCCAGTGAACCTGCAATTGAGGCGCCCCCTGCTGAAGTGATGCAAGTGACACCTCGGTTGAAATTTAGTTTTCACTAGCATCAAAGAGTACGATAATAGCTCTATGTGAAGTAAGTTTCCCAAAGTGATTCAGGGAAGTGGTGTGGTCATAAGCTCCATTATCCTACACAAAACCACTAATTATTGAAGGAAATGCTGCACGACTTAACTTTCCAATCTGTAGTGAGGCAAGAGCCCGGGAGAGGTGCTCAACCAATCAGCACACTAACATCATGGTGCCCACCACCCAATGGGAGCGCAGCAGGGCCATCAGTCATAGCTCCTTGCATGTATCAACTGGTTTAGCTTTTTTTCTTTCTTTCTTTTTGTGTGTGGTTTTCTGACCTGTACGGTTCGTTGTGTTAAGCTAGTGTTAACCCGCCCCATCCCGACCACTTTTCCACCACAGACTCCCCCCAGTCTTGACCATTTTTGGAAATTTTTTTTTTTGGATCAAACCTCCACTTTGGTGAGAAACATCGAAAATTCATAGAGAAATCGCTCACCTGAGGTTTAAAATACTCGATCCAGGTACCAGTACCTCCTAACCTGACTGGGTTTTCTAACAGGCTGGCACCAAAGAAAACGAGTTCTATGGGAGGGTAACTATTTCATACCACTCATAAACGGTATTTATTTATTTACTTGGTACGAATTTATATGTAGTACGAGAGTATATTGGTTTTCAAACAGTAATATAGGCATTATAAGCATTGTTTCACTCACTAACTCATCACCATATCTGACCTTTTTTTGCCACATTACCTGATCATCATTTCTGACTGTTTCTTCCTCTAATGCTATGTAAAGTTTGTCCTCCACATTGTCATTGATTGGGGAATCACTCTGGCCCTGAATTTCCTACTGTGGCATGACATGGCTTTACTGGCCAGGTCACTGATAACAGGTGAATTGCTGAGATAATGGCATGCAGGGGGTGGAAGGAGGTCATGCTGGGTAAGGCACTGTCCCTGCCTGGCATCTTGTAGAGGAAGGTGTCCCGTGTATACGTACCAAAAATCACTCGCGAAAATTGAAAATTGTGCAAATTCGGGACCTTGCAATTGATTCGCATTTATGTACGTCGACGGGATTGGCAGTGACAAAACGTGTGGATGTTAATTCACATCGACGGGATGCCACGGGTTAAGAAAAAAAGTAATATTATTATGAAAGGAAAGTCATTATTATTCTCAGTAACAATCAAGTTGTGTGTACGTGTCTACATAAAAGAATATTATTTTGAGAAGTCCTTACGAGTGTTACATTACCTATATTTTTTTTTTACAAGAAAATATTATTCAGCATTGACCCATTGTGCCAAAGGGGGTTCTATGGCTATGATTAAGTGAGGTACCCAAGAGAAAGCCTTAATGTTAAGTTAGTGTTAAGAAAAAATAATAATAATAATAATATTATGAAAGAAAAGTCACTATTATTTTTTTTTAGTAAAAAGCAAGTTGTGTGTATGTGGCTACATTAAAGAAAAATATTTTGAAAAGTCCTTATATGTTTTACATTACCTATTTCTTTTTAATTTACAAGAAAATAATATTCACAGTATTATGAAGAGGAAATTAAGTATTGACATCAAGAACATATTAAGTGAAGAAGTAGTACAGTAATAAGACAAAGCACAGTTACATTCAATAATATTATTGTCTGGGTCATTGTCTCGCAATGGCTTGGGTAGGCCTTCAGTCTTCATCAGCCACTTATTCAGACAGTTTAAAACAACAGGATTATTAATAGGTAAAGGATGCCATTTTTTTATCCACAAAACTCCGACAAATCGTATGTTGAGTGAGATCGTATGGAGGTACCTAAAATATAGGGTACAAAAGCGCCATGTGCTTCAAGGGGTCATGTATTATCAGTAGATTAATAACAACCCGAGAAAATAGCATATGAGAGTTGCAAATGAGGTTAGCACCACCGATTTGCTCCTTGTTTCATTTCCGCTCTAGAGGTGAAGTGAGGCAAGGGCAAGCGGGAGTAGGCCAGCCCACCAACTTTCAAACGCTGTTTTCTCGTCTTCTTGTTTGTGTCGCTTGCATCACTTTAGCAGGGCGCGCCATAATTAGACTGTGATAATGATGACCGATACTTCATGTGCAAAAAATAACAATTATGTGACTCGAATGAGCTCTGAGTAACGTCACATCAATTCCACGTGTTGTATAAAATTTTCATAAGAAGTCCCCAAGGCATATTTATATGAGTTTGTGCCCTGTGCAAGAAAAGCATTTTCACCACAAATTAACGGAGTGAGCTAAGAAAAAGTCTAATTATATGGTAACTGGATGTAATAGGGTTTTCTTAGTAGAATTATAATACACACACACACACGCATAAAGAGAGAGAGAGAGAGAGAGACAGACAGACAGACAGACAGACAGAGACAGAGACAGAGACAGATACAGAGAGAGAACATCCAAATCCTAATTCTCATGTTTTGTTTGGGCAGAGGAACTTGACACATTGCTCTCCGATCTTTTTCATGACATACTTGTCACGGGGGGATGTGAATTTAAGAATTAAAAATGCCAAATATTGCTCAAAA
Source organism: Coenobita brevimanus (assembly GCF_032717465.1). Lineage (NCBI taxonomy): Eukaryota > Metazoa > Arthropoda > Malacostraca > Decapoda > Coenobitidae > Coenobita > Coenobita brevimanus. Next base: position 21,043,756 of record NC_136979.1, on the reverse strand, counting down.
GTAGAGACAAGGAATTAACTTTTAAAAATCAAGTAGTGACTTTTACTTTATTCTGGCTTACTTCGCCGATTCTCTAGGGACGAGAATTTATAAACTTTCTCAACAGTACACAGCAGAGACTAATCACTCACGAGCGCTGTTAGCCTCTTGAGAAAGTGAATCCACCCCTGACAATCAATAACAAATACTAATCATAATGGACAGGTTCTTGCCGGTGCTTAACTCCTAGCTGGCACAACAGATTTAAGTTTAATACAAAAGAACTAGAAAAAAAAACAATTCTGAATAATGTAAGGAGTTTGTGCAAACTAGGAGCGGCAAACCGAAGTAAGCTTAATGTGGAGAAATAAAACACGATTCTAATTACACTAAGCTCAAAGAAAAAAACTGTAAATTTATTGATTACAATAAAATAAATTTACGTTATATGAATCTCAAAATGAATTCAAAAGGGGAATTCACGGTCACAGAGGAACTCATGAATTCAAATAACAAAGGAAATACACTCACTCGCCCATTCAAAGGCTGATCAGACTTAAGCCTCGAATAACGAACAGAAATACTGGTCAGTGGAGGGAATGGAGCTGAAGCTATGAAAGACTGGGCATCTGCTTGATGAACACCAAACGCTGCTATTCACTGGAAGCCCACTTCACCAATCATCGTCTAGGTGGAGATCCAGGAAATCGCTGTACAACGGAGATGCTGCTCTCTACGCTGGGAACAAACGATCCTACACTTGAGGTGGTCCAAAGCTGACTGAGTTCAAACTGCAAAAGGGGTAAGTGATGACCATGTTCACAGGAAGTAGGCGTGGCCTAACTTCAACGGTCAATGGAGAGAGGGCAAACGATATACGCACGCAATAAAATCACTCAGTGAAAGCACTAGTGTCGTGCATAAGAATGGTCACTTATGAAACAGTGACAAATGTTCTGAAAAGCCATCCCGATTGAAGTGCATATGAGGACGGTTGAACTGAGTGATAGACAGTGGGAATTCCACTAGAGTTTGTGGTTTTCTCACCAAAGTACAATGTCATGATTTTGTATAAATACACAATCGTGCGAATCCCTGACATTACACCCTATCAAAATCAAATTTTTCTTGGGAATAATTTTTACAATATATACATACATATAAATCCTAAGTCAGTCACACAAGATTTACACTGTGCTGTGTGTACTATCCTGGTACAGGAGAAAATCACTGTACCAGCGAATGAAAAAACCTCGTATTTACGTTAACAGAGGCAAGCTTGAGGAAAAAACTCTGTGACACTGGTGAAAAATCCTGTACTCAGGTCAAACTGAGTAAAAAGTTCGCTACATTTACATTAAAAACTAATTGTTATGTAGCATTGTGTATGTAATACATTGTGTAGTTGTGACAGTTGTAGTGTAACTGTACCTTTGTGTAAAATTATATGATACAAATTAATAGTAAATGGAGACGACGAGGCAGAAGAGAAGAGGCGGCAGCATGTGGCAAAGATGATCAGCTGATCCACACGGCAAAACTGCTACACCCACCAGCTGTACTTGCGAAATCAATCATGGTGAAGCATCAAAAGTGTCAGTGCAACAAACAATTTTTATTAAATTAACATCTCTCTCTCTTCCTAGTAGTCAGTACATAAGCTACAAATAGTACACCATTATTTTCTTAACGGATACATTATTAACCAGGAAACGTAGTCCTTGGATTGCTCAAATCTCTCAGAACAGGCGGTTTACTGGTTAAGCCTAACGCTACACTTACGATTAATATCGGCAAGGTGAGAATCCCTGCGCAATCTCAGGCAGGTCACATTTTAACACCCGACGTGGTGTGAACACTCATGCGGATAATATGCATTCTCCAGGAATCCTCAGAGAGGCCCACAGCTCGAGACACCACAAGATAATTCAAACACAGCCTCGGATTGCCCCTACGGGGGTCTCGAACTTTCCCCTTAACCTACGGTAGCTATGTATGTACAGGGGGGGCTGGATATAATGTGTCCTATGTGACCTACAAGCAAGATACTGGGAGCCAAGCTAGTCCTTGGATTACTCACATCTCTCAGGACCCCTGTTTTGTGGACCCCAGTGTACAACAGTTGCCCGTTAGTTGTCAGTTTGCAAGTGAGACATCAGGTCTGCGCCTACATTGTCACTTCCCTTGATGTATCTCACAACAAAGTTAAACTGCTGTAAATACAGTGTCCAGCATGTCAATTTTGAATTAGCCATCTTAGTCGTGCTGAGACTAGTATGTGGCATATGATCGGTTTCCAGAGTGAATGGTGCTACATATAAATAATAGTAATATTTCTTAACACCATCAACCACGGCCAAGGGTTCCTTCTCAACAGTACTGTAATTCCTCTCGGCGGGTTTTAGCTTACGGCTGTGGTATGCCACTGGGAAAATTCCACCTTCCAATTCTTGCATTAATACGGCACCTACTCCATCTTGTGAAGCATCAGTGCGCAGTACGAAAGGTTTATTGGGATCAGGCAACTGCAAGATAGGCTCCCTACACATCATACTCTTGAGGGAGGCAAAAGATCTGTCTTGCGCTTCTCCCCATTCAGTGGTTTGGAACATGTTTCCAAAGCACTTCATACAACGGTTGGGCAATGAGAGCATAGTTGGGGATGAAACACCTATAATACCCCACTAGGCTGAGGAATGGCCTAACCTGTTTCTTGGTCACGGGTCTCAGGGCTTCTCTAACCTTTCTGATCTTGTTGCCCTGACACCTGCAGCAATTGTTGCCAACAGTATGTCCGAGGAACTGCACCTCACTGTGTGCAGTTTTACACTTGCAAGGCTTCACAGTCATGTTGAAACTCTGGAGTCTACTGAAGACAGTTTTCAAGAGTGTGGGGTGCTCCTCCAACATGGCAGAATGAACGAGGACATCGTCAATGAACATTGCTACTCCTACAGTGCCATGGAGCACTTGTCTCATGGCACAATTGAATACTGCTGGGGAACTGGTAAGTCCAAATGGGAGGACTTTATACTGATACAATCCCCTAGGAGTAGCAAAGGCAGTGAACTGACGGCTCTCGGGGTGAAGGGGAATCTGAAAGAATCCCTTCCCCAAATTGAGCTTCGTGAAATATCGTGACTCTGCCAGCTTGGAGAAGATGGCAATGTGGTCACCCATTGGCTCAGCATCCACTTTGGTGATTGCATTTAGCCTCCTATAGTCGCCACAAATCCTGACTCCACTATCCTTCTTGCGGACTACTACCTTTGGACTATAGTAAGGAGATGGGGATTTTTCAATAATACCTGCAGTCTCCATGTTGGCAATTTCGTTGTCTACTGCCTCCAGTAGTCACATGGGAATCGGATATGGCTTAACCTTTACAGGAGTATTGCTGATAAACTCAATTTTGTGACAATCAACCTTTGTGAGTCTAGGTAGGTCAGAGAATACATCAGCATACCGACAGAGCAGTGACCTTATGGCATTCTGATCACCTAATGTTAAGTCAGTGTTAAGTAAGACATCTCCGACCGTCTCCTCCTGATGGGACTGAATGGTTAAGGGCTCATCATCATGGTCATCAGCTGGGATCACCACAGCTGCCTCGGTTTCTACCAGTGGCTGGTAACTGTCATCAGCAACTCGTGGGCCAGTCTCCTCGGGGTTTGACTCATGATAAGCCTTCAACATGTTAACATGGAACCTTTTACAAAGATTCCCCATCTGAATTATGTAGCTGAGGTCTGAAATGTGCTGTACTACATCATATGGACCCCTCCACTATGCCAACAACTTGTTCTGGGCAGTGGGGAGCAACACCAAGCATTTATCGCCTGGACTGAACTTCTGAAGCTTTGCCTTCTTATCATAATAAGCTTTCTGAACTTCACGCGCCTTGATCAATTCTTCCTTAGCTAACTCGCACATCAACTGGAGGTGGTCAGCTAAATCAAAGATGTTGGTGTAGGTGGTCTTGACTTCAGGGTCGGGTTCTTCACCGTCCCATAACTCACGAAGGACTTGAAGTGGTCCACGGACCGACCTTCCGTACACCAGTTCAAAACGTGAGAACTTGAAAGAATGCTGTGGGGCTTCTCGGCAAGCAAATAGAAGAGAAGCAATGAACCGCGGCCATTCCTTTGGCTGTTCAGAGGCCATGCGATTTAACATCTTCTTGAGAGTCCCACTGAACATCTCACACAACCTGTTACACATGGGGTGATGGGGCGTAGTTTGCAAGCCTCAGATGGACAACAACCTGAATACTTCGTTCATCATTGTAGAGGTGAACTGCGAACCCTGGCCACTTAAGACCTCCTTGGGGATACCTACACGACAGAACACTTCAATCAATGCCTCAGCAACAGTGACAGCCTCTATATTCTTAAGGGCCACGGCTTCAGGCCACCGTGTGCTGAAATCAACGATGGTGAGGATATACTTTGATCCACGACTAGCCCTAGGAGAAGTTGACCCAACAACGTCAACTGCTACTCTCTCGAACGGTTCAGAGATTATAGGTATTGGTTTCAATGGCGCAGGACGGACCCATCCCCAGCTGGTGGTACGCTGACACACATCACAGGAACGCACAAACCTAGTTATTTCCTGTCCCATTCCTGACCAGAAAAAGTCAGCATAGATGCGGTCAGAGGTTTTCTATCGGCCCATGTGACCTCCCATCACTGAACAATGACTAATTCAAACACTGCTCGGTGATATTTCCAGAACGACAAACTGCAGTCGAACCTCGCCCTGGGGTGTTTGTGACTCACGGTACAGACATCCTCGCTTACGAAGGAACCTGGCTTGACCTCCCCGTGAATACTTAATCACATTACCTTCTGACTTCTTATGCACTGAGGCAAGTGTCGGGTCAGTCTGTTGTTCTTGGACATCATCTTGACCACGAATCAGATCTTGCAGCATTGCGACAGTCAACAGGGTGACACGGTTCGGAGCCTTAGCCATGGCTCGTGTTACTGCAGCAGCCGAAGTCTGAGTGGCAACATCTACAGTGCAACTATTTTTGACGCCTGGTATGTTACCAATTAGGGGGTCAAACAAAGGTTCTGGCATGACAACTGCAGCTGTCAAGTCAGTGTAGAAAGGAGATGCCACCTGGATACGTGCCTCAGGGAACAATCTCACTGATCCATCAATAAGTCTAACTTGGATCTGCTTACCTGTGTACTCGTCGGGCTGAACTAAACTCTGCTTGATGGAGCAACCTGAGGAGCCATTGTCTCTCAGAACATTTACTGAAACACCTCCCACAAACCCTGGCTGAACAAGAAAGGCAGTGTTGCTGGTGGAAGGGTCTGAGGAAATAGCAGCCAGTCACTGATGAGACTGCAGAACGAACGATGCAGCAAATGTGGCGCCCAGGGAACTAGATGCCTGAGGAGTCCTGCTCACCATCTGAGGAGTTAGAGCACTGACCACCTGTGATGGACAGTTCACTGTCGCTGGAGGACTAGTGAACTGTGGAGAAGTACCTGTACTGGTGGGGATGGCACCACTGTGCGCTTGTTGTGCAATGAAGGCTGTTTGCTTCCTGCCTCTGATACACTAAAGTCGGTTGTCCTGACTGAGGGTTACGTGGTTTGTCCTTGCTCTGCTGCTGCTTGAGATACTGCTGCTGGTTAGGGTTCTGCTTGTCATACTGCTTCCACTCAGGTTTCTGTTTTTTTTTGCCCCTGGTCCTTCTTCTGCGATTTGTTTGGACCTTGGCCATTAATCTGAGAATGACCTTGATGCTGGGGTTCAGTCTGAGGTGGTTTCCCAGATTTGTCGGTTCTCCTGTTCCAGGTGTGTTGCTTACGTGTTTGGTACCCGTACGCAGTGAAGCATGCATCAGCCTTCTCCACCATTTGGCTGGCATCCCTTAACTGGCAGATCTTAAGCTGAGCCATAAGATCAGCAGGCCATGACTTTTCTAGCTGCATGTGCACCATAAGGTCGATTATTCCCTCTCGCATGCGGTAGGTTTCATCTTACTCCATCCACTCATCTAAATAAGCAGTAAGTTGATCGAGGAACTGAACAGAAGTCTCTTTTTCTTGTAGATGCGCCCTCATAAACTGACTCCTGACGTCATCAACTGTGAGACTGTATGCTTTGATGAGAGCGGCCTTCATCATCTCATACGTGAGATTGTCTCCACGAATTCTGTGGAGAATATCGAGGGCAGGGCCCTCAAACAAGCTAAGAAACTGAAGCCGCTTAGATGCCTCATCCAGCTGGTATAGATGCGCCATGTCTTCGAAACGAGCTATGGATGGCTCGATTCACTTGTGTTCCTTGTATAAAGGAAGCTTGAGGCATGGGGTTGCCAGAACATGTGCAGGAAGAGCACTTGTGGAGGTCGGGTCGACTGCAACAGATATGCCTGAAGCCAAGGAGTCTTGCCTGAACTTCAGCATCTCAAGTTCATTTTTCTCACATGCCTCGCGCTTGGCACGTTTGTGTTCATGTTCTCTCTCACGATGTTCTTGCTCGTATTTGCGCTCTCTCTTGCGTTGTTCTCGCTCGTATTCGCACTCTCTCTCTCACGTTGTTCGCATTGTTTTCGTTCATGTTCACGTTCTCTCTTGCGTTGCTCGTGTTGTTTTTGCTCGTGTTCAAGTTCTCCCTCGCGTTCCTCGCGCTGTTCTCGCTCATGTTTGCGATGAATTCTATGCCCTTCATGAGCATCACTCTCACGCTGCTGTTCATAACTAAACCGTGAGAGCACATTTTCTTTAAATTTGTGGTGATCTGTAAGCCCCATATCTTTGGCTTCCTGTACATATATATTAGTAGCCATGATGCTAACTCAATTAAGGCTGAGTAGACTAAAGACTGAGTACTGACTGCTGTTCTGCAGAGAAATACTAATAATCAAAAGTAAAGAATATAGGCACGGGTTGGTAGTGACAAGTTTTATCTAGTTAAAGTGATAAAGAAAATTAGAAAAAAAATGAAACTGACTGGGACTATTACGTAAAATTAATTGAGATGAATCAATAACCACCAGTAAAATACTGCCTATAGACTTTAATGAAAACAAATACCTAGCTGTGAGTGAGTGAGCATTATTTCGTTAATAACTTTAGAGCTAGGAGTTAATATCCTGGCGAGGTTGCCAGATGTCACGGGGGGGATGTGAATTTAAGAATTAAAATGCCAAATATTGCTCAAAAGTAGAGACAAGGAACTGACTTGTAAAAATCAAATAGTGACTTTTACTTTATGTGGCTTACTTCGCCGATTCTCTAGGGATGAGAATTTATAAACTTTCTCAACAGTACACAGCAGAGACTAATTATGAGGGCTGATTGTTAGTACTGTTAGCCTCTTGAGAAAGCGATTCCACCCCTGACAATCAATAACTAATACTAATCATAATAGACAGGTTCTTGCCGGTGCTTAACTCCTAGCTGGCACAACGGATTTAAGTTTAATACAAAAGAACTAGCCTAAATACCAGTTCTGAATAATGTAAAGAGTTTGTGCAAACTAGGAGCGGCAAACCGAAGTAAGCTTAATGCAGAGAAATAAAACATGATTCTAATTACATTAAGCTCAAAGAAAAGAACTGTAAATTTATTGATTACAATAACATAAATTTACGTTACATGATTCGCAAAATGAATTCAAAAGGGGAATTCACGGTCATAGAGGGACTCATGAATTCAAACAACAAAGGAAATACACTCACTCGCTCATTCAAATGCTGATCAGACTTGAGCCTAGAAAAATGAACGGAAATACTGGTCAGTGGTGGGAATGGAGCTGAAGCTATGAAAGACTGGGCGTCCGTGTGATGAACACCAAGCGCTGCTATTCGTTGCAAGCCCACTTCACTAATCACCGTCTAGGTGGATGGAGATCCAGGAAATTGTTGTACAATGGAGACGCTGCTCTCTATGCTGAGCACAAACGATCCTAGACTCGAGGCGGTCCAAAGCTGACTGAGTTCAAACTGGGAAAGGGGTGAGCGATGACCATGTTCACATGAAGTAGGCATGGTCTAACTTCAATGGTCAACGGAGAGAGTCCGAAGGGTATACACACGCAATAAAATCACTCAGTGAAAGCACTAATGTCGTGCATAGGAATGGTCACTTATGAAACAGTGACAATTGTTTTGAAAAGCCATCCCGATTGAAGTGCATACGAGGACGGTTGACCTAAGTGATGGACAGTCGGAATTCCACTAGAGTTCGTGGTTTTCTCACAAAAGTACAATGTCATGAATCACGCAAATTCGTGACAATACTGTAAATCAGGGGACAAAGAAAATCCTAAGTCTATCTTCCTCTCGAGCCTTAGGAGCTTCGAGACAGCTTGTTACCGCACGAATAAGGACTTCTGTCTCCACCTCTCCCCGTCTTCTACCTATTTAGTTACCTTTCACAACATGCAAGGTAAATGACTGAGGAAGTTGCCAGGTAGTTTACTACTTACCAAAAGGGCGCAAGAGCCTTCCCCAACACAGATTTCCGTTTTCTAAGTACCAGTTTTGCATTATGCATTGTTTGATTTTTCCAGGATGATAATTCTTCAAATTTTTTTTTCATTATTTTACTCCAACCTAACTTAACCTATCCTAGTCTAATAGTTTAACCTAACTGACTAACAGACTATCTATTCTGACACTAGGAAAACAAAGCCTAACTTGGCCTAAACTTGCTTAGATATGAAAAAGTGAGAAAATGGTGCACAGGATGGCAATCAGAGAACAGGTTTAAGATTTGTTTTTCACTAAGACAGTCTCAATTTATTATCCACAAGGCCCATCGATGTAATGATAAGAAAAAACACACACGTTTACTAATACCATCACAACAGTACAGAGGAAAGTAATCCTAGGATATACTCTGTACGGATGGTGGGTATTAGCTTCAAATGCAGCGTGAGGTATTTATTGCACGTAGAAGGACTGTTGGCCCTAAGGGAATGGCTGATCTTGGCTATAAAAAGGGTCGCATAGTTAGATATAATGTCAGTAGCACTGTTATTATTCAGATTCAGTCTTCCTTCTTTACCTTTTAGTAAATGCTCATTATCTTTCATCCAGAGTGAATTTTGACTGAAAATTTCTTCCTTTTACGGGGAATTTCCACCAATTCATTGTCAACATAAGACAATACTACTGCTGTACATCCTTTCCATAATGCTTCTTTATGACTAGAATCACATCTTCGTGTTGACAGGTTACAGCTAAGCAACTAACATAATGTACTCCCGTGTGTGTGTTCTTACCTAATTGTATCTTTACAGGAATGAGTCAAGCTCGTACTGTCCCATGTCTTAAATCATATTTATCGTACATATCCTTAAATTTGTGAATTGTTTTGGCACACACTATTTCATTCGGTAGTGCATTCCACTGATCAATTGCTCTGTTTGGGAAACTGAATTTCCTTACGTCTTAATCACCTCTCTTCTTATGCAGTTTTTTGCAGTGTCCTCTTGCTGATGCTTCCCCATATGTTAAGTAATCATTTATGTCTATTTTCTCCTTCCCTGATATGTATTTATATAGCATTAACATGTCACCTCTTTTCCTTCTCTCCTGTAGTGTTGGTAGATTCAGTTTATTTAGTCTTTCTTCGTTTCTTCGTAGCTTAAATCCCTTAAGCTTGGTATCCATCTTGTAGCGGCCCTTTGAACTTTTTAAATCTTGTCTATGTGTTTCTTGAGATGAGGACTCCAGACTACTGGTGCATACTCCAGGGTTGGTCTGATGAATGATGTTATTATCCTTCTTAGCATGTCTTCATTTATGTATGTGAATGCTATTCTCATATTTGCAACCAGTGTATACATGTTCCGTATCTTCTCACTGATGTGGTCAGCCGGAGATAGTCTGTTATTGATAATCACACCTAGGTCCTTCTCTCTTTCTGATGTGTGTAGGGTTTTATTTCCTAACGTATAATCCCAATCAGGTCTTTTTCCACTTTTACCAAACTTCATTACATGACACTTGTCCACATTGAATTCCATTTGCCATGTATTACTCCCTTGTAGCTCGTTACAAGAGTCTGTGTTAGTAATTCTCCTTTGTATTTTTGCATTATCTGCAAACATATTTAGATAGCTTTCAATTCCAGTGTTACTGTTTATATCATTTATATACACTAAAAACATGATTGGTGCCAGCACTGAACCCTGTGGTACTCCACTAGTCACTTCTTTCCATGATGAGTTTCCCCTTAGTACTGTTATCATTTCTCTTTTTATGAGAAAATCTTGCATCCAACAAAACAGTTTGCCTCGAATTCCTCCTTGATGGTACAGTTTCCATAAAAGTCTTTGGTGTGGTACTGTGTCAAATGCTTTCTTGAAATCTAAATAGATACTGTCCACCCATCTTTCTCTTTCCTGTTTCGTGTTTGTTACTCTGTCATAGTAGCTCAACAGATTAGTAACACATGATTTTCCTTTTCTGAAACCAAACTCTTTCTGTTATCATATTGTGTTCTTCTTGATGATTTACCCAAGCTTTTCTTATAAGCTTTTCTAATACCTTGCTTACAACACTTGTTAGTGATACTGGTCGGTAGTGTGTGTGTGTGTGTGTGTGTGGTGTGTGTGTGTGTGTTTGTGTGTGTGTGTGTGTGTGTGTGTGTGTGTGTGTGTGTGTGTGTGTGTGTGTTTAATGCAGATTAAACTGGAAAAACGATTTTGATGAAACTTCGCAGGATGGTTGGAAGTGGGTTCCAGAAGGGCCATATTCAATTTCATGTTGACTGATATTTTCTGAATGCATGTTCTGGCCCTTAATAACTGTCCCCAATGAATTACATTACATGCACAAAAAAGAGGTAGCAGGCCATTTCTGTGGAGTTTCATACATCTTTGCAGATAGAGAGATGGGGGGGGGGGTGCATCTACACTCCGATGTCTGTTACTAATATGATGCTAGGAACAGACAGTTTTATTCTGCAGAAAATGGTAGTAGCTGTGGTGTGGTGGTGATGGTAGTAACTGTGGTGATGGTGGTGGTGGTGGTGGTAGCTGTGATGATGGTGGTGGTGGTGTTAATTGTGGTGGTGTTAGCTGTGAGAATGATTGTGGTGGTAGTGGTAGCTGTGACAAATATGTCCAGGAAGGGAAGGAGTCCCTTGCTGGTTTCTAAATAGGTGCTGTTATGTCCAGAGGCAGTGATGTAGTGCTGTCTGAAGTCCCGCAGCTCCTGAAGGTCCTTGAATCGAACAAAGATGTCGTCAATATAGTAGCAGTTTATGGAGGGGTGCTAGTAGCTAGGAGGCTGGATTCGATGGTCCCCATGCGGAAATTTGCGAACAGGACTCTGAGGGGGCTGGCCATTGTTATGCCGTTGATCTGCTGATGCATTTGATGGCTGAGGCATGTGAAAGGGGCTTCTTTTTTGCAGGGGTCCAGCAAGGTCTTCTCTGGTATGTTAAGGGGCTTGGTGTCTTCACCATGACGATTGACTTCATAGTCGACAGTGTACACCACCTCCCCTTCCTAGATATACTCATCACTGCCCACAACGTAGAATTCAAGTTACAGTGTTCACCAAGCCAACGAACAAATGACTACCTGAATGGAGATAATAAATGCCTACCTGCACAGCGCCTATGTCAGGAGAGCCCTCTCTGACTGCTCCACTTGGAAAGACGCCCACCAGGAACTAGAATGTGTGACTCAAGTCCTCGTTAACAAGGAAGAAATCAGTAGGATAGAAGTTGTGGAAGCAATGAAGAAAGTTAAATCAGGGAAAGCCCCAGGAATTGATGGAGTGTGTGGTGATATGCTGAAGCATGGGGGAGAGATAGTAGTAGGATGGATGTGGAAGATGTGCAGATTGGCCTGGGAGGAGGGTGGAGTCCCGGAGGATTGGAGGTCAGGTGTAGTTATTCCCTTGTACAAAGGAAAAGGGGAAAAAGAAGTGTGTGGTAATCATTGGGGCATTTGTCTTCTTAGTATAATAGGAAAAGTGTATGGTAGGATACTTATTGACAGAGTTAGAGAAAGAACAGAGAAATTAGTTGGAGAAGAACAGGGAAGCTTTAGGAAGGGAAGAGGTTGTGTAGACCAGATATGCATTCTTAGATCTTTAGTGGAAAAGTTTCTAGAGAAGGGAAAGAAGTTGTATGCGGCTTTCATGGATTTGGAGAAAGCATATGACAGGGTGGATAGACAAGGATTGTGGGAAGTGTTAAGAATATATGGAGTAGATGGGAAGTTGTTGAATGCTGTGAAGAGTATGTACGATAGTGCGAAGGCTGCAGTGCGTGCAGATGGTGAACTAAGTGAATTTTTCTCTTTGAAAGTTGGGTTGAAACAGGGATGTGTCATGTCTCCATGGTTGTTCAATCTGTACATGGATGGGGTAATAAAAGAGGTACAGGGTAGGGTGGTGGATGTTGGAGTGGCCCTGGTGGGAGGGGGTGGTGTTTGGAAGCTCCCTGTGCTGTTGTTTGCAGATGATACTGTGTTGTTGAGTGAAGACGAAGGGGAGCTGCAAGGCTTGGTGGATAAGTTTGGGAGAGTGTGTAAGAAATGGAATCTAAAGGTGAATGTAGAGAAGAGTAATGTAATGGTCTTTGAGAGAGGTGAAGTCAGTGAATGTACAGCGAGGTTGGATGGTGAGGAATTGGAAAATGTGAGTACATTTAAGTACTTGGGTAGTGTGATGAGTAAGGATGGAGGTTTGGAGGGTGAAGTGCTTGAAAGGGTACAGCAGGGAAGAAAGGTTGCTGGTTCTTTGAAAGCAGTGATAAGAAACAGGGAAGTGAGCACGGAAGTGAAAAAGTTACTACATGACAGTATTGTGATACCAACTCTAACGTACGGAAGTGAAGCTTGGACGTTGTTGGAAGGACACAAGGCAAGAGTGAGAGCAGTGGAAATGAGTTATTTAAGAGGAGCCTGTGGAGTCACATGGAGAGACAGGCTGACGAATGAGGATATAAAGAAGCATTGTGGTGTTGATGTGGATGTGATAGGAAGCGTTATGAGGAACACACTGAGGTGGTTTGGCCATGTGGAGAGGATGGAGGGTGAAAGACTGACGAAAAGAGTGTATGTGAGTGAGGTGGAGGGGGGAAGAGGGAGGGGGAGGCCGAGGATGAGATGGAGGGATGGGGTGGAGAGGTATATGAGAAAGGGGGGTGTGAGTTGGGAGCAGGGCAGTGAAATGGCAGGGGACAAGGCGACTTGGAGGCGATTTGTTTGTGGCCACCCCAAACGGGATTGAGGCGTCTGGCAATAGATGGATAGATAGATAGTATCCGACGTAATGAAGAGAAACACAGACAAATGGTATACTCACCAAGACGCCACTCCATGCACAACTGACAAACACATCAAAATATACTACTGTTACAAAAAACACATGTCTACAGACTACAAAATGGATTACAAGTTCATCAAGGACATTGTATACAGAAGTGTACACCCTACAGACCAGGAACAATACATTGCTCTCATCATCTACTACAAAACAATTAGGAAAACAGTCCACCTTCTGCTTCGTAACTGATCCGCCGTGACCAAGACGCCTCTTCAGGAGGACCATGTCATTTACCAACATAACTGCAACAGTGAGGAGTGCGGACCTTATTCATACACTGGATGATATGGACTAGACTACTGAGGTGCCTTACCAGTCATCTACAGAATGGAGCCACCAAGAACCACTGTGCCACCCTACACAACTATCAACTGACACAACAAGAGCTGGATGAGAACACCTAGATAATCGACAGAGAAGAAGACCCTCACAGTCTCTTGTTTCTAGAGGCAATCTTCATTACCACAAAACAATCTACAATAAATATACAAGTCGAAGAGTTTCAAATCCTACCACCCTCAAAACACCACATAAGTTTAGCCAACGAAGCAACTAATGAACGATGAACTTAGCTGATCAGCTCCGCCCACCTGTCTCCACCTGACTAGCCAGAATCGTATATAAGCAGCTATTCACTACAGAGCTGTCAGGAGGGAAGAGAGGAGATTTGACAACCGGCAGCCATGGATGTCACATATTCTGCTACTGTCTGTGATCCATTGAGGAAGGCACAAAGCAGACCACAGTCTCCGGCGGCCCAGAATAAGATCAGAGGTACTGTGGTTTGGTTTAACGGCAGGGTAGGGTACGGCTTCATCTAGCATCAGGATACTGGCACTGATGTTTTAATGTACCACCAGGCTGTCGTTACACCAAACCCACGGAACCTCCAACGCTCCCTTGGGGATGGTGAGACAGTGGAGTTTAGTCTCTCTGGGACTCCCACGGCTCCTGAGGTTCGATGTGTTACTGGGCCGGGAGGCACAGCCATGGAGGGTTCTGCCCAAGCACGACGACATCTTGCAGCCTGGGAACGCCAGGCCAGGGATCCTAGGAGTCCTAAGGAGATAAGCACCGTCATGGAAATGTGCGTCGTGACGGTGGGGGCTTTTTGTGGGGGAGATAAGGGAACTTTGCATGTTCTTCTCCCAAACATCTTTGAGAAAAACAGGCTGCCTCACCTTGTCATCCCAGAGTGTTTCACACGCGATTTACATTCTGCTCCTTGCCACTGGGAGTGCCGGCTCCAGCAGCCGCAACCTGCTACCCCACACACAGCACCACGGAAGAGGCTAAGGTTGGATGCTCCCCTTAACTGAAGGACAGCCACACCAATCCACGTTCTGGTTCTGGACATGGCTGCAGTTCAGACTAATGCCAAAGTTCATTAACTGCCATCAGCAACCAAGGAAGGGCAAGACTCTTCTGACTCTGTCTCCATGATCGAGGATGCGTCGACCAGCTCATCGGCTGGGGAAGAGGTCGATGAACCCTCCCCTCCTCAGGCAGAGGAGGACAGTCCGTATTGCCCCCCTATTGTGGACTCCTAGGATCGGCTAGATGTATCCTCCTACCGTCACCTCCTAAAACTCGAAGCCCACACCTGGTCGTACCAGTTCGGAGTTTCAACCTGCTCGACTTTCGGCGATCTCCTTCCAGCAGTCGACCTGGGTGAGAGGATTCCACCTAGTTTGATTGTCAAGGGGGCAAAGGTGCATCTGTCCAATCTTCAAGCGTTTTATTTCATGCAACTTCCACGCTTGGCTCCCTAGATTGGCCATCTTGTGCAAAGCGAGTGTGCTTTGCTATATAGTCATTGGTCCGTAATTGTATTTGGCCTAATGCCCCTCATTGTGGGTGATGGCCATACCACCATCAATTTAAAAAAAAAAAAATCAGATCCAGTCTGAAGATGGAACAAGTTAGTTCCGAAACATCACTGCCCCTTGGGGAACTCCTGAAGAAACTTCAAGAAGATCACAGAAAAAAATACAGCAAATAAAAACCGTACATCAGAAAATCAATAAAGGAGACTGTGGCATGGCAATCAACCTTGTATGCCTCCAAGAAAATATCTTGCCTAGCTACACCAATATATATATATATATATATATATATATATATATATATATATAAGAAAACATTCGGCAAAAAGTTCCTCCAAAAAGTTCTTACAAGAAAAAGAAGCTCAAGAATTCCTGAACAATGTCCTAAGATAAATTTCTGACGTACGAGACATAAACAGAGCTGTATCGATCCATCCAAGGTACAAGACATCTTTATTTTACTTCAGCAATTCTTAGACGACTTTAACATAGGATCCCCCTCTAGTAATAAAAAGGCTGGTGAGGTCTACTTCCAAACCAACTGTTCAAAATGCATCTTTTAAGCTGAATTAAATACCCTGGTAGAGCCAAATATCATAAATAAATGTCACCGGGATGAAAGCATTAACGGGAACGAATCACACTGGATTAATGTTATAAGTGAAGTTCCACAAGGTTAAGCTTTGGGTACTGTGTGTGTGTGTGTGTGTGTGTGTGTGTGTGTGTGTGTGATTTACATATTTTTATTGACACAGAGTTTCGTTAAATATATTCAGATTATTTGAAAAGAAAAAAAATGTTGCTAGAGTGGAAACGCCATTACAATGAAAATCATTTCAGAGCAATTTTGACTACTTGCTTTACTAGGCTGAAGCAAATAGATCTAAGTATTCGAAAATGTACTATACTACATATTGGCAGTTAAAATGTAATAGCTGTTCTGTGTTCTGTTTAACCCATCATGTCCCGAGCTATTTCGCACCTCTGACACCCCCCAATTCCGAGGTATTTTCGATTTTTTTTTTTTTGGCTAAAACCTCTGCTTTTGGTGAGAAACATCGAAAATTCATAGAGAAATCGCTCACCTGAGGTTTAAAATACTCGATCCATGTAGCAGTACCTCCTTACCTGACTGGGTTTTCTAACAGGCTGGCACCAAAGAAAACGAGTTCTATGGGAGGGTAACTATTTCACACCACTCATAAACGGTATTTATTTACTTGGTAAGAATTTACATGTAGTATGAGAGTATATTGGTTTTCAAACAGTAATATAGGCATTATAAGCATTGTTTCACTCACTAACTCATCACCATACTTGACCTTTTGCCACATTACCTGATCATTATTTCTGACTGTTTCTTCCTCTAAAGCTATGTAAATTTTGTCCTCCACATTGTCATCGATTGGGGAATCTTCTGGCCCTGAATGTCTTTACTGGCCAGGTCACTGATAACAGGTGAATTACCGAGACAATGGCATGAGGGAGGGAGGGGGGAGGTTATGCGGTGTAAGGCATTGTCCCTGCTTGCCATCTTGAAGAGGAATAGAGGAAGGTGTCCTGTGTATATGTACGAAAAATAACGCAAGAAAATTGAAAATTGTGCATATTAGGGACCTTGCAATTGCACGACGTACCAGTACGTCACCGGGACTGGCAAATGCAAAATGTTGCAACGTACCCATACGTCGACAGGACGGGGCGGGTTAATAATCAACAAGAGAATGCAGAAAAAAGTTAAGAACAACATATTACAATGAAATAAGTTATCTAAAGCAAAACCAACACTGCAAAATAATTAATGTGGTAGGTAAAGCCAATTAGTTTTTAGACATAAGGCATACGGATTCAGAACTCAAGGAAAAGTTATTCTTACCTAATATAGTTCTTTTGTACGTCTGCTGCTAGAGTATAGCGCTCACTTCTGGTAACTGTCCTGAAAATAAAGGAAAAGGGAAATTAAAAAATAAAAATAAAACATAGACACAGTACAGACAAAGGTGGCTAAAATGATACCAAGACTGAGGAATAAAATATAATTTATGACAGATACTAAAAACTATATGATCTTGGTTATCTGTGTTCACTATATGATCAGATCCAAATATATAAAAATTCCTACAAACATGATAATATCACTTATGGAAGATAATTCACAAGACAGTGGTAGGCATGTACTGGAAGAAATGGGTTTTAAAGAAATTGGCAAATATTTTTAGCCACATGATACAAACACTTCCTCATCAACAGAATGGTAACTGTATGGAGCAAACTGCTTTTGTAGTGTGTTAGTTAAAGATATAGTATTCATGTTCACCAATCCCTTGAATTAGTAATAAGCTGCCAGTTCCCACATAAACACATTCATGAATGAACTGTACAGTATCTGTTTTTCATCTTATTCAGATCAGGGGAGAAGGGCACACTCCCTCCACAGTTGCTCTCCTTGTCCGGACGAAGACAGAGTAGAACAAGTTCCATCCTTTCATTCCTATAGAACTTCCATTACAATTTCTTTGTACTGCATGATGGTCTTTTTCACCTAATCCTACCACATTAGTGAGTGGGATGAGCGTTCATGATACACTTACCTTAACTATGACTCAAAACAGATACTGTAGTTGTAGCCTACTGTACAGCATACGGCTCAAAAGGACCAACAGGTCCTCTGGTGTGTCCTCTCTCTCTCTCTCTCTCTCTCTCTCTCTCTCTCTGCAGGTAACAGCTCCTGGGAGCAATAACTCTCTATCATGTCATAACTTTCGCTACAACACAAACAGCAACACACAACTGTCCTTCACCACTCTTTCCACCCAAGGGAGCGTACGTCAAAACAAAAATTGACATCATAAATATGCATTACACTATCTCATCTCCCTCATTTTTCATAAACGCCTTGCACACACACACACACACACACACACACACACACACACACGCACACACGTCAAGATAATATAAAGCATTCTATGAACATCACGACCTTTTAATTCGATTAGATCTTTAGTTCCATTGCATTGTAAAATTCCTGGTACGAAGTATGAATAATCACATCATCACAATCATCATCATCATCCAGACCCTTTTCCCGCCTGAAAAGAGGGTTGGCAATATTCTATGTTATTAATAAAATACGAGTATACCTACCAACCCGACTGCCTGCCTACCTGTAATCTCTACCTACCTTCCAGTCTACCTATCTCCCTACCCACCTCTCAATCTACCTAGGGTACTTGTCTAACGCCCGCCTTACCTACATCTCTGTCTACCTACCTTCCTTCCTATCTCTTTACCTACCTGCCTGGATACTTCTCTATACATCTCTGTCTTTCTCTGCTTACCTTCTAGCCTACTGCATAACCTGCCTACCTACTCTACTCGTTACCTGTCTCACTGCCTATCTATCTTCCTTGCTCTACCAACCAGGGTAGGATCCAGCACTCTGAATAAGGTGGGAGGGAGAGTAGCGGAATTACCATAATTTTGAACTCGTGCTGACTGATTATCAGAGTCCTCAACATTTATTGCATATCCATATTTTCATTGAAATAAATCACTAATAACCTTTATGAAAAGTAATTACCGGTATTGCATTTATTTTGGTAAAAAGCATTGATCTTTTATTATAATGGAATCACTGTTCTAACGCAAATATGGGGGGAAGAGGGAGCATACACCCCTCAATCTTTGCCTGGTAACTACCCTCCTCATTGCCTGTTTCCACCACCTAATGAGTTAGCAACACTGGCGTGTATTATTTTATTACTTTCAATTTGCCTCTATCTAGGGTTATAATTGTGATAAAGACATAAATTGCTGTATTCTGAACGCCGTTTCCAGTGATACCAATACGAAACGTACGTTCTTGCAAATAAAGATTTTTTTGTTCATGGTGACGTTGAGGTTGCTCTGAGCGTATGGACTGCTCCGACGATAGCATACCTTCCAGTGGAGAGGATTCATTTGACACCCCAGTCATCAAAATCAATCCATAAATGAGGCCGCTAGAGCACCCACAGACAAAAGGACGGACAAACTAACGGAAACCTGTCATTCTGGCTTAAGTGTGCTACGACCCTTGACTTCGTCTTTGAGAAAACCGTCCCCACTTCCCTTCCGATCTCCCGACAGGACGATGGTACACTGCAGGATAAGAACAACTTCAGCCGGCAGTCCACTGGCTTCAAATGAGGTAGGGGCCAGGGCAATGCCTGACAAATGAATTGTCACTAATAAAATGTAGCATACAATGAACATGGCCTCTTCACGATAACTGTGAGTTTATATAATTTTTTTTTGTAAACTATTTTATTAAGCTTAAGATATCCTTTCTTAACAGGAGGGATTACATATACCCAACATTAGCATCTTCACTAAGAGATGTCTTCCCCCCCAAATAATATAATTCAAGAAGTAGCACTCACAGCGCCCAATGCCAGTGCCCGACAATTGGCCCCTTGCATGTTTTGAGCTACAAGGTAGTTGAAAATATCGACGTTGTTAACTTCTGTTGTATCTGTGCAATTGGCATTTTAAATGGATAAAAATCGTGTGAAAACAGCTTTATAAAAGTGTCATGTACTTGCTGAACGATTGTATGTTTCGGTTTAACCCGCCCCGTCCCGTCGACGTATGGGTACGTTGCAACATTTTGCATTTGCCAGTCCCGGCGACGCACTGGTACGTCATGCAATTGCAAGGTCCCTGATTTGCACAATTTTCAATTTTCGCGCGTGATATTTCGTACGTATACACGGGACACCTTCCTCTATTCCTCTACAAGATGCCAAGCAGGGACAATGCCTTACACCGCACAACCTCCCCCCTCCCCCCCTCACGCCATTGTCTGGGCAATTCACCTGTTACCAGTGACCTGGCCAGTAAAGATATTCAGGGCCAGAGTGATTCCCCAATCGATGACAATGTGGAGGACAAAGTTTACATAGCATTAGAAGAAGAAACAGTCAGAAATAATGATCAGGTAATGTGGCAAAAAAAGGTCAGGTATGGTGATTAGTTAGTGAGTGAAACAATGCTTATAATGCCTATATTACTGCTTGAAAACCAATATACTTTCATACTACATATAAATTCGTACCAAGTAAATAAATAAATACCGTTTATGAGTTGTGTGAAATAGTTACCCTCCCATAGAACTCGTTTTCTTTGGTGCCAGCATGTTAGAAAACCCAGTCAGGTAAGGAGGTACTGGTACCTGGATCGAGTATTTTAAACCTCAGGTGAGCGATTTCTCTATGAATTTTCGATGTTTCTCACCAAAAGCAGAGGTTTTAGCCAAAAAAAAAAAAATCGAAAATACCTCGGGACTGGGGGATGTCAGAGGTGTGGAACACCTCGAGACGTGACGGGTTAACCATTAATAAGAAAAATACTACACAGTTATGTGGTAGGCGTTGGTGACCATCATCCACTCACTTGATGTAGTGCTGCCTACTTCTTCCTTTATTATCCTTTTTCTGTGGCTGCCCTCCTCTCTTCCTATTTCTCCCATCTTTCCTGTTACTTCTTAGTGCTTTTCTTTCCTTTACAGGTGGCTTTACATTGAGTGACAAGCCAAATGGTTTTCTGTAAGCCAAGAAACCATTTACAACGCTGCGTGGTAACTGTATAACCAAACCATACCGGTACGTGCTCCCTACGTGTCAGCAAGTGGGTTGGTAGAGGGTTAGTGCCCCTCTTCGTAAAACAACTAACTCAAAGTCGAATGGCCACCCCTTACGGGATTATAGCATCTGGCAATAGATAGATAGATAAACTAAACAATTTCTCAGACACTGCGAAGAGCTCGATGGTTATCGATATACTCTGGAAAATCGAAGAATAACATACTTCAACAAATACCTGATATAATGTCAAAACTTTTCACCTGATATTTTTTTTGTCCTTTTTAAAAGCTATATGTGCCAACACAACGAAAATTATCGGTGTCAATTTTTTCAACATCCTGGCAGCCCAAAACTCGAAGTAGGTTAATTGATGTAAGGGCCAAACATTTACCTTTGCCCGCTGACCCTGACTTTCAACCAGTTACTTTCAAAATTGAATTACTACATCCTTGACTTACCTGTAACCATTCCACCAAGTTTAGTCTACATTAGATGAAATTTTTTTTTAAAACCTTCTCTTGCAACTGTCATTTGATCTTTCCCTGTGACCTTGACCTTTGATTGAGTGTACTTCAAATCGATCCCTTTATCTTTTTCCAACCATGCAGCTTTCCACATACTTTGGTCTAAATTGGATAAAACTATTTATGTTAATGTTGCCATGTAACTTTGACCATTGTGCTATTATTCTAAAAAAGGCAATAAGTCGATCCCTTGGGTGATCCTCAACCCATCTGCCAAGTTTCGTTAAAATCAGATCGAAACTAATTTCATCATTTTGTTCACACACGGACGCACGGGTCGAACTTCGACTTTGCCCTGTATTTTTTACCTTTGACAAAAAATTTTAAAAATTGAACCCTTTCATCATTGCGTTACTCTCAGTCCTTCCTCGAGTTTGGTGTAGATTGGATAACAACTACTTAAAGTGACCTTGCTTGGTCAAGCTTTGACCTACCCCTGTGGCTTTGATTGTTATCATCTTATTCCAAATACAATGGGCCATCCCCCTGGATGACTGTCAAGCTCGCCGCGAACCTTAGTTAAAATAAAATCAAAACTGTTGAATTGTTATGTTCACACACACACACACACACACACACACACACACACAGATATATATATATATAGATAGATAGATAGATAGATAGACAGATAGATCGATATAGATATAGATAATTTTTTTTTTTTTTTTTTACGTGTCCGACTCTGGGCAAAGGCTCAGGGCCTATTTCTTGGGGGCAGTCACCTATCCCAAGACCCAGTAGTCCTCCTACATCTCCACATGTTACCACTTCGGCGCTAACACCCATCGTCCATTTTGAATACATGCTAGGACTGTCTCATACAGGACTGGTGTATTGGTATTAGCGGGGGTACTTTTATGACATGTCGGCGGGTCATCTGGTAGATCAGGAAAGTCCGCATTTTAGGAAATTCAAATCCTTAAACTGTTCCCTGCCGCAGCCGGGATTCGATCCTGGGTCCATTAGGACTGCAGGCCGCCTCTCTACCGATTCAGCCAGATAGATAGATAGATAGATATAATCATCATCATCATCATCATCATCATCCTCTAAAAGTACTCTGCTGAACAAAGGCTTCTCCCAACCTTCTCCATGAATTCCTTGACTAAGCCAATCTTTGCCACGTTTTCTCTGCAAATTTCTCTAATCTCATCTCTCCAACTCCTGTCTAATATTTTTCTGCTACGCTTACAATCACTTGGTGCCCAGTCAGTCAGCCTGTTCCGGTGCCAACATCATTTCCCATGACGAGTTGTAGTTTCACACAATTGTTACGTATTACATACAAAGTTGTTTATTCATAATTAACAATGTGTAATATAGCTGAATTATAAGCAACCAAACACCATTTAACTGTAAAGTGTGGCTTGAGATAGGATGCGCAATCAGACAGCCTTTTTCAATCAAAACAACCTAGGGTAAAGGGAAGGCGATAGAGAAATATACTATATATATATTTAATGTCTTGGGGAAATATTTACCTTGTTGTTATACTTAAATGTAATCATTACTACTTTATTGAGGCATATAATGTACATGGTAAAGTTAGGATGCTTCTATTCATGTATAAATCCCAGTTGTCTGTGGGGTTTGGCACCTCTGAATATGTTGACCTTAGCGCCACACCCAGAGGGGACGCCGGCCAGCTAACAGCAGAACACACTTATCATTTAAACGAGAGGGACGTATTAACTCTGAGCTCTCTGTGTCGCAGTTGTATCTTTCTGTGGCCAATAAAGAGAGATAGAATCTGCTCAGTTTCATTTCACCTGCACACTATCTATCTATCTATTGCCAGACACCTCAATCCCGTTTGGGGTGGCCACAAACAAATCGCCTCCAAGTCGCCCTGTCCCCCGCCATATCACTACCCTGCTCCCAACTCACACCCCCCTCTCTCATATACCTCTCCACCCCATCCCTCCATCTCATCCTCGGCCTCCCCCTTCATCTCACTCACATACACTCTCTTCGTCAGTCTTTCACCCTCCATCCTCTCCACATGGCCAAACCACATCAGTGTGTTCCTCATAACGCTCCCTATCACATCCACATCAACACCACAACGTTCCTTTATATCCTCATTCGTCAGCCTATCTCTCCATGTGACTCCACAGGCTCCTCTTAAATAACTCATTTCCACTGCTCTCACTCTTAACTTTTGTCCTTCCAACAACGTTCAAGCTTCACTTCCGTACGTTATAGTTGGTATCACAATACTGCCATGTAGTAACTTTTTCACTTCCATGCTCACTTCCCTGTTTCTTATCACTGCTTTCAAAGAACCAGCAACCTTTCTTCCCTGCTGTACCCTTTCAAGCACTTCACCCTCCAAACCTCCATCCTTACTCATCACACTACCCAAGTACTCACATTTTCCAATTCCTCACCATCCAACCTCGCTGTACATTCACTGACTTCACCTCTCTCAAAGACCATCACTTTACTTTTCCCTACATTCACCTTCAGATTCCGTTTCTTACACACTTTCCCAAACTCATCCACCAAGCCTTACAGCTCCCCTTCGTCTTCACTCAACAACACAGTATCATCTGCAAACAACAGTGCAGGGAGTTTCCAAACACTATCCTCTCTCACCAGGGTCACTCCAACATCCACTACCCTACCTTGTACCTCTTTTATTACCCCATCCATGTACAGATTGAACAACCATGGAGACATGACACATCCCTGTTTCAACCCAACTTTCAAAGAGAAAAATTCACTTAGTTCACCATCCACACGCACTGCAGCCTTCGCACCATCGTACATACTCTTCACAGCATTCAACAACTTCCCATCTACTCCATATATTCTTAACACTTTCCACAATCCTTGTCTATCCACCCTGTCATATGCTTTCTTCAAATCCATGAAAGCCGCATACAACTTCTTTCCCTTCTCTAGAAACTTTTCCACTAAAGATCTAAGAATGCATATCTGATCTACACAACCTCTTCCCTTCCTAAAGCCTCCCTGTTCTTCTCCAACTAATTTCTCTGTTCTTTCTCTAACTCTGCCAATAAGTATCCTACCATACACTTTTCCTATTATACTAAGAAGACAAATGCCCCTATGATTACCACACACTTCTTTTTCCCCTTTTCCTTTGTGCAAGGGAATAATTATACCTGACTTCCAATCCTCCGGGACTCTACCTTCCTCCCAGGCTAATCTGCACATCTTCCACATCCATTCTACTACTATCTCTCCCCCATGCTTCAGCATTTCACCACACACTCCATCAATTCCTGGGGCTTGCCCAGATTTAACTTTCTTCATTGCTTCCACAACTTCTATCCTACTGAATTCTTCCTGTCTTCTCACCTCCCTCCTTCTCCCAGCCATTCCCCAGCCACTTATACTCGCATTACTTCCATCCTCTACGTTCAACAATTCCTTAAAGTGTTCTCTCCATCTGCTCACTTTTTCTCCCTTCTCCACTAGTAATCTACCATTTTTATTTTTCACTCCCCTGCTAACTTCACTTCCACCCTGTCTTACTCTTTTCACCTCTTTCCAGAACATTTTCTTACAGTCCCTCCACTTTACACTCAAATTCCTTCCAAATTCCTCATCCACTCTCTTCTTACTCTCTCTTACTAATCTTTTCACCTCTCTCTTTCTTTCTACATATAACTCTCTCTTCTGCCTCTCAACTTCTTCCACGCCCCTATTTCTCATCCATTCATTGTATGCTTTCTTCTTTTGTGCCACAGCCTGTTTCATCTCTTCAGTCCACCACGCTGTTCCTTGCACCCCCCCTCCGTCTTCTCTTCCTTCCACACACGACATCACATGCTGCACATATTTCTTCTTTAAATATGCTACACACATCTTCCACGTCTCCCATTTGCTCCAATTCATATTTGCCCAATCGTTCCTCCACTTCTCTCTTATACTCTGCCTTTTTCTCATCCTCTTGTAACCTTTCCACTCTCCTTGCAACTACTCCTTCCTCTCGTCTTTCCCTTCTTCTATTTCTCCATTCTAATTGGACCTTGATTCTGGCCACCAACAAGTAGTGGTCAGAAAGTCCACTTCCCCAACCTCTATAAACTCTTGCATCCATTACACATCTTTGCATCCTTTCATCCACACACACATAATCAATCATTGCCTTCCTTTCATTCAGTTCACCACCCACCCTTCTCATCACTCGCCATGTATACCAGTGGATCATTTTATGCCTGAAGAGGGTATTGGCTACCACCAACCTCCTCCCAGCACAAATGTCCACTGACGCACTGCCATTCTCATCTATCTCAGCAGGCACACCCCACTCACCAACTATTCCATCCACCTTCGCATTCCCAACTTTACCATTCATATCACCAATCAAAAACACTCTCTCATTCCTTCCAAACTTTTCCATGCACACTTCTACATTTGTCCAGAACTCTTCTCTCACTCTTCTAGAACGATCTTGCGTTGGCGCATACACACACAATCGTCCACATTTGTATTCCAACTTTCAACTTTACCCACACAATCCTTGACCCAACTGATCCATACTGTCTTATGCTCTTCTTCCATCTTTTACTCACAACTATACATACTCCTTCCTTCGCCCTCTCATTCTCACCTACTCCTGCATATATACCCCATCCATACTCCCATTCTCTCACACTTTCTCCTCTCCATTTTGTTTCAGTTATTCCACATACATCCACTTTCGCACCCTCAAGCACCTGGACAATCTCTCTCTCTTTCACCTCATCATTCGCTCCTCTTACATTCCAAGTACCCATTACCAAGTCCTTTGTCCAGTCCTGGGTCGTCATCGTTTGGTCAGTCCTTGTCCGAGGCTTATTGTCTGTTTTTTTAGTTAGTTGTTTTCCGGGGAGGGGCACTAACCCTCCGCCAACCCTTTTAGTCGCCTATTACGACAAGCAGGGATACTGGGGGAGTATTCTTGAAAACCCCCCCTACCCCCAGGGGGGTACACACACTACCTCTAAATTCCTTCAACTGGATTCTACACCGATTTCCACCATCTCCAGTGTTTAAAGAAGACGTTTTGGTGGAGTGTGTCAGCCGGAAGTGACTTTGACCAGGTGCAACATTATAACTCTGCTTAAAACAGTGTAGTCACGTCTCATATATAAACTGGTGATCGGCTGTGGGGTTCCAATAAGCTGATATATTAGTGACCAGTTGAAGGATCCATACAAACTGAAACATAATTTGGTCACAGTGGCGGGATTCCTGCCAGCTGAAACATAAATTGGTGGCAGCAGTTGGATGACACACATAATATTGGTGTTCAGTGCTGGAATACGAGGTGCTAAAGGGATTTATGCAGTGGAAAACCCTTGCAATTGCTCGTGATCCTGCAGGTGAAACAGAAAATCTTACTCTCCTGTTGCAAAGGGACTAATTGCGGACTGAATAAGTGAAGCAGATATCAGAGTAACCTTGTTCTCTCTCTATCTCTACCTGGCGAGACATCTCTACCTTCAAGCACGAACTGGCAATTATCTCACTCTTGTACTGAGGCCAGTGCGGTGAAGGGTGGGATCGTCTAGACTCTGGACGCGGAGGTTGGAGTGTTGCAGGGCGAGAGTCTGGTGTGTGTGCTGTGTGGCTGTGCATGGTGTGGTGCGGTGTCCCGGCCCAGCAGTTACCTGAGGACCAGCATGGGAGAGGATCATCGTGTGGTTGGAGAAGAAACCTTGCAGAGCGTGTGGACTTGCAGTACGAATCTACCGGGAACTTCAGCATCATATGACACCTGGGTAGTGTACATGCACAGTGAACCTTTAGACACACTTTTTTAAGCAGCACATGTTAGTTAGATAATGTTTGTAAAAATAAAGGTTTCTCAGTTTCCCCTAAATAGATAAATTTTCTGTATGTCTTGTCTGTGTCCCATTCTGTATTGCTAAAAGCCATAACTAATCTATTTGTGTCAGTTTAATTTTTCCTGTGACTGGGAAGGGAATAAATTCTGACAAAGTTAGATGGATACAGTGAAGAAGTGGGGACAAAAATTAAGGGGAGATTCAGACAAACCAACCACGACAGAAAGTAAATCAAACTCAAAATTGTGTGAGTGGTTGGAAACTCTGGATAAAGGCATCCAGACTCGACAGAGTGAAGGACATCTTGGGGTTGAAAGTAGTCAGGACACTTCTGAGGAACTGGATAGTGGGGACTTTAACACTTGACATTTGCGTTCTGGTTGTTCTTATTCAACAGTTCCTGAAAGTACAGTTAGGTCCAAAATGGCCGCTAGTCTTACCAATGAGGGTACTCCTAGTGAAGAGACTGTGGATGTTGAACAGGCTACAACAGCACCCCTGGTCACTCAGGTGAACCAAGGTCCAATAATCTCTGCTAGCTATGCAACCACTCACACACCCACTTACACCTCAGGCATGTTCAGTACACCATTAACCTTTGGACAGCAAGGACAAGACCATTTATTTGCTAATGTTTCTTATGCTAATCCATGGGGCATGAATACTAACAGTATTGGCATGCAAACCCAGGATCCTTCTGTTAATCCATGAGGCATGAATACTAACAGTATTGGCATGCAAACTCAGATGAATTTTCCTCCCTCATGGCAAGTACCTAACATGGCGACCACTAATCTGGTTACTGCTAGCGTTCCTTCAACTTTACCTCCTGTAGCACCGGTTAGACAGTCCCAGGGACAGTTTGTTACTCAAGCACCTTCGAATCCAGATTGTATAAAGGTGCTACCTACAGCTCAACCGAGTTTACAGTTTACTGGGGAAAATGACTATAACATCCACCGATTCCTATGAGACTGTGAGGCCCAGATACATAGGCCACAGCTTGCTTGTGATGGGGAAAAGATTTGGCATATTAAAGCAAATATCAAGCCAAATTCCCCAGCAGGTGAAATGCTAGAAGCCTCAATATTTCAAAGCGGGCCTACTGCTCATGAATAAGAAAGTTTAAGGAAGCCCTAATGAACACTTTTGCAAGCAACTGCTACATGTTGGATGCTTGGGTGTTTAGGTTCATAGACAGAGTACAGCAGCATCCTAACTGTACTGAAAGTCAGGCTTTGGCAAAGGCAGGCATATGCTATGCAGAAGCTAGAAAAGCCTTGCAGACTTCGGGCTGGGGAGACACAGGTTGGGGATTGACTTTTGAGAGGGTTGCTAGGATACTCGAATACTTACAGTTCCTGTCCTGTTTAACCCCTACTAGGCAACTCCAGGTACTTAGGCAGACCAAAAGACCTCCTGAAATAGCCTTGCCTGACATGAGCTTTAAGCTAAAAGCAAAGGCAGAAGGAGAGGGCAGTAGTGTCTTAGCTGTGCACACAGAAAAGCCCTGCTGGCAGATTCTGTACAATGTGCAGTAAAGCTGGTCACACAGATAAAAAGTGTTGGCATGTTAAAAAGGCAGCTCGTCAGGCAGCCAAGCCCAACCTGCCCACCAAGTCTGGACCTAGTACTGAAAAGCAAGTAGACAACAAACAACCCAGTACTAGTTCTCCACAGCAAAAGACCAAGGCTGTAAAGCCAAAAGTGCAAAGATGGTGTGTCATCCATGGGCAGTGTCCTCATTCTTCGGACTATTGCCCAATTGTTCTTGCCAATCAGGAAAAACTAGGTAACCAAGCTAGTTTAGGGGAAGTTCAGGGCCGCACGCAGAAGTAAATAAAATTGTACAGTCCACCGATGCATGTGTGGCAGCTATTAAAAAGGTGGATTTGCTCTCGATACCTTGGATCATAGGGAAAGGCCAGGTGTCTGTGATAGTGGACACTGGAGCATGTGCAAATATTATTTCTAGTAAAGAGTTAGAGAGGCTGAAGTATGAAATGCCTCAAGCTTATTGGACGTTGTCAGCGCCTGACGTGATTTTGACAGGTGTGACAGGGAGTAAAATGAAGATCGTAAGCCAGGTACCGTTGACATTGAGGGCAGATAAACGATCTCCTGTGTTACATGCTACATTTTATGTGATTGAGGATTTCCCTCTGCCAGCTGATGGGTTATTGGACTTTGAATCCATGGAGGAGTATGACATGATTATACATCCTCAGAGACATTCTATTTCCTTTAACCCTTTAACCGCGGGTGTCATTCCAGAATGACATCGACAAAACTGGACCAAACCGCGGGTGTCATTCTGGAATGTTCGTGAATATTTTGAACACCGCGCGTTTTTCCTGTGCTCAATTTGTCTCACGCAAGAGTAGCTGTCGAGTTCTTTCACACCAGCCATCCCACACCTCCCTCCTCCCACCCCGAGGGGGCCCCCCCCACCCCTGCCCTGACATGCATCACTCAGTATCTCTCCAGCTCTGTGCGTGATAATGGCGCTCCGTCCCGACTCATCATTGCTCACTTCCTCCTCGCAAATTATTAGTGCTAGTGTGCCTTCGACCTCTACACCGAGGAAGGAACTGCCGACAGCGAGGCAGAAGGGGTTGAGCACTCCAGAAATTAGGACAGAGCTGGATAAAACTGTAAGTACTACCCTGGACTGTGGCAGTGAGAGTGATACACTTACAGCAAGTAGTGACGATTTTGCAGTGATTGGTGGTGAACCCTTTAGCATTGACAGTGACAGTGATGAAAGTGAATGTGTAGTTTCCCCCCCACCGCCTCCAACTTACTCTGGGAAAGGGAAGGCGCCTATGGGGAAAATTGGTGTTGCACGTGGGAAGGGAGTGAAGCATAAACTTACGTCTCCTACACCAGGCCCTAGCAAGCATTTCCCACCACTTTCCCGTTCCCCTAGCCCTATTGCCCTCACATCTTCTTCATCTTCTGCCGTGCCCTCTCCTCAGTCTACATCATCTGAGGAATATGAATTCCCAGAGCCTGCACAGTGAGGGAGGGCAGGCCATGCAGGCCATGCAGGCAGGGTAAGCAGGGCAGGCCGGCCTAGAACAAAGGGGATGCGTGGCAGTTGGAGGGCAAAGCTGGGTGATAAGTGAGGTGATAAGCGGGGAAGAAAGGGTCAGATTTCACCACACACCAGGCCAGTAACCCCCCCACCTGCCCCCCGCCCAGCTCCCTCACCCTCGCCACCCCCCCACTCACCACCCCCGCACTCACCCCCCCTCCCGCTCGCCTCCTGCCTCACCTCCTGCCTCACCCATTGCCTCACCCATTGCCTCCACCTCAGCTCCTTCTCACGGGGAAACGAGTGCAATGCGACCTGCCACTTCCACTGAACCACGCACCGGGAAAGTGGATGCATTTGTTTGGTCTGACGGTGCTGATTTTCAGCCACACACTCCGCCGTTTGACATGACAAATGCGGGAATACAGCCTGCCTTTCCATGCAACAAACGAGATGATTTTGTTGACTACTTCCTGGCCTTAATGGATGACGAAATTGTGCAGTTTGTCAGCGATGAGACCAATAGGTATGCAGCTCAGTGTGCAGCAGAAGGGCTGGGACCTATTGGCTCACCAAAGCAAGTGTCGTGGTTGCCTGTCGGGATCAGAGAGCTGTATGTGTTCTTTGCACTTATGTTCTTGATGCCCCATATCAAGAGACATGAGTTGGAGGAGTACTGGCTGGTGGATGACATTACTTCTATCCCAACATTCGGGAAGTACATGTCACGAGATCGGTTCCGACAGCTGCTAGGATACCTGCACTTCACTGACAATGGAAACCCGTCCCAAACTGACCCTTTGTGGAAAGTGAGGGATTTTCTCAACAGGATTAGGGATCGATTTCTGCGATTTTTCTGTCCTATGCAAAAAGTCGTCATAGATGAATCCCTGGTATTGTTCAGAGGACGTCTCAAATTCATGCAGTACATCCCCAGCAAACGCCACCGCTTTGGGATAAAGTTCTTTGTGCTGTGTGACTGTGAGACGGGGTTATCCTTGATTTCATGATCTACTCTGCAAGCACAATGGACTTGGACAGGAAAGACCCCCTTGGCTTCTCTGGCTCCACTGTAAAAGTGCTGATGGAGAGGTATTTTGGTGGGAATCATGTGCTGTACACAGACAATTATTACACAGCACCGAAACTCTCCAAATACCTGGCTGAACACGGCATTGGCACTATTGGCACTGTACAGAGCTATAGGAAAGAGTGGCCAAGTTTCCCAGAAGCATCATCCTCATCCAAGGGAGATGTGCACCTGAAGAAGTCAGACAAGTTTCTGGCGATCAGGTGGCATGACAAGAAGGTCGTGAATATGATCAGCACCATCCACAAGGGGGAATTGCAGAGAACTGGGAAGGTCAGCTACAGGACGGGAGAGCCAATCATGAAGCCTGATGCCGTCATTGACTACAATGTCAACATGAGACTTGTTGATAAGTCTGATATGATGATTGGCGAAATAGACTGTCTCAGGAGAAACACCCGATGGTACAGGAAGGCTTGCCTGCACATGCTCGATATGTGCATGCTCAATGCCTTCCTCCTCTACAAGACACAAGTCGGGGGCATAAAGCAACCATCCCTGAGACAGTTCTCCAAGACTGTCGTGCAGCAGCTGCTTGCACGATTTGGTCAGGTGACGGCATTGATCCCGAGGCGACACTCTGACACACAACCTGACCGTCTTGAGTGCCGCAATTACATGAGCCGGCACCAGCTTGTGAAATTGCCTCTTACCGCAGGCGGCAGGTTGTCACAGGGCCGCTGCAGAGTATGTCATAACACCACACAGAGGCCTCGGACAAGAAAAATGAGCACACACCAGTGCCAGGAATGCCAAGACGCTCTCTGTGTGACTCCGTGCTTTGCCGAGTACCACTCTCTGAGTAAATACTGAAAGTGACAGTGATATACAGTGATACGACAGTGACGTGCTTTACCAATAATTGTATAATGGATAATGTAGTAATAAGGGATATTTTGCCTAGAAAACAATGTAAATATTGGCCAGTACAATAAGTGATATTGTAAGAAGAGAAGCTGCGGCACTTGTGTAATTCTGTGATGCGACAGTGACGCAATATAGTAATAAGTGCAGTGTAAATATAATGTATATTGCCCAGATTATATGTAAAATAGTATTAGAAGTTAGAAATAATGAAAACATCACCACTAACCAAACGTCAGTGAGCGTGTGATGCTGCAGTGAAGTGCGGGCAATTACAGTGCCTTTTACCTACCTCAGTGAACACAGAGTGGGTGTTTATCGTATGTGTAGTGTTCATATATGTTTATAGTACTATTATCAGAGAGTGGTTGGCATTTGGTACTGGTGTGTGGGGCGCAAAATAGTGATTTTACACCCCTCACTTCTAACGGCACTGCCCGTCATGTGAAAGTCAACAAAGTCATGAAACCTACATCAATGGAAAGCTGAAGGTTAGTACTTTCTAATGGTACCTTATTTTTTTTCTCTTGCTTTATTCTGTGCAGAGTTATTAAGGTTTAAAGGTTTGTTTACATTTGGCTGAAACCCCCGCGGGAGAGGACAGTCGCGGCAAAACAATGCCCGCGGTTAAAGGGTTAATGGAAAGGAGTTTGTAGGCCTTATTCCCTCAGCAACACAAGCTGGAATTGGCATCCAATCAGGAGCCATTCAACCAGTTGTGACCCTGACAAGTGAAGCGTCAAGGGAGTCCCCGGATACACACAAAACAGACTGTATGGAGTGGAAGCAGGTCAGGGCTATAGTGAGTGGGAATCACCACTTACCCAGTCAAACTGTCTGCAAAATTCCTGTCCGAGTACCTGATGTGTCAAAGGAAACTGATGTGATGTTTAACAGAGACCATAAAACATAAGGCATTTTCGCTAGAGTTCACCCTGAGTAGTTTCGGACCAGACCAGAAGACGCCCCTCTTCATCGCAAATATGAGTGGTGGCGCAGTTAAGCTCAGAGATGGTTGTTAAATAGGCGACTTGATGTCCTATGGTGCCCCTGTAAGGGAAGTCAACAACGTACTAGTGATCTCTCCCATAGTCACATCACAAACAATGACTTAGTTGGAACCTACATGTCTTGGGAGAAGAAAGCTACTAGAACAATACGTGAAGGTAACAGATAACATTGCCCATAAAATGCGGTTGCTAGCATTTCTTAAAGAATTCTCCGACGTAGTGGCACTTCCAGGAGAACCGCTGGGTAGGACAGACAAGGTGAAGCATCATATTACGTTGTGCCCTGGTACAAATCCGATATATGTGCCTGTGCCTGCATACCACCTACCACACAGCCAAAAGAAAGCAGTGGAAGAGGAAGTTGAAAAGATGCTTCATGATGAAGTCATTCAGCCTTCTTCCTCACCTTGGAATGCACCACTCTTTCTAGTGCCTAAAAAGGACGGTGGTGTGAGACCTGTTGTAGATTTTTGGCAAGTGAACAAGGTAACCATACCGGATCGTTACCCAGTTCCACATCTCAGAGACTTACTGCAGTCCTTGGGTAAAGGAAATACCGTGTTCACCTGCTTGGATCTAGCGTCAGGGTATTGGCAGGAAGAGCTGACCGAAGAGTTGCGTTCCATTACTGCCTTTAGCACTAACCATGGGCACTTTGAATTTCTCCGGATGCCTTTTAGACTAAGTAATGCTCCTTTGACATTTCAGAGGATGATAAATCAGTTGTTTGGTGACAGGATTGGGCAGGATGTCCTGGCGTATCTAGATGACTTAATAATTGTGAGCAATGATATACACACTCACTTTAGTAAGTTAAAACGAGTGATGGAAACCTTAAGATCCGCGGGTCTGAAAATCAAGCTATTGAAGTGCAATTTCCTAAAGGCAAATGTTTGATTTCTAGGGCACTTAGTTGATGGTGATGGCATCAAGGCTCTGCCGGATAAGGTTACAGCCAGGGCAAATTTCCCTACGCCCAAGTCCAAGGATGACGTTTGCTCATTCCTAGGGCTCACTGGTTTTTACAGAAGCTTTGTCCACAATTATGCTGCTATTGCATCACCACTGACGACGCTACTTAAGAAGGATGCTGCATGGCAATGGGGACCATCAGAAGAGAAAAGCTTCAACGAGCTCAAGAAAGCCATGACAGAGACACCCGTGTTAGAGTTTCCTGATTATACTCAACCTTTTTACCTGTACATGGATGCCTCAGGTTTGGAACTGGGAGCGGTGTTACAACAAAAGGATGAGGAAGGCAAAACGTGCACGATTGCGTATGCCAGTAGGGCACCAAGACCCCCAGAAAAGAACTACTTGGTAACGCATTTGGAGACATTAGCAGTCGTGTGGGTGTTAGAACATTTCCGGGTTATCACCTTCGGGTACCAGATAATTGTTTTAATGGATCATGCGCCCATACGCGACTTGTTTAAGGGGAAGAACTTGCACAGTAAGGTCGCACATTGGTTCAGCAAGGTAATGAAGTTTGACCCAGAGGTCAGATATTTACCAGGCCGACAAAATGCCGTTGCCGACGCGCTGAGTAGAATATTGCTGCTGCCATATCTGAGGATATCCCTCTTTCTGGGTATTCCCCAGACACGGTAAAGGCAGAACAATGTAAGGATACGATGTGGTCTCAAGTCATCTATGCATTGGAGTCTGGCAACTAGTCATGTCTACCTGAACTTCCGGTACCAATGACTTACTTCCATCTTCAACGGGGCCTTTTATACAAACAGCCCCCCGGGAAGGACACTGTGTATCAGTTGGTTGTTCCTGCTACACTACAGCAAGCCGTGTTAAAGTTGGTTCATGACATACCTCAAGCGGGTCATCCTGAACGCAACAGATGCATACGTGAGGCAAGAAAGAAATACTATTGGCCGACCATGAGGATGGACATAGAAGCCCCCGTTAGTCAATGTGTCAAGTGCGTGGAAATGCAGGGAATGACGGGACCTCCGACTCCTATTTTAGAATATCCCCTACCGGGAAAACCGTGGGATACAGTCTCCATTGATCTCTTAGTGTTGCCAAGAAGTGATCAAGGCTCAAGCTATGTATTGGTGGCAATGGACCATTTTTCGTGATTCACTGTTTTAGCACCTTTACTGACGAAAACTGCAGAGGAGGTGGCGCATGCTTTTGTAACCTCAGTGATTTGTCCTTACTCAACACCCAAGGTACTGCTCAGCGATAATGGCAGTGAATTTCGTAACTAAGTGTTAGAGGAAATCTGTCGTACGTATGGGGTAAGGCAAGTCTTTATTACGCCTTACAGTCCCAAGAGCAATGGCCTGGTGGAGAGGACAAACAGGAAGATACTGGAAGTCTTCAGACCAGCGATTACTTCGCAAACAGACTGGCAAGACTGGTTGCCACATGTAGCGGCGGCCATCAACTCCTCAGAAAATTCGTCAACAGGGAAGTCTCCTCATTATATCCTTTAAGGAGAGGAGAAGGTGTTACCCTACGATTTGCTGGCTGGACCTCCTACCCCAGTGTATAATCAAGAGAATTATGCCAAAGTCCAGCTTGCAAAGTTCCAAAGCATACATAGTGAAGTACAAAAAAGATTAAAAGCCTCAAGAGCGGAGATGATGGTGAAACAACACAAAGGTAGTCAAGATAGGCCAGAAGGTTATGATAAACAACCCTGAGAGAACTTCCAAGCTCAGACATAAGTTCCGTGGACCATATACCACTGTGGAACACGTGCGTGGACACATTTATCGAATAAGGGATGATGATAATGGAATTCAGGAGGCAGTACATGCTGACAGGATCAAACCAGTAAGTCAAGAGCTAGGCCTAACTGACCAATCGTCTGATGCGTTGTCCCCTCTGTCTTCGTCGCAGTCTATGTCGTCGTCTGTACCTGTCCCTAACCAAGAGCATTGCAGCAAGCTACAATCCCACAGTAAGAGTGATTAAGGGAGCATCTTCTCTTACAGGCATGTGGCTCACACTTGGACTCCTCTTGCGTTGCTTGGAGTGGACCTATGGAACGATGTCAGACACGAACACAACTGCATTGATGCCATGAGCACTGAAGAGCCCACTTGGAGAGGTAGTGATAGTCGTGGATGCAGTATGCGTTTACTCTCCAATGGAAGGTTATCTTCAAACTCCAGATACCGTTAAAGAGGTCTTTAAGGGATTGTTTCACCTCAGACAGCAACTGTCGGAAGTCAGCAAGTCATTCAACCGGAACCCACAGTTGACCTCAGATAATGAAGCATTGGTACAAACCTTGCATGGTATAACCGAGCTTCACACTGGACATATAGTTAGGCTCACAAACAGGCTTACTAAATTGCATGTTGCTTTACCTTATGCAGATTCTGATCTTTCCAAGCATGTCCATGCACGTACTAAGAGAGGACTTGTGGATCTCCTAGGTAACCTGTCTCAAAATCTTTTTGGTACAGCGCCAGACAAGGAAGTAGTGCAATTGGTTAGACAGATGCATGATTTGGCATTGGCGGCAAAGGTGAATAACAGGCTAATCGTACACATGTATGAACAACTAGGTGAGTTCACTAACAAAGCTAACGAGATAATTAAGACTACTAACCATCTCGTAAGAGTTGTGAAGAACATCCAAACCAACTTACCAACCCTGGCTAACTTAGTGTTAATCGCTGAGTACTTACCTGCTCTCGACGAGTCAACCACTGCCTTGGAGTCGCACGCAGCCAATATGGTGGACGGCTTAATTGATGCAAGTTTGAATAGGGTTAATGCTTTATTGCTTCCTACTCACATTTTGATCAATGCTCTTGACGTAGCTATGGTGAAGTATGGATTTACGCCACTTTTTGGTGTGAGTCAACTGGAATATTATTACCCATTGTTAGAGGCCCAGTTGACCCATGATGGCATCCTGATATTGGTACCTATGAAGAATGCTGTAACATACCATGCATGGCAGTTCATTCCTTTCCCTTTTGCTACTACTAACAATACACTTGTTATTCTGAATGAGGGATCAGAGGTGCTAGTTGCGTTGGATGACAAAGGGTATATAGCTGAAACGACTGTGGATGAATTTGAGAAGTGTAAGGCCTCATTTCTTGATCTCCATGTATGTCCTGCTTTCCATTTTGTCTTCATTCCGTCAGGGGTAGAGAAGTCTAAGATGACCTTGTTTGACACAAACACTTCCTCTGCACTGCAACATTGCACTTTCCAACCCATTCAATTGAAGTCAGTTTTCCATGCTCATGTACATGCGAAACAACACTTCTTTCCTGAGACATGTGCCTCACAAAACCAGTTCCTTATGGTAAAGGGTTACTACGTTGCACCCGATTATTGTGAGTTGCACAGTAAAGAGATAGCAGTTCTACCTAACAAGCACCATCTAGCCTTGTCGGTGAACTTCTCGTCCCAGTTACGACCCTTTTTACCTTCATTCATTGTTTCTACCTTGAATGTGAACAGGCTATCTCATGTGCTCAAAGAGAAACAGTTCCTCACCCACCTGAACAAGACTGATTTAGAACCATATGTACTATCCTATCTCCCTTCATACCTTTCTCCTTCCTATTTTGGTCCTGGCGTTGGTCTTCTACTTGTTGTGGTCTTGTCCTGTGTTTGTGTTTGGGGCTACTATCTACGAGGCCGAATGAGAAACCCACTAAAACCATTCGTCCGTACTCGCGGATTGCAAGTGGACGTGGCTGAACAGTTAGCTACACATTGGTTAGGCTACACAGTAGTTAGGACAACAATGTCCACGGGGACGTCGAAAGGTGTGGCCGAGCAATGTTCTGGTGCCAACATCATTTCCCATGACGAGTTATAGTTTCACACTATTGTTACGTATTACATACAAAGTTGTTTATTCATAATTAACAATGTGTAATATAGCGTGAACGATAAGCAACCAAACACCATTTCACTGTAAAGTGTGAGTTGGGATAGGATGCGCAATCAGACAGCCTTTTTCAATCAAAACAACCTAGGGTAAAGGGAAGGCGATAGAGAAACATACTGTATATATATTTAAAGTCTTGGGGAAATATTTACCTTGTTGTTATACTTAAATGTAATCAATACTACTTTATTGAGGTGCATAATGTACATGGTAAAGTTAGGATGCTTCTGTTCATGTATAAATCCCAGTTGTCTTTCAGGTTTGGCACCTCTGAATATGTTGACCTCAGTGCCACACCCAGAGGGGACGCTGGCCAGCTAACAGCTGAACACACTTATCATTCAAACGAGAGGGACGTATTAACTCTGAGCTCTCTGTGTCACAGTTGTATCTTTCTGTGGCCAATAAAGAGAGATTTAATCTGCTCAGTTTCAATTCACCTGCACACGCTACCTCTAAATTCCTTCAACAGGATTCTGCACCGATTCCCACCATCTCCAGTGTGTAAGAAGACGTTTTGGTGGAGTGTGTCAGCCGGAAGTGACTTCGACCAGGTGCAACATTATAACTCCGCTAAAAACAGTGTAGTCATGTCCGAGCTGATATATAAATTGATGATCAGCTGTGGGGTTCCAATAAGCTGATATATTAGTGACCAGTTGAAGGAGCCATACAAACTGTCAGCCGGAAGTGACTTCGACCAGGTGCAACATTATAACTCTGCTTAAAACAGTGTAGTCACGTCTGAGCTGATATATAAATTGGTGATCAGCTGTGGGGTTCCAATAAGCTGCTATATTAATGACCAGTTGAAGGAGCCACACAAACTGTAACATAATTTGGTCGCAGTGGCGGGATTCCTGCCAGCTGAAACAAGCCTCTTGCTCCATCGGCTATCCCTTATTCTTGCCATATGGCCTGTCCACCTCCATTTCTGTTATTTTATAACTTCTATAATATCTTTGACTTGAGTCCGCTCTCTCACCCAAGTTGATCCTTTCCTGTGTCTTAAAGATATTCCGAACATTGGCCTTTCCATTGGTTTCTGAGAACGGATTTATTTTCCATCGATTTTGTCAGTTTCCAGGTCTCACAACCATACTTCATAACCGGAATTATACATTCGTTATATACTCGTACTTTTCGTTTCATTCAAACTTGTAAGCTACTTTTCGTAATGTCTCTGTGTTTACCGAAAGCTTTCCATCCAGTTATAATGCGTCTTTTTATTTCGCTATCATGATCTTTCGTTAAATTTAGTATTTTCCCCAAGTAATTTTACTCTTCGACTTCTTCAAGAATTTCATTGCTACGAGTATTCTGATGACGCTCTTTGGTGTTTGTGGATTAAACATAGTTTTACTACGATTCATCTTTAGTCCTACTTTGAGACTTTCTTTGTTCAGGTCATGTAACATTTCTTGCAATGCCTCTGCTGTTTCTGAGATTAGGGTCATGTCATCTGCAAATTTTAAATGGTTTAGTTATTCTGAGGAGTAGACTGTAGCACCAGTCGAGCAGGGCAGTACTCCCGAGGTGGATGGAAAGCTGATGACAGGGAGTGCTGGAGCTCCCGTTTCATCAGCCCTCAGGACTAGTTCCTGACCATCCCCCTTTGCTGAACTTTTTCAGTGTCTCAGTTACACAGAGAGTAGGCCAGCATGCTCTCCAGTACAAATTTCTCTAACTATCTTCACCAAACTACATGCAAAGTACACACTACACTTCCTTTTCAAAAATCAACAAAAATGGCGTCTATCAATCAAGCCTCGGAGTCCCCAGGGGGGGGGACCATAAATGCCCCCGCCATCTGCCCCTCTCCCAGTGACGACTCGAGGTGCCTGGAACCACTGTCTGACTCTCTTCTTCTTCATTTCTGCAACATTCGCGGCCTTTCATCTAACTTTCGCTCTGTTGAGCACCACCTCTCCTCCTCTAAACCTCACCTTCTTTTTCTGACGGAGACTCAGCTGTCTGAGGCAACCGACAGCAAACCCTTTTCTGTATCCTCCTACTTTCTCTATACTCATTTCAAAGCCAAAGGTGGCTGTTGTGTATACATACGCAACGACTTATCTTGCTCTCGTGTTCCTGAACTTGATTCTTCTGAATTCTCCACACTCTGGCTTCGGCTTTCCTGTCATTCTCTGACTAAATATATCTGTGCTGTTTACTTATCCCCTAATTCTACAGACTATCAAAAATTCTTCGACTATCTTACTTCTACGATGGAACACATTCTGTCCATTTCTCCTTTCTCTGAAATCTCCATTCTTGGAGATTTCAATGTTCACCACCACCTTTGGCTCTCCTCTCCTTTCACGGATCCACCTGGTGAACAAGCCTACATCTTTTCTATCCTTAATGACCTAGAGCAGCTTGTACAGCACCCTACCCGAATCCCTGACCGCCTTGGAGAGAGCTCCAACATACTTGACCTCTTCCTCAAAACTAATCCTTCTGCTTACTCTGTTAATCTTTTCTCTCCGTTGGGCTCCTCCGATCACAACCTTATTACCTTAACCTGTCCTATCACTCCAGTGCGGCCTGTGGACCCTCCAGGGAAACGTCGTCTGTGGCATTTTGGAGCCGCGAACTGGGAGGCCCTCAGGCAGTACTTCTTTGATTTTCCCTGGAATGATTATTGCTTCCATGGCCGGGAGCCATCTGAGTGTGCCTCGCGCATTACGGAGGTTATTTTCTCGGGCATGGAAGCATACATTCCTCTCTCATATCCTTTGACTAACGCAAGCCTTGGTTTAATCACGCTTGTTCTAATGCAGTCCGCAACAAGGAGAGGGCCTACAAAAGGTACCGGAGCCAACCCACCCCTGAATCACATCATCTTTACGTTTCTGCCCGGAATCGTGCTAAGTCTGTTCTTCGCTCTACTAAAAATAATTTCATCCATACTAAATGCTCTCAACTCTCCAACTCGAATTCTTCCCGCTCCTTCTGGCACCTTGCCAAAAATCTTTCTAACAACTTTACCTCATCATCCTTCCCTCCTCTTTTCTACTCTGATGGTTCTGTAGCTATTTCTTCTACTGATAAAGCAGATCTCTTCGCACAGACTTTCTCCTCCAATTCCACCTTAGACGATTCCGGTGCTGTTCCTCCATCAC
Source organism: Coenobita brevimanus (assembly GCF_032717465.1). Taxonomy (NCBI): domain Eukaryota; kingdom Metazoa; phylum Arthropoda; class Malacostraca; order Decapoda; family Coenobitidae; genus Coenobita; species Coenobita brevimanus. The sequence goes on along the minus strand of NC_136979.1, from coordinate 21,002,658 downwards.
TTCTCCCCTCTGACTTCCTCATGGCTGACATTAAAATTTCTTCAGTTGATGTATTTTCTGCCATCACTGGCCTCAGTACTAACAAGGCATATGGGCCTGATGGGGTCCCTCCTGTTGTTCTCAAGAACTGTGCTTCTGTGCTTACACCCTGCCTAGGCAAACTCTTTCGCCTTTGTCTGTCAACTTGTACCTTTCCTTCTTGCTGGAAGTTTGCTCTCATTCAGCCAGTCCCAAAGAAGGGTGACCACTCCCAACCCTCCAACTATCGTCCAATTGCTTTAACGTCCTGTATTTCAAAAGTTTTCGAGTCAATTCTTAATAGAAAAATTTTAAGGCATCTTTCCTATCACAACCTTCTTTCCGATCGTCAGTATGGGTTCCGTCAGGGACGCTCCACTGGCGATCTTCTCACCTACCTTTCAGACTCCTGGTCATCCTCCTTTCGGGACTTTGGCGAAAGCTTTGCCACTGCACTTGACATCTCAAAGGCTTTCGATCGAGTCTGGCATAAATCTTTAATTTCCAAACTGCCCTCCTACGGTTTCTATCCTTCTATCTGTGCCTTCATCGCTAGCTTCCTTTCTGGTCATTCTATAGCCGCTGTTGTAGACGGCCATCGTTCTTCTCCTAGATCTATCAACAGTGGTGTTCCTCAGGGCTCTGTCCTATCACCAACTCTCTTCCTTTTATTCATCAATGATCTTCTAAGCTGTACATCTAACCCTATCCACTCATACGCTGATGACTCCACCCTTCACCTTTCCATTCGGTTTCCGCAACGCCCATCTCAACAGTTACTTCAAGAAACAAGGGATGAGGCTATGGCACACCTAATGTCTGACTTGGCTCGTATCGCTGACTGGGGTAAAAATAATATGGTTGTCTTTAATGCATCTAAGACTCAGTTCTTACACCTATCAACCCGACAAAATCTTCCACAGGTATACCCATTGATGTTTAATAATATTCAGCTGAATCCTGCATCATCCTTGAACATGCTTGGGGTTTCATTTACTCAGGACTTATCTTGGAAAGATCATATTACATCTCTTGTAAAATCTGCTTCCAAGAGATTGGGTGTGCTAAGCCGACTCCGCTCTTTCTTTACCCCTGCACAATTGTTGACTCTATACAGAGGTTTTATCCGCCCCTGTGTGGAGTACAACTCTCATGTGTGGGGAGGCTCCCCACATACAGCTCTTCTCAATAGGGTGGAGTCAAAGGCTTTTCGTCTCATTAACTCTCCTCCTCTTACTGACTCCCTTCAACCTCTGTCTCTTCGCCGCACTGTTGCATCTTTATCTCTTTTCTATCGCTACTTTAATGGTCACTGCTCCTCTGAACTGTCTGCTTGCATTCCTCCACCTCTACGACGGGCGCGTAGCACCCGTCTGGCAGCAAACTCTCATCCCTTTTCTGTCCAACTCTCTAATGCAAGAGTTAACCGTTACTCCCAGTCTTTCATTTATGCAACAGGTCAGCTCTGGAACTGTCTCCCTCTGTCTGTATTTCCTGCTGCCTATGATCTCCAGTCTTTCAAACGCAGTGTGTCCAGGCATCTCAAAATGATCGGATCTTGAATTTGGCTCTCTATTGTATTTTGTTTTTCTCTTGGAAGGAACTGTTACTGCGGGCCATGGCCTTTGGTTCCTTCTTCCTCGCATAAAAAAAAAAAAAAAAAAAAAATTCTCCATCTATGTTCATTCCTTAGTTTTCCCAGTCTAGCTTTCTGGAAATACTTTATAGGCATGATGTAAATAGCCTAATTTTGGTGAAATTGTATCTCCCTGACGCACGCCCTTCTCAATCTTAATTTTTCCGAATCCTTACGTAATTTAACTGTAGCAGTTCCCTCTTTACGTATGTTTTCGAGCAGTTTTACAATGTTCTCATTCACTCATTGTTATCGCAATGAATTTCTAACTGCTATGTGCTCCACCGAATAGAAAGCCTTTTCGTAATCAACAAAACCTAAGCACAGAGGTTTATTATATTCTGTAGTTATCAGTAGTCGAATACCAGCTTCGGAATCCTGCCTGTTCAAGAGGCTGGTTTACTTCCAATTTGTTGTTATTCTGTTCGTAAGACTTCAGTGAAGAGTTTGTAAATGACTGATAATATGATAATGGGTCAATAGTTAGTAAGATCTTTTGAGTCACCTTTTTTGTAAAGTAAAATAACTATTGCATAAACACCATGTTTTGGGAATTTTCTTCCTTTTTATACATTGAGTAAATAAGTGAGCAAGCCTATGTTGTACTACTCCTCCCGCATCCAATAGTAAATCTGTTACTATTTCATCTTCTCCCTGAGCCTTCCCTCATTTCATATTTTTAAGAGAACTATTTACCTCGGTTGGTATTACCTCAGGTATTTCTCTTGAGTTAACTGAAAATTTAGCCATTTTTACTACGGACTTTGGTGCGTACATTTCTTTGTAGAATTCTTCAACTTTCTTCACCATCTTATCTCTGCACTTAATAACTTCACCGTTTTTGTCTTTCAGTGATGTCATTTGTTGCTTTCCTAGTGCCATTTTACATCGGACCTGTTTCAGACTATTTTCTTTTTTTGATGGTTTCTTTGATCTCATCCATGTTTCTCTTCTTTTTTCTTCTCTGTCTCTTGCTGATAATCTTATTTAATTCCGCTAGTTCTATTTCATCTTCCCTTGCTTTTACTTTCATTTCATTTCTTTTTTTCATAAGCTCGAGTGTCTTTTCTGAATACTTCTTGCCTTTGGTTGTATTAGGATTTCCTACTCCGCTGAGTCTCTTAGTACTTTTGTTAGTCTGTTATTCAGCTCTTCAGTGTCACATTCAGCATTACTTAGCGACTGAAATCTGTTCCTTATTTCCAAATGAAGGGTTGCTTTGTTTTCTTTTACTTTTATTGGGCATATCTTTTTATCTTTAATCATCTTCTTTCTTTCACTTCTGAAAGTGAATCTGGCTGTGCAACCCACCATTCTATGATCACTGCCTATATTTACTTTGTTGATACCTGTGACATTTGTGATCGCGTAATTCTCATCTGCTATAATGAAGTCGATTTCATTCATTGTTTCTCCATTTGGGCCTCTCCAGGTCCACTTTCTCCCTGTTCTTTTGTGAAAGAATGTGTTCATTATTCTCAAGTCAAACATTTCAGCAAAATTACCAGCATTTCTCCTCTTTCATTCGTTTCTCCCACTCCAAATTTTCCCATACATGCTTCTCCATTTTTCGACTTCCCAACTCTTGAATTGAAGTCTCCCATGAGTATAGTATATGAGGTCTTTTCCTCTTCCATAATCCGGGAGATGTAGTCCCTGAGTGTTTCTGTTTCATTATCTGAGCTTTGAGAAGTTGGTGCATATACCTGTATTACTTTCGGGCTATATTTTTTGTACAGTCTAAGTACAACCAGTGTTGCTCTGCCAGATACACTGCTGAATTTAACAATGTTGTCTGCAAGTTTTCTATAAATTAGAAATCCTACACCACTAACTCTTTCATTTTGCTTTCCTCTGTAGTAAAATACGTGGTTGTTGTTTTCGAGCTGAATTACTTTCACTTCTTTTCTGTGGGCCTCACTCAAACCTACAATATCCCAACTAATGTTTTTCAGTGCAGTCATTAAGTTATCAAGTTCGTACTCTTCTGTGAGGCTTCTTACATTGTGTGCATAGATCTTCATGGATTTTAGTTTGTTTAATATCCCAATCTCTATATTCACAACAAGTGCCTACTCACTTTCGGTGGGACACTGCCCGTAAGCACAGGAGGCAGTGCAGTTGGACCTTTAGTTGACGATGATCCAACAGGAACGCCCGACAAATCATTTGCAATGGAATTCATGTTTGGTTGGGAGGATTGTGGCAAATAATCCCACCTCCCTGCCACAGTTTCTGGTGAGATGTAATGCCACCTTATTTGCTATATTCGATGGAGCCCTATGTATATCTACAGGGGGTTCCATGGTCTGCTCCGACTAAGACGGTACCTCGAATATCTATAAGGCCTTCCCTTGTGTATGTGTGTGTGCATTATATATATATATAGATAGACAGATAGACAGATAGATAGATATGTGAGTTTTACGCCAGGTACCCCTTTTTTTGGATAAGGGCTAAGGCGTTGCCTCTAGGTAGAGGACTTTGGTTTGGAGCGTGTAGCATTTTATGACCGGATGCTCTTCCTGATGTCTACCAATGACCCTTGGGTATATATATATATATATATATATATATATATATATATATATATATATTGTTACTGAACAGAGAAAACTGTCCCGCAAAGTTCCAGGTTCAAAACAAAAGAGTTAGGTAAAATTACAAGTTAAAGTTTAATGCTCAAACTAACAACTAAACATTCAGGACTCATAAGGATAATGTAATGGCAAAAACAGGTTAAATATATGGTTAACTGCAATAGCCTCTATTAACACGAAATTAGCAAGAGTAAATTTATCTAAGTCAGCCCTGATAAAATGAGAAAACCGGATAATGCTCAGTGAATGCAAGATATATTATTACAGATACGAAATATTATTAATAATGGCTGACACCTAAAACACATGAATCACAAAAACCTCACCAGGCCTACGAATTAACACCTTATGCTATACAGTACAAGAAAAAATGTAATAACAGTTATACTCAAATTACACAGCAGCTAGATGGTTGGAGACTTCCTGAGCACTCACAAAAATAATAATAACTGTACAGGGGAGGACAGAGATGTGAACAAAAATGAGGAGTAGATCTAAGTGGCAATTAATGCAGAGACTGAGCTCATTATATAGGGGCCGGCAGAGCTTGATACAACTTGTAAGAAGGACGCGCAAATGAAGCCATAGGGGACAAAGAGTTGACAATCCTGCTCTGAACAACAGAAAGAACGACTTACTCTACTATAAGGGTAGAAGGGGGGAGTGAGGTAGAACACGCTCGTGATCAAACATGCAGCATACTGTGCGTTAGAATTACACAAAGGATGATGAAATCATAGGCTATGTAACACCTCCCCACAAAGAAAAAGAAATTTACAAAGGAAATTTCTTATTACTCTAAAACAATCTGTCTAAAGTCTAGATAAGCAATCTGCAATAACATTTTCTTTCCCCTTGACATGTTGTATGCCCAATGAATACTCCTGAAGAAGTAGACTCCATCTTGTCAATCTCTGATTTTTATATTTAAACTTACTAGGGAATTTCAGTGGGTTATGATCGGTATAAATGACTATGGGGTCAAAACCAGAACACAAATAAAATGAAAAATGCTGTAAACCCAAAATCAAGGCCAAAAGCTCTTTCTCAATAGTTGAGTACCGGGTAGTTCTTTTGAGGTGGAGTGAACTTCTTACTGTAGTAAGATACAGGGTGTTCAATACCCTGATCATCCTCTTGCAGCAAAACAGCCCCAGCTCCTGTATCAATTGCGTCGACAGCCATCTTAAAAGGCTTAGCATAATTTGGAGTAGCGAGCACTGGCTGACTTAATAGGATAGCTTTAAGTTTGCTGAAAGAGGATTCACAGTCATCGGTCCAGATAAATTTAACTCCCTTTTTCAGTAGGTCTGTAAGTGGTGATACAAGAATTGAAAAGTTAAGAACAAATCTCCTGTAATAACCTACCATTCCCAAAAATCTTTGTAGCTCTTTCCTACTTTTAGGTCTGGGAAGATCACTTATAACCTGAACCTTAGCTCCTGGTGGTGCAACAAGTCCATCACCAATTACGTACCCAAGGTACTGAACTTTAGCTTGACCAAACTCACACTTTGATAAATTAGCTACAAGATTAGCCTGAACCAAACGCTCAAGAAATTTACTGACATGGCATAGGTGATCTTTCCAGTTGTCACTGAAGATTACTACATCATCAATATAAACAACACACCCTGCCAAACCCTCTGTTACAACATTCATGAGCTTCTGAAAAGTGGCTGGTGCATTCTTCATACCATATGGCATTACAGAACATGCAAAAGTCTTTCCTAGTGTTACAAAACATGAGATCTCCCTAGCACGTTCAGTCATAGGTACTTGCCAGTATCCCTTTAACAAATCAAACTTACTTATGTACCTAGCCTTTCCGATCTTGTCTATACAATCTTCCACGCGAGGGAAAGGGTAAGTGTTTGTTTTGGTTATCTGATTAACACGTCTGCAGTCAATGCAAAGCCGCTGTGACCCACCTGGCTTAGGGACTAGAGTGACAGGAGAACTCCACTCGCTCTGACAGGGCTCAATCATCTTGTGGTCCAACAGGTAGCCAAGCTCCTTCTGGATGAGAGGAACTTTCACTGGGTTCACACGGTAAGGAGGCAGTTTAATAGGCTTTGCGTCTCCAACATCGACATCATGCATCAACACAGTGGTTCTTCCTGGAGTGGCACGGAACACTTGCGGGTACTCCTGCAGTAATGCCGAAAACTCCTGCCTTTCCTCGGGAGCTAGATGAGAAAGCTTAGTCTGGAGATCATTCATGATATCAGGATTCTTCCCCAAACTATCACTCAGGCTCATGCTGCATGGGAGAACTTCACTTGCAGACTTGGGTGGAACAGCTACAGTGCAGACTGGGTTATTTTCGTCCCGCCTGTGATATAACTTTAGCATGTTGATGTGACAAAGTTGCTTGTTCTTTCTACGATCTGGTGTGGCGATGACATAGTTGACATCACTGAGTTTCTTCTCCACGAAATAAGGACCACTAAACTTGGCTTGAAGAGGTTGCCCATGCACCGCTAGCAGAATCAAAACCTGATCTCCAGGCTGAAAGTGGCGTAACCTGGACTTCTTATCATACCAAGTCTTCATCTTCTCCTGAGCAGCTCCTAAATTCTCTCGCGCCAGTTGTATAGCAGTGGACAGCCTTTCTTTGAACTTCATCACATACTCCAGCAGGTTGACGTCATCTTCCTCCAACAGCCAGCATTCCTTGAGTAGCTTAAGGGGTCCTCTTACTTCATGGCCAAACAGTAGTTAAAAAGGGTGAGAAGCCCAGTGATTCATTTGGAGATTCTCTTGCGGCAAATACAACGAATGGAAGACCTTTATCCCAGTCTTTCTGATGTTCCAAACAGTATTTCTTGAGCATCGATTTGAGTGTTTGATGATATCTCTCCAATGCTCCTTGGGTTTGGGGATGGTAAGCTGAAGACGTGATCTGGGTGATGCCCAACTCTTTCAGAGACTGCTTGAAAACATTTGACATGAAATTACTTCCCCGGTCTGACTGTACCTCCTTGGGCAGACCAAACTTTGTGAAGAACCCTAGCATTTCCTTAACCACGTTCTTTGCTGAGATATTTCTAAGTGGAATGGCTTCAGGATAACGAGTAGCCATATCAATCAGGGTCAACACATAAGAAAATCCTGAAGAAGTCTTAGGAAGAGGGCCCACAATATCCACCAACACACGGGTGAATGGCGCCTCAAAAGGAGGAATGGGAACTAGAGGTGCAACCTTTTCGGTCTGATTACACTTCCCCACAACTTGACAGGAGTGACAAGACTTACAATACCAGGAAACATCCCTGAAGATACCTGGCCAGTAGAAGTGTTTCAAAATGCGTGCCACAGTCTTCCTCAGTCCAAGGTGTCCTGCCAAACTGGAATCATGAGCCACTCTAATGATATCCTGCCTACAAACACGAGGGATGACAACTTGATGTACAACCTCCCATTCACAGTCGGCTGATGCTGTTGGGGGTCTCCACTTCCTCATAAGTACTCCTGACTTTATATAATAACAAGTAGAAACACCAGCTGACTCTTCCTCACTGCAAGCAGAGTTAGCTAGACCTTTCAACTCAGGGTCAGCAACCTGAAACTCATCCAACTCTTGACGAGACAAATTATCAACACTACGGGGTACTGCCTCATCTGGTGAGTGGTCCAAATTAGCAAGAAAAGTGTCAGCTAGGATAACATCATCATCATCATTATCCTCTAAGTCACCAGTAACTTTAGACTTAGCCATAGTGACAGCACATGCAGAGAACACATCAGGGACATCACAATCCTGGGTCGCAGCCACTGGCTCACTAGACAACTGAGGAGCTGGACACACTTGACTTCCACGAATATCAATTCCAAGTAAGAAAGTTACACCTGACATTGGGAGTGTCTCAACCAACCCAACCATAACGGAACCATTAACAAAACCAGACTCTAAATTCACTCTGCACAGAGGGACAGAGAAGTAATTATTCCCTACACCTTGTAAGATTACAGTTTCATCAGAGGAATTAACATTAGAGCCTAGAGCACTGGTCAGCATAAGGGATTGGCAAGCACCTGTATCACGATATATTTTAACTGATTTCCTGTCATTACTGTCCAGAGGACTGACAAAACCATCAGACAGGAAATTAGCACATGAACTCTTGACAGTGTCACCCACGTTACTGCTCAAAAGAGGAGCTTCATCATGAGAATTTAATTTACCCCTCAAAGCAGGTTCAGTTAACTCGGTTAAAGAATTCTGGGAACTCTCAAGGGTGGACACTAGACCAATTGACTGAATATTTAAAGACTCCTTTTTGTTCACATCACGCTGTCTCCTGAAACATTTCTCCGTAGTATGACCAAGTTTACTACAATAAGTACATTTACTTTTCTGAAATCTAGAGGTGGAACTGGTATTTACTTCCTGAGAAACATCATCCTTATTCTCTTTCCTGTTACCTGTACTCTGAGTAGAGGCAACATACTTACTCTCAGCTTTCCTTTTTTCTTTAGAATATCTCTTGTGAGTGAGAACATACTCATCAGCTAAAACTGCAGCATCAGACAAATTATCTATTCTTTTCTCATCAAGATATAGGCTTACATCTTTATTAATACACCATTTGAAGTCCTCCAGCAAAATCATCTGCTTAAATTTACCAAAATCAGAATCCACATTCTTAGAATTTAACCACTGCTCTAACAGATCTTCTTTGATTTTTGCATACTCAACATGGGATTGCTTATCTTGCTTATAAGTTGTCCTAAATTTTACTCTATTGGCTTCAGGAACAAGCTCATAGGCCTTAAGAATCAAGCTCTTAACTACATCATAATTATCAGATTGATCCTGAGGCAAAGATGCATAAGTTACTTGAGCTTTACTGGTGAGAACAGTTTGAAGGAGTACTGGCCAATACTCTTTGGGCCAATTAAAACCTGTAGCTACCCTCTCAAACAACTGAAAATACTTTGTTAAATCAGATTCATTAAAAGGAGGGACAAGTTTAACATTTTTAGCCACATCAAAATCATCAGAGCTAGATGATCCAGTTCCACCTTGTTTCATGCGATACTCATGGTCTGCCTGAATCCTAGCTAGTTCAATTTGTGCCTGAGCCTGTGCCTGTGCCTCCTGAATACGAGCCAGACACTCAGCCTCCTTAGCCTCAGCCTCCTTAGCACGAGCCTGAAACTCAGCCTCCTTAGCACGAGCCTCCTGCAGGGCTAGCTGTAACTTAGCTAATTCAATCTGCGTTTGCTCCTTTGGAGAAGTTACATTAAACAAGCTTTCTTTAATCATGTCAACAATTTGATCTTTAGAATGATGAGAGCGAACAGCATTTCCCAATTGTTGAGCAACAAGCTAAGTTCATTCTTTGTTCTGTTTTCTACATCACACACTGTTTGCACATTTGACAAAAAATCTTTGGCTTCATCAAGCGTAGTAATAGTAGACATCATGAATAAATCACAGTCACAAAATATCAAGCAATATCCTTATGATAATATCCTGAATATCCTGATAAGAGGTCGCCAAATTTATGTTACGGAACAGAGAAAACTGTCCTGCAAAGTTCCAGGTTCAAAACAAAAGAGTTAGGTAAAATTACAAGTTAAAGTTTAATGCTCAAACTAACAACTAAACATTCAGGACTCATAAGGATAATGTAATGGCAAAAACAGGTTAAATATATGGTTAACTGCAATAGCCTCTATTAACACGAAATTAGCAAGAGTAAATTTATCTAAGTCAGCCCTGATAAACTGAGAAAACCGGATAATGCTCAGTGAATGCAAGATATATTATTACAGATACAAAATATTATTAATAATGGCTGACACCTAAAACACATGAATCACAAAAACCTCACCAGGCCTACGAATTAACACCTTATGCTATACAGTACAAGAAAAAATGTAATAACAGTTATACTCAAATTACACAGCAGCTAGATGGTTGGAGACTTCCTGAGCACTCACAAAAATAATAATAACTGTACAGGGGAGGACAGAGATGTGAACAAAAATGAGGAGTAGATCTAAGTGGCAATTAATGCAGAGACTGAGCTCATTATATAGGGGCCGGCAGAGCTTGATACAACTTGTAAGAAGGACGCGCCAATGAAGCCATAGGGGACAAAGAGTTGACAATCCTGCTCTGAACAACAGAAAGAACGACTTACTCTACTATAAGGGTAGAAGGGGGGAGTGAGGTAGAACACGCTCGTGATCAAACATGCAGCATACTGTACGTTAGAATTACACAAAGGATGATGAAATCATAGGCTATGTAACAATATATATATATATATATATATATATATATATATATATATATATATATATATATATATATAAGAAAAGACAACATATACTATACTCATGGGAGACTTCAATGCATGAGTTGGGAAGTCAAAGAATGGAGAAGCATGTATGGGAAAATTTGGAGTGGGAGAAAGGAATGAAAGAGGAGAAATGCTGGTAATTTTGCCGAAATGTTTAACATGAGAATAATGAACACATTCTTCCACAAAAGAACAGGGAGAAAGTGGACCTGGAGAGGCCCAAATGGAGAAACAAAGAATGAAATCGACTTCATCAAAGCAGATAAGAATAACACGATCACAAATGTCACAGTTATCAACAAAGTAAATATAGGACGTGATCACAGAATGGTGGGCTGTACAGCCAGATTCAATTTCATAAGTGAAAGAAAGAAGACGATTAAAGATAAAAAGATGTGTCCAATAACAGTAAACGAAAACAGAGCATCCTTTCAGTTGGAAATAAGGAACAGATTTCAGCCTCTAAGTAATGCTGAATGTGACACTGATGAGCTGAATAACAGACTAACAAAAGTGCTAAGGGACTCAGCGGAGGTAGGAGGAAAACCTAATTCAAACCAAAGCCAAGAAATATTCAGAAAAGACGATCGAGCTTATGAAAAAACGAAAGGAAATGAAAGTAAAAATAAAAAAGACGAAATAGAACGAGCGGAATTAAATAAGCTTATCAACGAAAGACAAAGAGAAGAAAAAAGAAAGAGAAACATGGATCAGATAAAAAAAAAAATCAAAAATTGAAAAAGTCTGAAGCAGGTCCGAAGTAAAATGTCACTAGGAAAGCAACAAATGACATCACTGAAAGAAAAAAACGGTGAAATAATTAATAATCAGAGATAAGATGGTGAAGAGAGTTGAAGAATTTTACAAAGAACTGTATGCATCAAAGACAGTAGTTCCAAAAGCTAACTTTTCAGTTGACACAAGTGAAATACCTGAGGTAACACCAGATGAAGTAAATATTTGTCTTAAAAATATGAAAAGAGGGAAGGCTCCGGGAGAAGATGGAATAGTAACAGATTTACTATTGGATGCAGCAGTAGAAGTACAAAATAGCCTTGCCCACTTATTAACCCACTGTATAAAGCAGAAGAAAATTCCCAAAACATGGTGTAATGCAATAGCTATTTTACACTACAAAAAAAGTGACTCAAAAGAGCTTAGTAACTGTCGACTCATTAGCTTATTATGAGTCATTTAGAAACTCTTCACTATAGTCCTTACGAACAGAATAACAACAAGTTTGGAGGAGAACCAACCTCGTGAACACGCAGGATTCCGAAGCGGGTACTCGACCACTGATCATCTACACACAATGAATCAGCTAATTGAGAAAACTACAGAGTATAATAAACCACTGTGCTTAGGTTTTGTTTATTACAAAAAGGCTTTTGATTCAGTGGAGCACATAGCAATTATAAATTCATTGCGAGAACAAGGAGTGAATGAGAACATTGTAAAACTGCTCGATAACATATATAAGGAGGGAACAGCTACAGTTAAATTACATAAGAACTCGGAAAAAAATAAGATTGAGAAGGGCGTGCGTCAGGGAGATACAATTTCATCAAAATTATTTACAGCATGCTTAGAAAGTATTTTCAGAAAGCTAAACTGGGAAAGCAATGGAGTGAATACAGATGGAGAAAAGCTAAACCATTTAAGTTTTGCAGATGACATTGTGCTAATCTCAGAAACAGCGAAGGCATTGCAAGAAATGTTAAATGACCTGAACAGAGAAAGTCTGAAAGTGGAGCTGAAGATGAACCGAAGTAAAACTAAAGTAATGTTTAATCCACACACACCAAACAGCGTCATCAGAATAAGCAATGAAATTCTTGAAGAAGTTGGGGAGTACAACTACTTGGGACAAGCACTAAAATTAACGAAAGATCATGATAGCGAAATAAAAAGACGCATTACAATTGGATGGAAAGCTTTCGGTAAACAAAGACATTATGAAAAGTAGCTTGCCAGTTTGCATGAAACGAAGAGTATATAACGAATGTATAATTCCAGCTATGACGTATGGTTGTGAGACCTGGAAGCTGACAAAATTAATGGAAAAAAAATCAATCCGTTCTCAGAGAGCAATGGAAAGGTCAATGTTGGGGATATCTTTAAGAGTCAGGAAAAAATCAACTTGGGAGAGAGAGCAGACTAAAGTCAAAGATATTATAGAAGTTATAAAAGAACAGAAATGGTGGTGGGCAGGCCATATAGCAAGAATAAGGGATAACCTATGGAGCAAGAGGCTGACTGACTGGACACCAAGAGATTGTAAGCTTAGCAGAAAAAGGCCAGACAGGAGATTGAGAGATAGGATACAGAAATTTGCGGGGAAAACATGGCAAAGACTGGGTCAGTCAAGGAATTCATGGAAAAGGTTGGGGGAGGCCTTTGTTCAGCAGGCTGATGATGATATATATATATATATATATATATATATATATATATATATATATATATATATATATATATATATATATATATATATATATATCATCAGCCGTTTGAGTATCCACTGCAGGACCGGTCTATCCCTACCGAAGTTGGGACGATACAGCCAATGTATCTCTACCAAGTGGCTTAGGCTGTCTGGTCGAGATTGTATGTACTGTACAGTACAGTGAGAAGTGCTTGTAAGTGTAATTGTAGTGTTGGAGTGGCTTTGGATGTGTGTGTAGTCTGTGAACCAAGTGTAATCGGCCCGCACAAGCCGCCTGGGTGCAAGCTTATTTTATAGTAAGCGACACTGGTTCAACCACAGCACCCTTGTGTCCGCCAATGCTGCATGAGGCGGGGTGAACACTCTCAAAGCTTATTACCCTGGCTGGGCGAGAACCCTGGCTCACCGGTGTACAAAACGCACACTCTACCACTGAGGTTCCATATATATATATATATATATATATATATATATAAAATGAGCTTTTGTTAGAAGTTTGAATCAAGGTATGTAAGCACGTAGTGTTTTGGGAGGGAGAAATATCATTCTATATCCGACTCTAGGCACAGACTTAATAGCCTTTTCCCATCGGCCCAGCAGTCTTCGTGCATGCCAGGTGTCTTTGCATGTCACCATTTCGGCTTCATTATCTACCTTTCATAATGTATATCAGTAAGCCTCTCTCACTCAGAACTGGTGCAATGATATTAGTTCGGGTATTTTTACGACATCGGTGGGTGTTGTGAGGAATAAAAAACTTTGTGTTATTGAAACTCATCAAACTTCTTCATGCTCCACCAGTGAACCTAACTCATGTGAATATGAACAAACTGTGTGTGTGTGTGTGTGTGTGTGTGTGTGTGTGTGTATGTGGTGGAATATCGGGATGAAATTAGATTCGTTTTTTTAGTGTATCTTGGGGTTGGAGAGTTATGAAATTATTTAAAGAAAAACAGTTTTAGGGTGTTTTGTTAGGGTGTGTGGCTGGTGGGAAACGGCGAAGTTCTAGGCCAGAGACACACATAAAAAATGTACACTTCCAGAGAAAGATAGGTGGGGGGGGGGGTGAGACGTCTTACGTTATCGAGAACAGCTACCCCCTTCAACCTCCCAAATATATTACACTTTCATCACCGTACCACCAGTCGATCTGATTCAACATTAGGAGGAATCGCTAGCAGGATAGTGCTTCATGAAAGGTGTTTCTAACCCTAAAGAACTGAATATAATCGTTAGAACGTAGCAAGAATTATATATATAATTTCTCAAACTGAAGGGTTAGAATCACATAATTGTAATGAAATAATTAACGTCCACTGTTTTATCTCTTTGGCCATAGGAAATCTTTAATATGCGAACAAAATCATCAAACCGTACCAAGGATACAATGTAAACGTGTTATGTATTAGTGAAAAGGTCTTGCAAAATTTTACTCCTAAAAAAATGGTTCCTTTTAAAGACGACGAACAGCAACAGCAAAAACAATTTATTCAAGATATGCTCATTCTTAGATCCCTAGGCAAAGTGTATGAAAAGACGGGAGATCATAAGAATATTCCTTTCTCCTTAACGTCACAAGTAATTTTACTTTTGCTATTAACTTTACGTAGCTCAGTGGCAGAACAAGACATGCCTACGGGTACATACTACCTATAGCACTTCTTGATGATTAGTATCATACTTTAATTTGAACTACTGCGGGGTTGATTCTTTGTAAGGTAGCATACCTTCCCTGAGTCAGTGCTTTATAACCAGCATAAATTTTGAGGTTTGCAGGTTGGCCTGCGACGACCTTCATTGTGCCTTATAGGAGGTCTGCAGCTCGGCAAGGGTTAATCTATTGTCACAACACAGCAGTCAATATGGAGATGACAACTATAGATCAAGTTAAAGTGAAAAGAGTTTATTAGTAAATATAGACTGTGGAAAGCAGTTGCAGAGCTGACCAGTTGTGTACATGAAGAAACAACTGTAATAATGTCACTGCTTTCCGATCATTCCATTAGACCTAACAACGACTTAGTACAAGTACCAAGTGGTGGTACGTGAAAGTATCTGATACTGCCAGGATAAATTACTGAGCATCGTGGAAGGGTCCCTATTATGTCCAGTTACTCTCTCTCTCTCTCTCTCTCTCTCTCTCTCTCTCACACACACACACACACACACACACACACACAACAAAACGAATGCAGAAGAAAAAGACACTAAAAGCGATGAAGAATGGTCAAGAGGGAGAAATTGAAGCATAAAAGAAGAAAAGGGGAGAGCAAAAAAGCATAAAAGCAAGAAAGGAGAAAAGAGCAGAAGAACGAAGAGAGATTGAAGGATAAGGACAATGGGACTGAAGAGAAAAAAAAGTTGGAAGAAAGGAACAGAAGGATACAGAACGAGCAAGAAAAGAAGGAGGGGAGGGAATTGGGCAAAGGAGGGAGAAATAGATGAACAGACATTAGAGAGGATGAAAGTACAAATGAAGGAGAGGGAGAAGAGAGAAAGATGAACAGACAATAGACAGGATAGCAACAAAAGAGAAGAAGAGGGAGGAGTGGGAAAGGATAAAGAAGATTAAAAACAAGAGAGGAGAAGAGAAGAGATGAAGTAAAAAAAAGTGAAAGGTTAGAAGAGAGAACCAGTAAGAGATTTAATAAAGAAGAGAAGATTTTTTTTTTCTTTTGCAGTGAAGATGGAACCAAAGCCTTGAAGCCGGCAAAGTTGTTCCCTGTAAAAAAAAAAAAAAAAAAAAAAAAAAAAAAAAAGCCATATTCAACATCCATTCGTTTCTAAATGTCTGGATACATTGCGCTTAACAGACTGGAGGCCATGGGAAGAGAGCAATAAAGACTCTGGAAGACAGATCCGAAGTTGATGTGTTGTACACACGAATGACTGAGAATGTAGGATAACTCTTTCATTAGAGAGCTGAACAGAAAAGGGGTGAGAAAGTGCTGCCAGTCGGGTGCTACGCGCCCGCAATAATGGAGGAGGGATGCAAGTCGACAGTTCAGATGTGTGATCACTATAGTAGCGATAGTAAATACATAAAGATGAATCAGAGCACCAAATCAAGACAGGCTGATGAAAATAAGAGAAGAGATAATGAGAAGAAAAGCATTTGACTCCTCTCTGTTTAGAAGAGATATGCGTGGGAGGGACGAATAAGACCTCTGTAGGCTACAAAGTCAAAAGCTGTGTAGGGGTACAGAAAGCACGGAACTCAAGCAAAAGCAGAGGAGTAGGAGGGAGAGGCGTGAATAGAAGAGTAAAGGAGAAAGATTGACAGGCTGAAACAAGAATAAAAGACTCAATGAAGATAAATTAGAACACGAATTAATGAACAAAGAAGAAGACGATGATAATGATGATAATGATGATGATGATGATGATATGATGATGATGATCACGAGGAGGAGGAGGAGGAAGAAGAGAAGGAAGAGGAGGGATACGAATAGGAGAAAGAGAGAGTAAAACCTTTCAATTAGGAAAGAACAAGGCAATAAAAAGGAAAGTGGAAACTCAAAAAGAGAAGACCAAAAGAGAAGAGGAATATCAAAAAGAGGAACACGAAGAAAGAGAAGATGTGAAGGAGGAAAAAAATTAAAAATGAAGAAGGTAGGAGAAATAGCGGTGAAACAGAGAAGGAAGAACGGAGTAAACGGCAAGGTAAAGAAAGAAGAAAAGAAAGGAGACGAACGCAAGCAAGATGAAGAAGAAGAAGAAGAAGGAGAAAAGAAAGAGAGAGAAAGAAGAAGAAAAAAAAAGAAAGACGAGAAATAAAAGAATGAGAGAGAGAAGAAGAAGAAAAGAAATAAAGAAAAAAAAAAGAAAATGAAGAAGTTCAAGGAGGAGGAGGAGGAGGAGGAGGAGAGAAGCAGCAAAATAATGTGTATGAAACAGATAATACACAGGATGAGCAATGAGCTACCAGTTGAGAGAGAGAAAGAGAGAGAGAGAGAGAGAGAGAGAGAGAGAGAGAGAGAGAGAGAGAGAGTAAAGACAAGCGAACAAACTTAAAGTTGGCGGTCCCCAACTTTAGTAAAGAATGGCACTGGTTTTACGAACTCTTGTTGCACTCCTGTACCACACCACAACTCACTGCACTGCACCGCACCACACCACACCACATTGCACGACACCACACCACACCACACTGCCCAACACCACACCACACAACACAACACTGCACGACACCACACCACACTACATTTCACCACATCACACCACACACCTAAGCACCAAACCCCACAACAATAAACCAAGTCACGTCACACAGTATCACACCACACTACCTTGCACCACATCGCACTGCTCCACACACAATACCATACCACAAAACACCAGACTATACCATACCACAAAACACCACACCATATCATACCACATAACACCACACAATACCATACCACAAAACACCACACCATACCACACCACACCACAGAGCACCACACCAAGCCGCATCACACAGTATCACACAGCACTACATTGCACCACGTCACATCACACTACACACCACACCATACCACAAAACACGCATCACACCACACCACACCAAGCCACACTGCGCCATACAGTATTACACCAAGTCACACCATTCAGTATTATAATACACTGTGCTACATCACAGCACACCACAACACACCATGCCTCTCCACGCTGCACCACACTACACCATATCACTCCCTACCTCACCACACCACACCACACCACCCATTGCGCCATAACACATCACACTACACCACACTACACCACTCCACAACACACCACATTACAAAATACCACACCACACTACACCGCACCACACTGCACAGCACCATCATGCTGCATATTGTACCACACCACACCATAGCACGCCGCACGGCACTATATTACGCATCACCACACCACACGACATAACATCACACCATCCTACAGAACACTACTCCGCACCACACCATGTCATACCACACAAAGTCATATTACACCATAGTCCACCACACCACACCACAGAATACTACACCAAACAATACCACAACAGTCCACACCACATGACACCACACTATGCATTACCACATCATACCACTACATCACACTATACCACACCACGCCACAACAGCACATTATACCTCACCACAAAACCAGATCATATCATACCATACCAAACCACACCACATCACACCACATTACACAACCACCACACTATACCACACTACTTCACCACCACCACACCACACCTCACTACAACACATCGTACTACCACATCACACCACATCTTCACACCACAGCAGGACACAGGAAAGCGCATCCCAGCACACTATGACATATTACATCACACTAAACCACACAGTGCCACATCACACCATGCACCACATCACATTACACCATACTGCATTCTCCCACATTACATGCCACCCCACCACACCATGCCACATTACTCTACGCTACACGACACTACACTTCACTATACCGCACTACACAGCACTACAATACACTACATTACACTGCACTACGATGCACTACATAACACTACGTTGCACTACATTTCACTACTTTACACTACATTACACTATACTGCACTACACTACATTTCACTACACTACACTACACTGCACTGCACTACATTTCACTACACTACACTACACTGCACTACACTACACAACACTACACATTACACTATATTACGTTACAATACGTTACACTATTCCACACTACACTACACTACACTGCATTATACTATTCTAATACCACACTACACTACACTACACTACATTACATGACACTACACTACATTACTTTACACTACATTACATTACACTACAGTACACGACACTGTACTATGCTACACCACATTAAACTATTCTGCACTGCAGTTTAGTATACTATACTATATTAAACTATTCTGCACTGCACTACACCATTTTACAATGTACTACGCTATAGTCGAGAGAGAGAGAGAGAGAGAGAGAGAGAGAGAGAGAGAGAGAGAGAGAGAGAGAGAGAGAGAGAGAGAGAGAGAGAGAGAGAGAGAGAGAGAGAGAGAGAGAGAGAGAGAGAGAGATGCTCCTTCGCTATAACAGTTCGAGGACTTTCCCTCTGCACGGTGGGCAAGTAGTGGTTTCATTCCTGGTGGATAATGAAAAGATGGTTCTGACCGTAAGCAGTGCCTACTGTCTATCAATGAGAAGCGTATGGGTGGCTTAGAGAGAACGGTTTAAAGCTAAGCATTGCATTATTACAGGAATCTTTAAAGAAATAGCTATGGTATTATCTGCATTTGATGTGAGCCTCTAGGTATCAAGGAGTCTCCTCCTGTGAGGTGGGGCTGCAGAGTTTTGTGCTTGTTTTACTTTATTCTTGCTAATGCCAGGCTTATTAAATCTGCTAGCTTTGGAGACCCGTCTTGTTATAAACTGGCTAGAAACGGCGATAAATAACACCCTCAGTATCCTTTTAGTATTCTATAAAGTTTTGACGAGACCCAACGTAACGAAATTAGAAGACAGATCTCCATTAACTTCTCCAGAATATAAACTTTTTGCCACACTGACACGGGCGACCAAAAATAGTGCTTGTTCCTGATTACGTTACTCCCTCCCTTCATCACTCACCCAGTTAGTTACTCTACTTTCATAAAGAAATTCTATTTTCTGAACAGTACGTAAAAAGTCAAGGTCGTAGGGTAAGGTCACATTTAACACTTTTGATCCGATTTGGCCTTAACTTGGTGGCCGAGGTGAGGGTCAGGTAAGTATGAGGGTGTCACGAATCAAATTCGCGACATTTTCCTTTTGTGAGAAACCACGAACTATTAGTGGAAAACTCACTGTGTATCGCTCAGTTAACCGTTTCTCTCTCCATTTCGGTGGTATACTTTTCAAAACATTCGTCACTGTTTCAAATGTGACAGATCTAATGCACATCATTAAGTGCTCTACTGAGCGATATTATTGTTACTTTATTGTTCGCCCCTGCTTCCCTCGACCGCTGGCCATGCCTTCTCTGGGCTGGCCTGTATTTGAATTCAGTCAAGTGTCTGTCGTGACAAAGTGAGGTTCTGTGCTCCAGCAGTGAGAGAGTGAGAGGTCAGCTAGCACCCAAACTCCACTAGACTACAGTTCTCCAGGCTCCCACCCTTCTTCGGTGATACACTACATTCATTGACCAGTATTTCCTTTTCGTATTTTCCTAGGTTTAAGAGTTTAGTTAAGTGTGCTGTTTCCTCACATGCTGGCCGGCTGCGCCACATGTTGTTTTTTTTCTAGACGTAAGAATTTAGCTTTTGAGTAAGTGAGTGCAATCTCATTATTTGAATTCATTTGAAATGTAACGTTAAATTTATTTCTTTGTAATCAGTAAATTTAACAGTTCTTTTTCTTTGAGCTTAATGTAATGTAAACTCGTGTTTCATTTCTCCATAATTAAGCTTATTTCCCTTATAGCTCCTAGCTTGCATAAACTTTTTGCTATTCATAACTGGTACTGAGGCCAGTCTTGTTGTATTAAACTTAAAATCCGTTGTGCCTTCTAGGAGTTACGCATCAGCAAGAACCTGATATTATTAATAGTTATTTATTGTCAGGGGTGAAGTAACTTTCTCCAGAGGCTAACAGTACTAATAAACAGCAATTGAGTAATTAGTCTCTGCTGTGTACTGTTGAGAAAGTTTATAAATTCTCGTTCTGAGAAAATCGGCGAAGGAAGCCGGCATAAAGTAATCATTGCTTGATTTAGCAAGACAATTCATTGTCCCTGCTACTTCAATAACATTGAGCATAATCATTTTAATATTTGCATTTATTTTAAAAACCCCGTGACAATTGGCGACCTCATTCCAGGATATTAACTCCTAGCTCTAAAGCTATTCACGAGATAATACTCACTCGTTCATATTTAGGTATTTATCATTAAAGTTTATAGGCACAAGCTTACTGGTGTTTGTCGTTAGTTTAGCAAGTGAATTTCTGCTTTATTAATCCATAGAGTACTTAACTCTATTTAGTACTTTATTCTTGGTTACGCCAGACGATTTTATTCGCTCCTGGGAAATCGCCGTACCCATAGCGTTAATTATTGAGTCTTCCCAGTCATTTCCGTTTTTGCTTTATTTCCAGTTAACTAGATAAGACTGGTCACCACTAGCTTGTGTCTATATTCTTTATTTGTGATATTAGCATTCGTTTGCGAAGTAGCAGTCAGTACTGAGTCGCTAGTTATTTAGACTGAGCTTGCATCATGGCAGCCAGTGTCTATGTACAGGAAGCGAAAGATATGGGCCTCACTGAACCAGAAAAAATTCAAACCTACGTCCTCTCACGGTTGAATAACGAGCAGGAACGTGAGAAAGATGCTCGTGAGGAGCGTAGAATCCAACGCGAACACGAGCGAGAACAGCGTGAGGAACGAGAGAGAGAAGGAGAACATGAACGTGCCGAGCGAGAAGCACGCGAAAAACATGAACTTGAAGTGCTGAAGCTCAAGCGAGATTCCTTGGCTTCAGACACATCTGGTGCAGTTGGTCCAAGCTCCACGAGTGTTCTCCCTGCACATGTCCTGGCGACCCCACGCATCAAGCTTCCTTCATACAAGGAAGGAGAGCGAATCGAGCCGTACATAGCTCGTTTTGAGGACATGGCAGACATGTATCAACTGGATGAGGCAGCTAAGCGGCTCCAATTTCTTAGTTTATTTGAGGGCCCTGCCCTCGATATTCTCCACAGAACTCGTGGAGACAATCTCACGTATGAGATGATGAAAGCTGCACTCATTAAGGCGTATGGTCTCACAGTAGACGACGCCAAAGTTCAGTTCATGCAAGCTCGTCTCCAAGACAAGGAGACAGCTGTTCAGTTCCTCGATCGTCTCACTGCTTACTTAAATGAGTGGATGGAGAAAGATGAAACTCCTTCCACACGTGAGGGGATAATTGACCTTATGCTGCGTACACAGCTAGAGAGTTCGTGGCCTGCTGAGCTCATAGCACAGCTTAAGATCTGCCAGGTGAAAGATGCCAGCCAAATGGTAGAAAAGGCTGACGCATACTTCACTGCATACGGGTATCAAACTCGTAAGCAAAACACCTGGAACAGCAGAAAAGATACTGCCAAGTCTGGGAAGACGTCTCAGACTGAATCCCAGCACCAAGGCTGTTCTCAGAGTAATGGCCAAGGTCCAAGCAAACCGCAGAAGGACCAGGGGGAAAATACACAGCAGCCTGCTTGGAAGCGGTACAACAAGCACCCCAACCAGCAGCAGTTCCCCAAGCAGCAGCAGCAATACAAGGACAAGCCACGTAACCCTCAGTCAGGTCAACCAGTGTATCGGAGGCAGGAGGCAAACGCAGCTTTCATTCCACGTCAAGCACACGGTGGTGCCATCTCTACCAGTACAGGTACTTCCCAACAGTTCACGAGTCCCCCTCCGACCATGAACTCTCCTCCACAGGTGGTCAATGCTCCACCCCCTCAGATGGTGAGTACGACTCCTCAGACACCTAGTTCTCAGGGCGCTACGTTTGCTGCATCGGTTGTTCCGCAGTCTCATGAATGACTGGCTGCTACCTCCTCAGACCCTTCCACCAGCAACACTGCCTTTCTTGTTCAGCCAGGGTTTGGGGGAGGTGTTTCTGTAAATGTTCTGAGGGATAATGGTTCCTCAGGTTGCTCTGTTAAGCAGAGTTTAGTTCGGCCTGATGAGTATACAGGTCAACAGATCCAAGTTAGACTTATTGATGGATCGGTGAGACTGTTCCCTGAGGCACGTATCCAGGTGACGTCTCCATTTTTCACTGACCTGACATCTGCAGTTGTCATGCCAGAACCTTTATTTGACCTCATTATAGGCAACATACCTGGCGTCAAAAATAGCTGCGTCGTAGATGTTGCTACTCAGACTTCGGCTGCTGCGGTAACACGAGCCATGGCCAAGGCTCCATATCACATCACTCCGTTGACCGTCGCAACGCTGCAAGATCTGATTCATAGTCAAGATGTTGTCCAAGAGCAACAGCCTGACTCAACACTTGCCTCAGTGCATAAGAAGCTGGAGGTTAAAGTGATTAAGTATTCACGGAGAGGACAAGCCAGGTTCCTTTGTAAGCCAGGACGGCTGTACCATGAGTCACAGACACCGCAGGGTGAGGTTCGACTGCAGTTTGTCGTTCCTGCAAAGTATCACTGAGCAGTGTTTGAATTAGGTCATTGTTCAGCGATGGGAGGTCACATGGGTCAATAGAAGACCTCTGACCACATCCATGCTGACTTTTTCTGGCCAGGAATGGGACGGGAAATAACGAGGCTCGTACGTTCCTGTGATGTGTGTCAGCGTACCACTGACCGAGGACGTGTCCGTCCTGTGCCATTGAAACCAGTGCCCATAATCTCTGAACCGTTCGAGAGAGTAGCAGTTGACATAGTTGGGCCAATCTCCACTAGGGCTAGTGATGGATTAAAGTATATCCTCACTATTGTTGATTTCAGCACACGGTGGCCTGAAGCCGTGGCCCTTAAGAATATAGAGGCCGTCACTGTTGCTGAGGCATTAATTGAAGTGTTCTGTCGTGTAGGTATCCCTAAGGAGGTCTTAAGTGACCGGGGTTCGCAGTTCACTTCAGCAATGATGAACGAAGCGTTCAGGTTGCTGTCCATCCGAGGCTTACGGACTACGCCGTATCATCCCATGTGTAACGGGTTGTGTGAGAGGTTCAATGGGACTCTCAAGATGTTGAGGCGCATGACTGCCGAACAGCCAAAGGAATGGCCGCAGTTCATTGTTCCTCTTCTATTTGCTTATCAAGAAGCCCCACAGCATTCATTGAAATTCTCACCCTTTGAACTGGTGTATGGAAGGTCGGTCCGTGGACCACTTCAAGTCCTTCACGAGTTGTGGGACGATGAAGAACCTGACTCTGAAGTCAAGACCACCTACACCTACGTCCTTGATCTAGCTGACCGCCTCCAGTCGACATGCGAGTTAGCTAAGAAAGAACTGATCAAGGCGCGCGAAGTTCAGAAAGCCTATTATGATAAGAATGCAAAACTTCGGAAGTTTAGTCCACGCGATAAGTGCCTGGTGTTACTCCCCACTGCCCAGAACAAGTTGTTGGTGCAGTGGAAGGGTCCATTTGATGTAGCAGAGCGCATTTCAGACCTCAACTACATAATTCAGATGGGGAATTTTCGCAAAAGGTTCCACATTAACATGTTGAAGGGTTATCATGAGTCAGACCCCGAGAAGACTGGCCTACGAGTAGCTGATGATAGTGACCAGCTACTGGAAAAAACTGGGGCAGCTGCGGTGATCCCAGCTGATGACCATGATGACGAGCCCTTAACCGCTCAGTCCCGTCAGGAGGAGACTGTCGGAGATGTCCTACTTAACCCTGACTTAGCAGTAGGATACCAAAATGCCTTAAGGTCACTGCTCTGTCAGTATGCTGATGTCTTCTCTGACCGACCTAGACTTGCAAATGTTGATTGTCACAAGATTGAGTTGACCAGCGATACTCCCGTAAAGGTTAAGCCATATCCGATTCCCATGCGACTACTGGGCGCAGTAGACAATGAAATTGCCGACATGGAGATTGCAGGTATTATTGAAAAGTCCTCATCTCCTTACTGCAGTCCAATGGTAGTAGTTCGCAAGAAAGATGGTGGAGTCAGGATTTGTGGCGACTATAGAAGGCTCGGTGCAATCACCAAAGTGGATGCTGAGCCAATGGGTGACCATATTGCCATCTTCTCCAAGCTGGCAGGTTCACGATATTTCACGAAGCTCGATCTAGCAAAGGGATTCTTCCAGATTCCCCTTCATCCTGAGAGTCGTCAGTTCACTGCCTTTGCTACTCCTAGGGGGTTGTACCAGTATAACGTCCTACCGTTTGGACTTACCAATTCCCCAGCAGTATTTAATCGTGCCATGAGACAAGTGCTCCATGGTATCGTAGGAGTAGAAATGTTCGTTGACGATGTTCTCATTCATTCTGCCACGTTGGAGGAGCACCTCAGACTCTTGGAAGTCGTTTTCAGTAGACTCCAGAGTTTCAACATGACTGTGAAGTCTACCAAATGTCAGATTGCTCACAGTAAGGTGGAGTTCCTTGGACATATTGTTGGCAACAATCACTGCCGGTGTCAGGGTGACAAGATCAGGAAGGTTAGAGAAGCCCCGAGACCCGTGACCAAGAAACAGGTTAGGGCATTCCTTGGCCTAGTGGGATATTATAGGAGTTTTATCCCCAACTTTGCTCTCATTGCCCAACTGTTGTACGAGGTGCTACGAAAATATGCTCCGAACACCATTGAATGGGGAGAAGCGCAAGAGAGGTCTTTTATCGCTCTTAAGAACATGTTGTGCAAGGAGCCTATCTTGCGGTTGCCTGATTCCAACAAACCTTTCATACTGCGAACTGATGCTTCACAAGACGGAGTAGGTGCCGTATTGATGCAGGAATCGGAAGGTGGAATCTTCCCAGTGGCATACCACAGCCGTAGGCTAAAACCCGCCGAAAGGAATTACAGTACTGTTGAGAAGGAACTCTTGGCTGTGGTTGATGGTGTTAAAAAATATTATTACTGTTTGTGTGGGGCACCATTCACTCTGGAAACTGATCATATGCCACTCACTAGTCTTAGCACGACCAAGACGGCTAATGCAAGATTGACACGCTGGACACTGTATTTACAGCAGTTTAACCTTGTTGTGAGATACATCTAGAGAAGTGATAACGTAGGTGCAGACCTGATGTCTCGCCTGCTAACTGCTGACTAACACCGGCAACTGTTGCATGCTGGGTTCCGTAAGAGAGGCGTCCTCAGAGAATTGAGTAATCCAAGGACCAGCCTGGTTCCCAGTTAAAGGTGTACCAGCAATTGCGAACGTCTCGCCTGTTTGCCCAAAGGACACAGTATGTCCAGGGCCTGTACATACATATGTACCATAAGTTAAGGGGGAAGTTTGAGAACCCCGGAGGCGACTCGAGGCTGTGTCTGCGGACACACAAGCCCGAGTTTGCGTAAGGATTCTCAGCTGCCCCGATATTGTATATACATGTGTACTGTAGGTTAAGGGGGAAGTTTGAGAGAGAACCCCACAGAGGCGACTCGAGGCTGTGTCTGCAGACACACGAGCCCGAGTTTGCACAAGGATTCTCAGCTCCCCGATATTAATATAAGTACTGTAGGTTAAGGGGGGAAGTTAGAGAGAGAACCCCGCAGAGGCGACTCGAGGCTGTGTCTGTGGACACACGAGCCTGAGTTTGCACAAGGATTCTCAGCTCCCCAATATTATTATAGGCACTAGGTTAAGGCACAGGTTGAGGACCCATGTGCAGTTTGAGGCTGTGTCAGCGGACACACAAGCCCGAGTTTGCATAATGATTCTCAACTTGCCGACACTAATTGTAAGTGTGCTGTAATTAATGGCGACCTCGAATGTACGAAGCTTAGGCTGTCACTCGTATTTTTCAGCTAGAACGTACTTTTCATAGCATGTACTGATTGCTAGGCAGAGAGAGAGAGAAATAACATTTTTGATGCTCCACCTTAATTCCTTTTGCAGGTGTAGCTGGCGGGTGCAGCATTGCCGTGCAGATCAGCTGGTCATTCCTGTCGCATGCTGCCGCCCCTTCTCTTCTGCCTCGTCGTCATTATTTACTATAAATTTGTATTATGTGACTTTACACGTAGGTACAGTTACACCACAACTGTCACACCTACACCGTGTATTACATACATTACGCTACATAACAATTAGTTGTTAATGTAAATGAAGCGAACTTTCGCTCAGTTTGATCTGAGCACAGGATTTTCACCGTCGTCACGGAGTTTTTTCCCTCAAGCTTGCCTCTATTAACGTAAATACGAGGTTTTTACGCTCATTGGCGATAGTGATTTTCTCCTGTAGCGGGATAGCACACACACACCACAGTGTGAATCTTGTGTGACTGAGTTAGAATGTGTACATATATATATTTATATCCACAAATTTTTTCCCATAAGGAAAAAATTCATTTTGTAGGGGCGTAATGTCACGAATCAAATTCGCGACATTTTCCTTTTGTGAGAAACCACGAACTATTAGTGAAAAACTCACTGTGTATCGCTCAGTTAACCGTTTCTCTCTCCATTTCGGTGGTATACTTTTCAAAACATTCGTCACTGTTTCAAATGTGACAGATCTAATGCACATCATTAAGTGCTCTACTGAGCGATATTATTGTTACTTTATTGTTCGCCCCTGCTTGCCTCGACCGTTGGCCATGTCTTCTCTGGGCTGGCCTGTATTTGAATTCAGTCAAGTGTCTGTCGTGACGGAGTGAGGTTCTGTGCTCCAGCAGTGAGAGAGTGAGAGGTCAGCTAGCACCCAGACTCCATTAGACTACAGTTCTCCAGGCTCCCACCCTTCTTCGGTGATACACTACATTCATTGACCAGTATTTCCTTTTCGTATTTTCCTAGGTTTAAGAGTTTAGTTAAGTGTGCTGTTTCCTCACATGCTGGCCGGCTGCACCGCATGTTGTTTTTTTTTTCTAGACATAAGAATTTAGCTTTTGAGTGAGTGAGTGCGATCTCATTATTTGAATTCATTTGAAATGTAGCGTTAAATTTATTTCTTTGTAATCAATAAATTTAACAGTTCTTTTTCTTTGAGCTTAATATAATGTAAACTCGTGTTTCATTTCTCCATAATTAAGCTTATTTCCCTTAGAGCTCCTAGCTTGCATAAACTTTTTGCTATTCATAACTGGTACTTAGGCCAGTCTTGTTGTATTAAACTTAAAATCCGTTGTGCCTTCTAGGAGTTACGCATCAGCAAGAACCTGATATTATTAATAGTATTAGTTATTTATTGTCAGGGGTGAAGTAACTTTCTCCAGAGGCTAACAGTACTAATAAACAGCAATTGAGTAATTAGTCTCTGCTGTGTACTGTTGAGAAAGTTTATAAATTCTCGTTCTGAGAAAATCGGCGAAGGAAGCCGGCATAAAGTAATCATTGCTTGATTTAGCAAGACAATTCATTGTCCCTGCTACTTCAATAACATTGAGCATAATCATTTTAATATTTGCAATTATTTTAAAAACCCCGTGACAGAGGGTAATCTGTCAAAGGTCAAAGGCACAAGACAGTGTTAAAGTTTCGGCCTTAGGGCGCTTCCACGCATCAGTGAGCACCTGTCGTGTCCGAGTCTGTTGCTTCTCAGAGTGGAAGCATGGGGACGAATCACACTGTAAGCAGTGGATCAAGAGCGGGGAAGGTGCTCTAATTCATCACGTACAGTCGTGGTCATAAATTATCACCTATCCTACGGTACCCCGTGCCTCAGGCTGGTTTCCTTATGCGCGACAAGTCACACTGGAGTAAGAGGGGCTGAGAGGAAGGGGTCAGAGAGAGAAGGGAGGGAGAGTGGGGGGAAGAGTGATGGTGCAGGGGTGGTGTAAGGGAGAGAGGTAGGGGAGGGAGAATGAAATGCTTAGTGGTGGTCACATTATTTGTCTATTTTCTTTCACTCGGGACATGATATAAAGGAGTTAATATTCGGTAGATAATGCGTCGTCAGATCACAAGTTTTAGATAGGTGGTGATACCAAGGGCTGGCTGAGAGAAATACACTGACGTGATAGACCAAACATTAGTGCTGAGCCATCGAAACTGTATGGGCCCAGATTGTCAAAGCGTGGGAACCAGAGCAAGAGGGGACACGGGCACGCCTCCTTCAGCAAACCAAGGACGAGTGAGAGCTGTTCCGACGTAACCAGCAAACCATCAACAACACTGTTTCCTCGGTGCCGCGAAGACAGCAAGACGTAAGGCACGAGGCCACTGGACTACTTACAAAGGCTTTCCTGGTTGCTTTGGCTTGACCATTGTCGGTAAACATGGACGTAAATATATTTTGGGAGTTTGGGTAGGATTTTGTTTCATTTTCTCTCTAAAACATTATGAGAGATATCGTTATTATATCCACCTATGTGCACAGATATAATTTTTTTTTTTTTACCTTTTATGCCCAATTTTTTTTTTTAATAGCCTTTTCATATAGACATCCCATAAAATAGCTGACATGATAGTGACTGTATAGAGGGAGTGTATATCGAGAGGATGACCATATTTACTGCGGACACAGCCTTGTCAAAGGTTGCATAAACAATTTAGTTTAAAAAAAAAATACGTGTAAGGGAAGAGGACGTTTCTCACACAGTTATTACGGAAGTCAAAGCCCTCCAGATTCCATTCTACGTCCGAAGTCAAAATACAAGGATTAACACAAATATCTGGTTCTGCACTAATGTTTGATCTGTCACCTCAGTATATTTTTCTCAGCTAGCCCTTGATATCACCACCTATCTAAAGCTTGTGATCTGACGCTGCTATACAAAGTGTAATGCAGAAGCATCTACCAGTACCGAATATTAACTGCTATATATCATGCCCAGAATGAAAGAAATAGACAAATAATATGACCACCACATCGCATTTCATTCTCCCTCCCCTACCTACCCTGTCTCCCTTTCCTCACTCCACCCCCGTACCATCAATCCTCCCCTCAACCACCTTTCCTTCTCTCTCTGGCCTCTCCATCTCAGCCCCTCATACTCCACTGTGACATGCCACGCATAATGGTGCCAGCCAGAGGCACGAGGTACCAAAGGATAGGTGATTATTTTATGACCACGACTGTACATGATATTATTCTAACGTTTTTCATTACCATTCATCAAAAACACAGTTAACCACTAATTGTGTGGACAAGCCTTTACTCTGATTTTACAGTGCAGATGTTGCTATCTCAGAGTGTTTCAGGTTTGATTCTTGTTATAATCGGATTCTTCTTCTTTTAGATCAGGAAACATTATCCTAATCGGTGGAGTTAAGTGTAACCTTCATTAATCCTTTCCTTAGGAAAGGTCGCGCTAAAAGCTAGTTATAAATGTCTGGTAGAAAAAAGTATAAAGTAAAAGTCTCACGTGGGCTGAAAGAGTTAATCGTTTTGCTGCCCACACCCTAAAGTTTCCAGCATATTTTTTTTCAGCCCTGGCCAGACATACCTACTGTATTAGCTAAACAAAATCATAGCTATGGGCAACTACGGAAGTAAGAAAATTGCATACACGTAGCTACTGGGGGGACAGGGGGGGCAGTTTGCCCCCCCTGGGAAAATTTTGGGGAAATGCTGAAAGGGATTTTTGGCATAGTTCTTGTATGACAATACAGTTTTCCTAATTTTTCCACTAGTATATTAAACAATATTATCTATTTCCAAAAATATTTATGTGGGAGCGATGATTTCCCTTGAAATTGAAAGCTAGACTAGATATTATAAAACCCTTGAGAAGAAATGACCAGTTATAACTTAACAATTTCCCCTGTCACCTTAGATTATGTGGTTAATATTAGAGCTCTATTGATGTTTTGCACTTGAATCCTGATGAGGTGTAAAAATGGCCTTCCTGTCCCCTCAGCCACATCCTCTCACCCTGCAGCCATATCCTCTCACCCTGTAACCAGTTGCAAACAAACACTGCACAAATATTGTTACAAACAGCTGAAACAAGCAGAATTTTTGAAGACTGCATGAAGCCATTTTGATCACCTCAGACTACATTTTAGAAGGTAGGCAGATATAAATATGTGTGCCAGGGGCCTCGTTTGAGTGGGGGACAGGGGGACGTCCCCCCCCCCAACTTTTTGGAGCCTGGGGGACAGAGTACCTTTTTCCCCTCCCCCCACTTTTCTAGGCGATAATTTTCAGGATGAATAGCTTTACGCTGTTTGTCTTTTTTTTTTCTTTTTCTTTTTGTCCTTAATGGAAAAATCCTTTCTGTGCAGGACAATACAGTTCAGGTGATACGAAAATCATTCCCTGCCGAGAGGGGCAGTTCCAGTGGTCACCAGAGTTAAGGATTAAGAGAGGTTAATCCCACCAGATGTATTTACTTAGGTCAGTCTTGACGTATGCACCACCCCTGATGCCTGAGCCAGTGAGAATCAAACTAAAAGAATAAGTAGTGGAAAACAGAATTTCTATTGCCTACCCCCACAGCAGTGGTACAAAACAGAATACCAGACTGGGGGTGGCTGCAGCAGCGAATTTTAGTTTATGCATACGTGCTAAGTGGAGAGAGAGAGAGAGAGAGAGAGAGAGAGAGAGAGAGAGAGAGAGAGAGAGAGAGAGAGAGAGAGAGAGAGAGACCAAAAGAAAAAAGCGATACGAATGTGGGAAAGTGTGCGTGTTCGGGACACTCACGCCAGATCTCGAGATTTCACTGGCCTATCCATGCCACTTTTCTTCCAGCAGCCAATCAAAATAAAGGGCTTATTTCCGAATATAAACAGATAGTATGGACACCATTGCCTCTCGTATGTTAGGTGCTGTGCCGATGTGTGGTATATTTCATCATAATTTCGTAGGTTATTCCGCAAAATAGCTGTACTTCCATATATGTACAGAGAGATAAAGACAGCAGGTAAATGATGCGCCAAGAGTATAATGTTGACATTGTCTTTTTAAATACTAAAATTGCACAAGAAATTTTTGGTACCGAGAAAAAAAAATTGTTTTGAGGTAGAACGGACGGACATCAACATGCATGTATCGATAATAATTCCATCAACGAGAGTGACCATGACGACCAGTGATACTGGTGACAAGATGTCTTTGCTATGGAAACTCCAGTGCCTTCTAATTTATTGCTGATGTTTCCTGTTTCTCTCTAATGAAAGAGTAGACTCTGGTAACATTATCTACCGAGTGTTTTTACATTCCTCTCCTCTGAAAGGATTATTAGCGATTTACTTAAAGTTACTCCAAGAAGGCTGTGAATATGTGGGAAAAAGATAGCTTTTCTTTAAGACATTGGAACAAACGCGACAGTAATGATGTAAATTTATTTTTGATGACATAAGGCATCAAATCTAGGAAAATTTATGGCGACAGATATCTTGGGGAAATATTCCAAGTGTTTGCCCCCTCAGGCAAAAATCCTGGATACGCCACTAGAAAATTGCACGCTTAACCAGGGCCTACGGACAATGATTTTATATATAGAAAAACAAGACACCAAAATTAATTAAAGCTGTTGTAAGCATTCTGATAATGCAAATCTATTCGGACGGTAACAACTGAAGTGAACTGGCCAGTACGTTGAGTACCATCCGCGTTGGTTTCATACCTCCAAAGAATACCAGTACCTGTACCTAAAATTCACTGAGAGAAATGCATTTCAGTAAGTCCTTGTGTACAGGGCATACTAGACTATTTTCACTATAGCTTTGCCAAGATATGCATCCTCATTTTGTGAGTATCACGTAGCTCAGCGGCAGAAAGATAATGCCACGAGTCCACCTCCTTTCTATGGCACTTCTTCGTGTCAACAAACAAGTTGTTGTCAACCTACTGCTACAATTCAGCATTCCAAATAGAGATGACACTTTTAGGCCGAGTTAAAGTAAAAACAGTTTATGTCTTATATTTACTGCAGCTATACGATGTTATTCATATTAGGGGGATACCTTGGAAATGATTTTTTTTTTTTTTTTTTTTTATGTGTCCGACTCTGGGCATAGGCTTCACAGCCTGCTATCAAGGCCCAGTAGTCCTCCTACATACCATACACCTCTGAAATGTTAACTCTTCTTTCATAGTGCCGTTTTTTTTTTTTTTTATCTCACGTTTTCTACTGCTAGACGTTTTTTCAGTTTCAGAATAACTCCTTGGACACTTCGAAGGTGTTTTACCATTTTCACGCTTACATGCACTTTACCACAGATGCCCGGAGTTCTCTGTATAAAGACTCTCATACAATTCCTTCTGGTGTATAAGATCGTCTCGTTTTTGGTATGTCACTTTAATATTCACTTTGACTTGACTTTGAGACATTTGTCAGTTCTGCAAGTGATGGTATGCGTATATAAAAGCAGTCTTTTACCCAAGTTAAGCTTGAGACTTTCTAAATACGTGCCCTGGTCATTTGTGCAGTGTCCTGTGAAGAGAGGGGCACCTGAGAGGATACCGGTAGATACCAGGGCAGGGGATCTCCTCAGATTTCAGCCATTTCTTCACTCCTTACTTAATTTTTTTCATATTCGTGAAGTGAACATTCATTACTTTTTCCCCATTCCCGTGGCTGTAGGTAATATTTTTGGTAGCGCAGTTTGCCTGTGTTTCTGTCCCAGCCCTGACCTTTGAAAGCATTGGTTTAAATCCCACAATTTCTTACATCTATCAGCTGATGTCTTTGGGTGACACTGCGCTTACTGACAATCCAATGGTTATATTTTCTTCAGGAAATACAACGCTGGGTGTTAACCATAACCAATAATTAGACAACCAGAAGCCTAGTGAGTAACGGCGCTCTAACTGAAAGTGGCCCCGAAGGTTTCAGTTCAAGGAGTTGCGATATAATGTTAACATTAACACGTAGAAGCAGCTGGTCATGCTTTAACTAAACGTCATGAGTGATTAGCTGAACCCCGGGTCCCAATTTACCTAATAGGGCGGTAAGAGACGGGATGATGGATGGACTGATAGTTATAAGTCTTCCTTATCCTTAAGTGAAAAAAGATAATGCTGCTGCTGATGAATATGATATGATGATTAGGGTAAGTTCAAATATCTGATCAATGGGTCAAAGGTCAAGGTCACTGAGATGAAAACAACGCGACCTTAAGCGAACAATGGTCATAGTCTGGACGAACGTCTTCGTGTATTCCCATTTTTCAGGAACACTATCAGTTCACAGTGGGGTTTATATTAATACTTCTCCAACTTCCACAGGAACTACACATCATCATCACCGTCGTCACGTTCACTTGTCATTATCATCATTATAATCAACATCATCACCTGCACCATGATCAAACGAATAAGGCACGATTTTCAACAAGTTTCACTTCTAACAAGTTTAGCGACATAGTTACTTCATTACCCGGCAATAGAGAGTGACGCTTTCATGGGGTAGCACCTATACAGTAAGCAGGTGGTTCTGCTGCCTGGCTATATACAAACGTCCCTGAACTGGCTCCCTTTCCCCCGAATGGAATATGGTGGACTGCAGAAGAGCAATATCCTCGTGCCGTCTACTGGGTGTCAATTAAATACCTGGAGTTAAAAGAAACAGCAACAACATCAACAAAAGCAATATCAGGAACGATTTATTACTACTACTACCATTGCTATTGATATAACAGCCGAACTGAAACTTAACAAATTAATCACAATGTCCTGGGCAGGAGTCGATTCCAGTCCCTCGCACTTCAAACGCGCACATGTTACCACTGAGCCAAACAGAAATATTCGGTTCATATTTGGGCAATGCGGGATTTTACAGACCCCATTACTACTACTACTACTACTACTACTACTATTACTATTACTATTGCTGCTGCTACTACTTCTACTACTATAGCTGCTGCTGCTACTACTACAATACTTGAAAATATGAAAATAATCACACTTACTAAGTTATTGCCTATATTCTTGGAATACGTGTCTAACTGAATTTTTAATCTATCAGTAGTTTGTGCCCTAGTGATTGTTGTTGGCAGTTTGTTTCACTGTTCGACTACACGTATATCAAAAGTAATTCTCCCCTTATTACTGTTCCATCTCTTGCCTATGACTTTCATCCCATTATTTCTCATCGAAGTATCGTTTTCTATTTCGGACAGATATTCATAACTGATGACGTCAGATCTACTTATTATTGTATAAATAATCACATCTAGATCGATGCTTTTTCAGTTAAAAAAATATTTAGTTTCTTTATTCGTTCCTTGTAAACTTCAAAGTAATGGGATCATTTTGGCGGGTCTTCTCTGCACTCTTTCAAGTTGTCTTGGTCTCTGATAAGGGTCGGGGACCAGTACTGTTCACAATAATATAAGTGTGGTGTATCTAGTGGAGTATAAAGCTTACATGTTATTCCGAGAGCATTATCATCAACGTTCCTTGCAACTAGGTCGAGTAGTCTGTCCGCTTTGTTGCTAGCTGCTATGCATTACTTAGATTTTTTCCAAATCATTCCTAGTAATAACTCAAAGATCTTTCTCTTCCATTGCTTCATTCGTGGGGCATTAATCATTCTGTCACCATAGTGCATCAGGTATCATTTTATTAACAGTAAATTTCATGTCATTTTCAAGCCAGTTTATTAACTTGGTCACTTTGTTATAGATTACCAGTCTTCTCTCGCAATAACGCTGTCTCAGATTTTCGTGTCATTTGCATATTTCGCTACCTTAGGGTAAATTGTTTAGATCACTGATATAAATAATGAAAAGAACTGGTCCAAGAACTGAATCTTGGGGGATTCCACTAGTTACATGTAGCCACTCTGATGACTTCGCCAACCCGAGACGTCCCATCAAGGTATGGATACGTCATCACATTTTGTCACTGTGACTCCCGTCAATGTATCGATATGTTTTGCAATTGCGAGGTCCGTCATTTGCACAATTTTCAAATTTCGCGTGTGACTTTTGGTACACCAACGCGGGACACCTTCCTCTACCAGCCACCAGGTGGGGACACTCCCTGACCCCACGTGACCCCCGTGCACACTTATCTCGGTCACTCACTTGTTAGCAGTGACCCTGTTAGGACGTAGCATGCCGAGGCCTCTCTGATGACAAAATTCAAGCCGCCCTTGATGCCTTCACAGACTAGAGTGCTTCCCGAATCGATGATGATGTGGAAGACAAAGAATATATGGCACTGGAGGAAGAAACAAGCAGGAGTGATGAGGAGGTACTATCACCTAGGAAGCGGCAGTATGTCACATACCGTGGGGCTAGAGAAGGCCAGCCTGGACCCAAAACACGTGCTCACACTTCTCTCCAGCCTGTGGACAAAGATTTTGACGAGGACGAGGACGAGGACGGAGCCGATGGACGTGGTGTTACCTCATGGTGGGGAAGGGAGAGGATTTCTCCATGTGGAGCTGAAGGGGTGGCGAGGAGGAAAATAAGGTATGGGGCTTTTGCTTTGTTTGGGGAAGGCGCAAGTGGTGCAGTGGGAGTAAGCAGTGAAAGGGAAAGTGGTGGTGGCAGGGAGGTAGCTCCAGGGCGAGCACGTGGTGCACCTGGGCAGCAGGCAAGTGAAGAGCAGCCGCACCCCAACATCTCGTTCTCCCTGCAAGATTCCTGCGCTTCCTCCCCATAGCCCCGTGATGTGTGGAAAGGAAGTAGAGGGAAGGGAAAGGGGAAGAGCAAAAAAAGGACCAGAGAGGAGGAGCACGAGTGGGGAAGGGTGCTGCTCTCCACCTCCCCAACGACCCCCACCACCCTCTCCTCCCCACCCCGATGAAGGCGAAGATGGGGACGTTGGTGTGTCATGGGACTGGGAAGATGGGAGTGACTTCACGCCTATCATTCACCAGTTCACCAAGGAGTGGCGGTCTGGCTGTATGGCTCCTGGACTCCATGCAGGCTCCACCAGGGTGGATTTCTTCCACCTATACTTTGGTGAGGAGTTTGTGGAGCGGATTGTGGAGCAAACCAACACAATTGCAAGCAGCCAGAGCCATCAAAGCGAGTGTGAAGGTATGACACGTAGGCACTCCCAACAATATTACTACCCAGTTACCACAGGTGAGATGTTCATCTTTTTTTTGCCCTGGTTCTCTTGATGGGTATTTTACGGAAAAGACAAATTCCGGGATACCGGTCTATGGACCCTATGACCAACACACCTTTCTTTGGGAAGGTTATGGTTAGGGATACATTTCAGCAAATTCTGAGCCGCCTCTACTTT
This sequence comes from Coenobita brevimanus, assembly GCF_032717465.1. Lineage (NCBI taxonomy): Eukaryota > Metazoa > Arthropoda > Malacostraca > Decapoda > Coenobitidae > Coenobita > Coenobita brevimanus. The sequence goes on along the minus strand of NC_136979.1, from coordinate 20,965,917 downwards.
TACGATGCCGACGATCCTGCGAATGCTAATAACACCGATAGAATGAGGAGAATAAGGATGGTATATGATTACCTGCGGCAAAAGTTCCTCTCCTCCTTCTATCCTTACAGAAACCTTGTCATAGATGAGAGTTTCACGTTCTGGAGAAACAATATTTCTTTTTGCCAGTACGTACCCAGCAAGAGACACCGTTTTGGGTTCAAGATCTTTGTTATGTGTGACTGTAAGACTGGTTATGTGCGAGACATAGTCTTGTACACTGGTGCACAGACAGACATAACAGATGATCGAAGTACTGGTCCCTCAGAGGCCGTGGTGAAGACCATGATAGAGCAGTACCTTCATCATGGTCACGTCTTGTACCTAGACAACTGGTACACTTGCCCCCTTCTCGCTTGGTACCTCTACCTTCACAACAGCGAAATCTGTGGCGCTGTGAAAAAAAAAAAAAATGCCGACATATGGTCATGGTTGGAAGGAAACTCGACAAAAATGAGGTGGTTTTCTTCAAATCAAATAACATCCTCGCCACGGTACGGAACCACAATAGGGAAGTTTTCCTCCTGTCGATGGTACACTGCCTCCTGATGCACCTCACAGACTCCGTGGATTACCGCAACAAGAGGAGGCTCCACGTATGGAAACCGGAGTCAGTGCTGGACTACAATGTCAACATGAGACCAGTCTGACCCCATGATTTCCAGTGTGGAATGTGCCAGGACCACGATGAAGTGGTATAAGAAGCTATTTTTCCACTTGCTCAACATCACGGTCCTCAACACCCACCACCTCCACTTCTTTACTAAGGGAACCTCAGAGACCTTCGAGGGGTTTGTGAGGGAGCTGTCTCGGGAAATCATCGCCCCGCCACTGCCACCCAGACTCCCCTAAGCCTCTCAGGACGCCACTTCCCTACCACCATCCCTCCTCAGCTGAACCATCCTAGACCCCAGCGCCGCTGCCACGTATGCAGTCACTTAAAAGTAAGAGGAACCATCCAGAGAAAACACACTAGGTACGAGTGTGTTGATTACAATGCAGGATTGTGTGTTGAGCCATGTTTCAAAGAATATCACCCCTTAGTGCATTCCTGACACTGTGTGTGCTTGCAATAATATGACGCTCACGATAACAGTAAAGCCTCAAAGTATGCGGTAATATGACGCTCACTATAACACCAAGTCCTGTAAATATGTGATAATATGATGCTCACTATAATAGTAAGGCCTGTAAATATGTCATAACATTTTTAAAAGGTGGAAATTGGTATAACGTTAGTTGAAAAGATAAACTGGTATAACGTTAGTGGAAAAGTATAAGTGGAAAAATAGAATGTAAGTTGAAACAACAGTCATAGTGAGTCATATGTGCATGAATTTGGCGATTTTCATGTGATCGGTGAATGGAACAACACTAATATCGCCTATATTTTTGTTTGAAAACCAATG